>NC_092377.1:157317362-157625643 GCF_030028105.1 Mobula birostris | reverse complement strand
TAGGCCATTTGGCCAATCGTGTCTGCTCCGCCACTTCATCATGGCTGATCCATTTCCCTCTCAGCCTTCTCCCTGTATCCCTTCATGCCCCAACCAATCAAGAATATATCAGCCTCTGCCTTAAATATACCCAATAACCCGACCTGCACAGCCAGCCTTGGCAATAAATTCCACAGATTCACCACTCTCTGGCCAAAGAAATTCCTCCTCATCTCCATTCTAAAAGGCCGTCCCTCTATTCTGAGGCTGTGTCCTCTAGCCTTAAATTCTCCCACCATAGGAAACATCTTCTCCACATCCATTCTGTCAAGGTCCGTAAACATTCAATGAGATCTCCCCTCATTCCTCTGAATTCCATCGAGTACAGGCCCAGAGCCATCAAACGCTCCTCATATGATAAGCTTTTGAATCCTGGAGTCATTTTTGTGAACCTCCTTAATGTCAGCACATCCTTTCTCCGATGAGGGGGCCGAAACTGCTCTCAATACTTCAAGTGAGGCCTCACCAGTGCTTTATAAAGCTTCAACATGACATAATTTGAAAGTTTAATTGATATGAATGTTCTCCTGGTATCATTTGGCAACATAAATTTGTATCTATTGGTAAATCTGTGCAACACCACTTTTTCAACCTTCAGTTCACATTCCTCTTGAGCCTCCTTGTCACATGTGTGTGTTCTGTCTAGATTTAATCCGACCATATATGGATTACAGCCTCTAACTCCTGCTATCTAATACTGTTGCCTCTGTCAGGGGCTGATAGAATCAACAGTGACTATTCTGGGAAAAAAAAATTCCAGTTTGGAGAAGATTGTCCTTGTTTCCTTTGGAAGCGATAAATCTGATGGAAGCCTTCAACATTTTTAAGGAAATGGAGGGAGGTGATTTGGACAAGTTATTCGCTGTGGCAAAGGATTCAAATACGCAAGTTAAAAGTTGGAAACTAGGCACAGGAAGTCAGACAGAATTTGTTTAACTCAGATATAATTGTGGACTAAGCCAGCACTATAAGCCACTAAATTAGGTATGATGGTTACTTCAAGAAAACTTGGATGTGTTTTTGAAGAGATGGTATTTACAGATATGGGGACAGCTGCAGTTCTATTGGCTAATGATGGTACAGCCATGATGAATTTGATGGCTTTCTTGTGTTTAAATAAAATTCAGGTTGTTTTTAATTTACTTGGTCAACTTGCAAACTTAGACTATTCAATAACAGACTTTGGTGTGGTCTAGTGCTGGAGATAGTTTCTGATATATATATATAAAAAACACACAACATCTGCTGTGTGGGAGTTCATTATGTTAATCCTGAGTTCACTTAGCTCTCTAATGGGTTTCTACTCCTACACTCAATCTCATTCTCTTTCTGGTGAATTGTGTAGCTCACTCCAGCCGTGTTTGTCTAAGGATTGTGCTGATTATTTGGCAGTGTCTAGGAGCTTTGTTTTGGGAAAATTGCCCAGGGAATGCTAAGCACTACAGATTTTTTAGTGAAACCACCACCAATGATATGGAGGTGGGCTGGTCCCCTGGGACAGATGGGGTTCGAGAACTGCCGCGATGAACTTCAATATCTGTGGAAAAAAAGAATAAACAGCGTGAATAAATTGGTGCTCCTTCACTATATGTGCTTGGTGGTTTGACATTTTAGCCTAGTGTGGGACACACAAAATTAAAGCATTGGTAAACTGTGTTCTTGCTAAGATCTGTTGGAAATGTCCACTCCTTGCACTTGGAGATGCTTGCAAGGGACCAGCTCCTCACCGCAGACCCCACATTCAGTCTACCCAGCCTGGTGACTGGGTTCTCAACGTGGCATGGGTGACTAAGCTCCAGGGTTGTGGTGGCATCCATTAGTCTCGCGAGACCATGGATCTGTGCCTGGAGTGTCCTCTCCAGGGCGCTGGCCTGGGCACGGTTGTATGGAAGACCGGCAGTTGCCCATGCAGCGTCTCCCCTCTCCATGACACCGATGTTGTCCAAGGGAAGGGCAAGGGCCGATACAGCTTGGCACCAGTGTCGTCGCAGGAGTTGCCAGAATGAGGTTGAAGGCAACGTCGGACTGCCTCAGGGACTCCAGCTCTGGATTTGTCCTCAGGGTTTACCTCCAAAGCCTTTCCCATGAGTGGGTACGGCCACAAGGCAGTGGTGGTTTGAAATCAGAGTTTTCCCTCTCTTAGATGGACTGCCTTCCCAGGCTGACAAGATCCATCTACCCGAAGCACTGGCTTTGAGGCGCCAGGACCCACCTTCACCCCTTCTCCTGTCAGTAGAACCAGTTCCGTCGGGCTTAGAGGCTAAGCCACATGAGAAGGCCAGGAGTTGGACTTGGTTGTCAGAGGCTATTTGAGGCACAAGCTCCAGCGTCATTTCAATACAATAATATTACACTTTGGAAGGTCAAACACAAAGGCAGAAGACGGGGTCAATGGCATGGTTCTTAGCAGTGTGGAGGAACAGGGGGATCTTGGGGACCCCAGCTTGGGCGATCTTTCATTCATTCTGTTAATGCTATTACTCTACAATTTTTTTTTTGCGTATGCTCACAAGAAAATGAGTAGCGTAGTGGTTAGCACAACGCTTTACAGTGTGGGTGACCCGGGTTCGATTCCTGCCACTGCCTGTAAGGAATTTGTACGTTCTTCCCTTGACCATGTGGGTTTCCTCCGGGTGCTCCGGTTTCCTCCCACTGTCCAAACGTGTACCGGTTGGTAGGTTAATTGATTATTATAATTATCCCGTGATTAGGCTAGGGTTAAGAAATATAGAAACATAGAAAACCTACAGCACATTACAGGCCCTTCGGCCCACAAAGCTGTGTCAAACAAGTCTTTACCTTAGAAATTACCTAGCCCTCTATTTTTCTAAGCCCCATGTACCTTTCTAGGAGTCTCCTAAAAGATGCTGTCGTATCCGCCTCCACCATTGTCGCCGACAGCCCATTCCATGCACTCACCACTCTCTGCGTAAAAAACTTACTCCTGACATCTCCTCTGTACCTACTTCCAAATACATTAAAACTGTGTCCTCTCGTGTTAGCCATTTCAGCCCTGGGAAAAAGCCTCTGACTATCCACACGATCAATTCCTCTCATCATCTTATACACCTCGACCAGGTCACCTCTCATCCTCTGCCGCTCCAAGGAGAAAAGGCCAAGTTCACTCAACCTATTCTCATAAGGCATGCTCCCCAATCCAGGCAACATCCTTATAAATCTCCTCTGCACCCTTTCTATAGTTTCCACATACTTACTGTAGTGAGGTGACCAGAAGTGAGCACAATACTCCAAGTGGGGTCTGACTAGGATCCTATATAGCTGTATCATCACCTCTTGGCTCTTAAACTCAATGCCACGGTTGATGAAGGCCAATGCACCGTATGCTTTCTTAACCACAGAGTCAACTTGTGCAGCTGCTTTGAGTGTCCTATGGACTTGGACCCCAAGATCCCTCTGATCCTCCACAGTGCCAAGAGTCTTACCATTAATACCATATTCTGCCATCATATTTGACCTACCAAAATGACCCACCTCACACTTATCTGGGTTGAACTCCAGCTGCCTTAAATCAGGGGTGACTGGACTGCACAGCCGGAAAGGCCGGAAGGGTCTATTCCGCACTGTATTCAATAAATAAATAAAAATGAATCTCAGGGTTGTAAATGGTGACATAATAAATTTATGTTGAACTTTGAACTTTGAACTCTGAACTCCCATGGATCTCTGAAGGTACAGATGGAGTGGCTTTTTCCCCAGGGCAGAACTGGGAGGCATAATTTCAAGGTGATTGGTGGAAAATATAGGGCGGGAGGGAGGGAATGGAATGGCAGATGTACATTTTTTCTTACACAAAAAGTGTTGAGTGCATGGAACGAGCTGCCAGGGGTGGTGGCAGACGCAAATGTATTCGGGGCATTTGAGGAACTCTTGGATAGGCACAGGGATGATAGAAAAATGGAGGGCTATGTGAGAGCGAAGAGTTAGAATGAGCTTAGAGTAGGTCAAGAGGTCAGCACAACATCATGGGCCAAAGGGCCTGTACTGCACTGTAGTGCTCTATGTTCTAATCCCATAGGAGGGCAATCAGTCCATTATCTTCTTGTCCCGTTAGTTTTCCCTGTAACCCTACATTCCCACTTCATCTCCCCAGCAAACCCCAGAATCTGATATCCACCTACAAATTACTGTGGCAAATTGTCCCACCAATGTGCACACGTGATTGTGATGTGGGAGGAAAACTAGAGTGCCTCGAGGAAACCAATGTGCTCACAGGGAGAACTTGTGGACTCCAGAACACCCGAGATCCAAGTTCAAAGTCCAAAGTAAGTTTATGGTCAAAGTATCTACAGAAATTGGATCAGCAAGTTTGCTGATGATACAAAAATTGGAGGTGTAGTAGACGGTGAGGAAGGTTTTCAGAGCCTGCAGAGGGACTTGGACCAGCTGGAAAAATGGGCTGAAAAATGACAGATGGAGTTTAATACTGACAAGTGTGAGGTATTGCACGTTGGAAGGACAAACCAACGTAGAACATACAGGGTTAATGGTAAGGCACTGAGGAGTGCAGTAGAACAGAGGGATCTGGGAATACAGATACAAAATTCCCTAAAAGTGGCGTCACAAGTAGATAGGGTCGTAAAGAGAGCTTTTGGTACATTGGCCTTTATTAATTAAAGTATTGAGTATAAGAGCTGGAATGTTATGATGAGGTTGTATAAGGCATTGGTGAGGCCGAATCTGGAGTATTGTGTTCAGTTTTGGTCACCAAATTACAGGAAGGATATAAATAAGGTTGAAAGAGTGCAGAGAAGGTTTACAAGGATGTTGCCAGTACTTGAGAAAATCAGTTACAGAGAAAGGTTGAATAAGTTAGGAGTTTATTCCCTGGAGCGTAGAAGAATGAGGGGAGATTTGATAGAGGTATATAAAGTTATGATTGGTATAGATAGAGTGAATGCAAGCAGGCTTTTTCCACTGAGGCAACGGGAGAAAAAAACCAGAAGACATGGGTTAAGGGTGAGGGGGGAAAAGTTTAAAGGGAACATTGGGGGGGGGCTTCTTCACACAGAGAGTGGTGGGAGTATGGAATGAGCTGCCAGATGAGGTGGTAAATGCGGGTTCTTTATTAACATTTAAGAATAAATTGGACAGATGCATGGATGGGAGGTGTATGGAGGGATATGGTCCGTGTGCAGGTCAGTGGGACTAGGCAGAAAATGGTTCGGCACAGCCAGGAAGGGCCAAAAGACCTGTTTCTGTGCTGTAGTTTCTATGGTTTCTATGGTTTCATATTTAACCCTGAGATGCATTTTCTTCTTGGTATGCTCAGTGAGAGCCATAACAGAATCAATGAGGGATCGCACCCAGCAGGACGGGCGGACAAACAATCAACGTGTCAATGACAGTAACAAAAGAAAAAAAAGAAATAATAACAATAAATAAGCAATAATTATCAAGGATATGAGATGAAGAGTCCTTGAAAGTCCTAGGGTGTGGGATCAGCTCAGTGATGGGGCGCTTAAGTTGAGTGAAGTTGTCCCCTTTGGTTCAAGGTTGAGGGGTAATAACTGTTCTTGAACTTGGCAGTGTGAGTCCTGAGATTCCTGCACCTTCTTCCTGATGGCAGCAGTGAGGAGAGATGGAAGCAGAGAGAAGCAGTGGGATTGAACATGGTTCGTTGGAGCAGTGATGCAGCAGTTCTACAAACTGCACCCCTGTGCCAACACACACTCACAGGCACACGTTAACATCCCTCTGACATCCCAGACTGCAGACACAAATCAGGGGCAGGGTAAACCATCGTAAGCTCTACCTTTTCCACCATTTAACAAGATCAGGGCTGAACTAACTGTGACTTCAACTCTTCATTCCCATTTCCTGCAACAGCTTTTCACCCCCTCGTTTTTCAATATCTATTTATCCTGTCTTAAAAATCCTTGAATATTCTTCACCATTGTTTGAGGAAGATTTTGAAAGATTCATGTCTGTCCAAGAGAAAATACTTTGACTCTTCAAAGGTTTAAAATATATTTATTATCAAAGTATTTATTCAGTATACAAACCCTGCGATTCATCTTCCCCACAGAAAGCCACAAAACAAAGAAGCAATATGGGAACACGAGGAAATCTGCAGATGCTGGAAATTCAAGCAACACACACAAAACGCTGGTGGAACGCAACAGGCCAGGTAGCATCTGTAGGAAGAAGCACAGTCGACATTTCGGGCCGAGACCCTTCGTCAGGACACAATATGGAACCTGTTCAAAGAAAAACGTCACCCTCCATGCTCAAAAAAACATTGTGCAAATGGAAAAAAGAAAGAGCAATCAACACAGAATTATCTGTCTTAAAAGGATGACCGCCTTCTTTTTAATCAAAGATGGAACCTGATGCCTTTGCAATCTTTGCAGTCGTTGTCATCTCATAATCAGACTACAGATAACAAAATCCCAGAGATAACAATTAACCTATCAGATCTCCAGATTCAATTGGCATGACACCTGCTAAAGAAAACAAGTTTCTAGGAAAATACGGAAGCAACTGCGCCATAATTGCTGGAAAATTCACTGAACAATTTACATCTATATGGGTGTGTTATTCCACTCCGCGACTTGTGGTGGATCGGATGGCAGCCTTGCCATTTCTTCAGCATTTTGTCTGTTTTTTTTACAAGGCTGAGAAACTAGCTCGACACTCAATGCAACACAGATGGAAAGCGTTGGAGCTGGCCAGAATTGGAACCCTGACCACATGCCTTAAAGTCCAGTGCTGATGCCTCTACATCACTGGCCGGCCATCTATATGGGTGATTATATAAAAATACGAACAACTATAGGAAAGTTAAACTACAAGGGAAGTATCAATTTTGCCCCATAATCCAACAACAGAAAGCTCCAATTCTAGGTTTCCTCACACAAAGTAACATCCTCTCCGCATCCACCTTGTCAAGACTTTTATGGATTTTATATGTTTCATACAAGTCTCCTCTAAATTCCACTTCTGAACTTCACACATACAAGCCCAGCCTATCCACTATTTCCTCATAATACAATCCACTCATTCCAGGTATTAAGCATTGTCTGACACATCTGTGCCTATTTTTAAACATACAAACCAATCTTATGCTCTGTATAACTGTGGTATCTTGTATTGCTCCCTGTGAGGCCTCTTCTACTTTTGTGGGACCAAATTGGAGGACCACTTCGCTGAACACCTTCACTCTGTCCCAGGATCTCCCGGTGGTTCCCATTCCCTATTCTCACACTAACATGTCTATCCATCGCCTCCTCTGCTGCCATGAAGAGGACAAACACAGGTTGGAGGAGCAACACTTCATATTTCGTCTTGGTGGTCTCCAACCTGATGGCCTGAACATTGATTTCTCAAACTTCAAGTAACCCTCTCCTCTGTTTCCCCACCCCACTCCCTCTTTGTTTTCCCTCATTCTGATGATGCTCTCACCCCATCTCTTCCCCCCCCCACTCACCCAACCTGTCGATCACCTCCATCTTGTTTGCCACCTCTTTCTGTTTATTCCATTGTCTACTGTTCTCTCCTATCAGGATCCTTCTTCTTCTGCCCTTGAACTCTTCCACCAATCACCTCCCAGCTTTTCACATCATTCCCTTTCACATCCCCTCCCCCACCCGCCCGCCTTCCCCCTCATCGGGACTCACCTGTGCCCCTTCCCTTCTCCCCAGTGTTCCCTCTAATTTGTAATGACCAGTGTGCACAAAAATTTTGCGCTGTGTAATTTTTTTTTTGTCCAGTGACAACAACAAGTGCGCTCTGAATAATTTCATCACTAAAATCAGCATGAGCAAGCCAGTTCTAAAATCTACAGAGAAATCATCGCAAACTCCACGTTGTCATCAGAAACCGGAAAAGGAAATGTGATTGTGTACGATCGTGAAATATACTTAATATGCCAGCGAGGTAGAGGACGACAACCTTTGTGCGCAGTTTAAATTCCTTTGTGCGCTAGTAGCAGAAGATGTGTGCACTCGACATGGGCACACCTCAGGGGGAACATTGCTTCTCCCGCCTTTTTACACTGGCTCCTGCCCCCTTCCTTTCCAATTCTGAGGAAGGGCCTTAGCCCAGATGGTGACCATTCATTTCCCGCTATAGATGTTGCCTGACTTACTGAGTTCCTCCAGCACTTTATGCGTGTGCTTAAATAATAACGGTCTATTTCACTGATGATCCATCAGACTCCACCAATCTTTTGCCCCTTCCACCTATCACCTCTCAGCCTCTTCCCCCCTACCCTACCCATCTTGCTCCTCACCTATCACCTTGGGTGCCTCTAGCCTTTCCCCTCCTCCCCCACCTTCTTATTCTGGCTTCTTTCCCCTTCCTTTCTCGTCCTAATGAAAGGCTTCAGCCTGAAATGTCAGCTGTTTATTTTTCTCCATAGGTGCTGCCCACTCCAAGCAACCCCAACCATGTCGTGGTTTGGAGGCTTGCGTGCTTCGGTGACCCAGAGTGCTATGCTGGCTGGAGTCAGGGCTTTGTGCTTTGGCTCTTGGTAGAGTCACCAGTGGCAAACAGGTCAAAGGGTAGAGACCAGACTAAGAGTGGTCCACCAGTCCCCCAGGTTCAGGGTTTCAGCTCAGGGCTAACAACCCTGACTGCTCAAACAAAATTGTTACAGAAACAGCAGTTGAAGGATCTTTCTACCATTTGACGGTATTCCTGAGTCTCCACCCGGGATTTGCGTGACTGATAGTAGCGAAAACCGAGAGGAAGCTACTGACATGATGAAGGGAGCCCTGAACACCACCAGAGATGGAGGACCTTCATTGTTGCCCTAAACCCTCAGCGGCGTAGTGGACAGTAGCAACAGGCACCGCCTGGTTTACTGGGTTTCTCCAGCATTTTATATGTGTTGCTCTTGTGGAGAACTTTGTTGTGGAATTATCTATTCTGTTGACCACCTTGTCCATTCTGTCTGACACCAAGATAAGGACTCCCTCCACATTCCATGACTAGGAGTTTGTCCAAGAGCCTCCAACTCTTCAACAAGCTCCCTCTTCATCTTTGATGACCTAGAGTTATTCTAAGAGCCTCTAAACCTTGTTTAAGGTCCCTCTCTACCTGGATTTCTCCACTGATTTCCCAATCAACATCTTAAAAACTGCCAGAGATTTTGAGGCAAGTTCCCAAACATTCCTAACACTGTTCCCTCTCTTCAGGACAGGGAAGGAGGGAGCTGGCTCACTGGCTCCATCCTGTGGCTGAGGAAGCACACAGCAAGGCATGTTTAACCTGAAAAACTGGAGGTGAGCGGCTGAGCAAGGGAAAAGCAAGCCAACATTTTGAATCAATAAAGAGATTTTTAATTGGCACTGTACAGAGTCTCTAAGGCCAGATCTGCTGCATGCAATTTCTTTAGCTGCAGAGGAATTTGACCTTGGAATGTCCAAACCTGAGTAAATTTGGATTTTGCCTTGCCTGTGAAATATCCTCCAGGGGGTGGTCTCTTACTGCTGCGGTCTTGCAGCAAAGCATCACTTTAAACTTTAATAAAAAAGGATTTTTTTTTTGTTTCCTTGACCAATTTTCTCCTCTGCTCTCCAGTGAAGCTTGCTGAGAAACGTTCCCGAAGGCCCTGCCGGCAAACCCCCACCCCCCCCACCTCTCCCCAACACAAGTGGGCCCTCTGTTGATTGGAGATGACAGGCAGTGTATCACGATCCGATCCTGCCCTGTCCAAGCTCAGCGCGGAGAGCTTTCCAGCACGGCACTGCGAGAGCAAGTCATGGTTCCTTCTGTCTCCAGCCCACAGCTACCAGGGCCCTGCGCTCGGGCGTCGGCCGAGACGAGTTAACCTGGCAAATCCCTGGCTCGTACAGTGTTGGGGTTAGGCTTCCCCAACACCTAGCTGGTTAGCCCACTCTCTGAGGGAGCCACAACTACTTATGGTCGCTGGTGTATCAGCCCCTGTTTTGAATAACAATGGAGCTCTCGGTATTTTTTTTCAGATCGAGGATAGGCACAAAGCCAGCAATATACCTACAGATCTCGGTTAAATGGATTACAGCTTGGCTCTACCATAATCTGAAGTTAGAAGGGGGTTGAGTAGCCAGATGGCTCTCTCCTATTCCCACCATTTTCTAGGAATTGTAATCCTGTCCTGCTTGGAGGTGCGGTGTGGGGGGGGGGGGGCGGTTCTCATTGAGACCTATTGAATATTGAAACGTCTAGAGAGAGTGGACATGGAGAGGATGTTTGGGGGAGACCAGGACCAGGAGACACAGCCTCAGAATAGTGGGACGTCCCTTTAGAACAGAGGTGAGGAGGAATTTCTTTAGCTGGAATGTGGTGAACCTGTGGAATTCATTACCACAGATGGCTGTGGAGCCCAAGTCATAGGGTATATTTAAAATGGAGGTTGATAGGTTCTTAATTAGTAAGGGTGTCAAAGGTTTCAGGGAGAAGGCAGGAGAATGGGGTTTGAGGAGGATAATTAATCAGCCATGATGCAATGGCAAAGCAGACTTGAAGGGCTGAATGGCTTAATTCTTATGTGATATGGTAATCATTCATACGTATGCTTGTTGAGTGTGGCACAGCATGATGCTCTACAATGCCAATATTTGGGGTTCACTTCCCTGTTAACGGTTAAGTTAAAGTCTGTCCTGAGCCTTATAGGCTCATCAGGCCGGTGTTTATGCCAGTTTCTGTGGCGTGAAGCAACTGAGAGTACTAGGCTCCCCCTCCCCGCCCCCCCCCCAGATAGGATGCCAGTCTATCGCGAGGTTAACCCCCAGCATTTTGCCAGTACTCATTTTCAGCTGGGTGTACTGGAGCAGTGCGTGGTTAAGTGCCTTGCTCAAGGACACAACACGCTGCCTCGGCTGGGGCTCGAACTCAGTCCTTCAGGTCGCTAGTCCAATGCCTTAACCACCTGACCACGTGCCACACTACACTTACCTGCAAAGAGTTTGTACGTTCTCCCAGGTTTCCTCCAGGTGCTCTGGTTTCCTCCCACGTTCCAAAGGCATGCAGGCTAGTAGGGCTTCGTAAGTTGTGAGCACGCTACGTTGGTACCAGAAGCATGGCGACACTTGTGGGCTGCCCCCAGCACATATTTGGGCTGTGTTGGTTGTTGACGCAAATGTTGCATTTCACTGAATGTTTCTTTTAACATGTGAAAAATAAAACTAATCTATCCTTAGTAAAGGTATCTGTTAGTCTTGCGAGACCATGGATCTGTGCCTGGAAAGTCTTCACTCTCCAGGGTGCAGGCCTGGGCAAGGTTGTATGGAAGACCAGCAGTTGCCCATGCTGCAAGTTTCCCCTCTCCACGACACCGATGTTGTCCAAGGGAAGGGCATTAAGACCCATACAGCTTGGCACCAGTGTCGTCGCAGAGTAATGTGTGATTAAGTGCCTTGCTCAAGGACACAACACCTTGCCTCGGCTGGGGCTCGAACTCACGACCTTCAGGTCGCTAGTCCAATGCTTTAACCACTTGACCACGTGCCCACACAATCTATCCTTAAGCTCTTTGATAACAGCAACAATGTTTAGGTGTTGATGTCTGTGACATGACTACACTCTCCACGAAGTGATATCAGACCAAATCGTGATGGCCCATGGCTCTCCAGGGTAGAAGATTCCAAAATGTCGCAAAGCTGTGAGAGGTGAAGCTCCTCCTCATCTCTGTCTGAAGTAGGCAGGGGAATGTTCTCTCAGCATACAGTATGCCATGTCCCTCCCTTTCAGAATACCATATGTTTTACCTAAGTCATCTCTTTCTCCTCTAGGTTCCCAGGCTGCTCAGATTTTCTGCATAAGATTTTCGTCCAAAGAATTAATCTTGTTAATTTTCTCTTAACTGCTTCCAATGCAAGTAGGTCCTTCCTTAAAATTAAGTCCATCTGGACAAACTGTATTTGCAATGTCAAAAGACTGCAGATGGTATAACAAATCCTGATGACGGGTCTCACCCTGAAACTTCGCCCCCCCCCCCCCAATAAATGCTGCTTGACCTGCTAAGTTCCTCTAGCATTTTGCTCAAGTTCAAATTTATTGTCATCTGACTGATGGTGGTGATCTGTCATGTCTGACACTGACAGGAAACCTGTGAGGGAGAGTTTTTAGAGCAGAAAAGCCGTTGCACTGGGGCAGTTCCCCTCTCTCGACCTCAGTTAAGTCCAGGTCCAGTGGGAGAAACAAGTGTCACAAACTGGGGTCTTCCTTGGTTGCAGTGGATGACCATGATGTCTTCAGTACCTTGTCATGCCCTTCGTTCTCTACAGAGCGTTGAAGTACGCCTTCCTGGTCGTTGGATCCCACTGTAGATCTCATCCGGCCCAGTTCACCAGAGTTGACTTTGCACGTTGGGATAGGTATGTCCCTAACTCACCAGGGTATGAGGCCGCCAGCTACCCTCACCTGGTTTAGCCCACCTGTCGAAGCGGTGTACCAGGGTGTGGCCACTGTCACATGCAAGCAGCTACTCGGAGCTGTAGGTGAGAGCTACGTGTCCGGTGGCGACAAAAGGTGAGTGAGCTGCCCCAGAATGAACATGACAAGACCCTTCACCTGTGCTAACAATGTTTCTCTGGATCTTTGTTCATCCGAAAAAAAAAACCATATATCACACACAGCGCAAAAAACAAAGATATTACCACAAACACTCTTGGCGGTTTTCACTATCCCCTGTAGGGTCTTGCGGTCCAATTCCTTGCAACTTCCATACCACTCAGTAACAGAAGTTGTTAGGGGCGGAGAGCCTTGCATGCCTCATTCTCCTCAGAAAGTGTAGATACCTTGTGTGTGTTACTCTGGATTCCCAGCATCTGCAGAATCTCCTGTGTTCGTTAAAAAGGGGAGTGCTGAAAACACGCTGCTCATTCTAATGAAACTTCATTGACCCGAATCAAAATCAGAATTAGGTTTAATATCACCAGCATATGTTGTGAAATTTGTTAACTCTGTGGCCCCAGTACAAAGCAATACATAATACTGTATTAGAGGGAAAAAAAGGACAAGAATTACAATATGTATATACACAGTGCCTATAAAAAGTATTCACCACCCTCTTGGAAGTTTCCATGTTTTATTGTTTTACAACATTGAATCACAGTGGATTTAATTTGGCTTTTTTGACACTGATCAACAGAAAAGAGTCTTGTATCAAAGCGAAGACAAATTTCTACAAATTGGTCTAAATTTATTACAATTATTAAACACAAAATAATTGATTGCATAATTACTCACTCCCCCCTTTAAGTCAGTATTTAATAGATGCAGCTTTGGCAGCAATTACAGCCTTGAGTCTGTGTGGATCGGTCTCTATCAGCTTTGCACATCTGGACACTGCAATTTTTCCCCATTCTTCTTTACAAAACTGCTCAAGCTCTGTCAGGTTGCATGGGGATTGTGAGTGAACAGCCTTTTTCAAGTCCAGCCACAAATTCTCAATTGGATTGAGGTCTGGACTCTGACTTGGCCACTCCAGGACGTTAACTTTGTTGTTTTTAAGCCATTCCTGTGTAGCTTTGGCTTTCTGCATGGGGTCATTGTCTTGCTGGAGAACAAATCTTCTCCCAGGATGCAGTTCTCTTGCAGTCTGCATCAGATTTTCCTCCAGGATTTCCCTGTATTTTGCTGCATCCATTTTACCCTCTACCTTTACAAGGCTTCCAGGGCCTGCTGCAGTGAAGCATCCCCACAGTATGATGCAGCCACCACCATGCTTCATAGTAGAGATAGTGTCCTTTTGATGATGTATGGTGGTTGGCTTTTGCCAAACATAGTGTTACTCTGACGGCCAAAAAGCTCAATTTTGGCTTTATCAGAGCATAAAACCTTCTTTCAGCTGAATACAAAGTCTCCCACATGCCTTCTGGCAAACACTAGCCATGATTTCATGTGAATTTTTTTCAACAACGGCTTTCTCTTTGCCACTCTCCCATAAAGCTGTGACTGGTGAAGCACCCGGGCAACAGTTGTTGTGTGCACAGTCTCTCCGATCTCAGCCACTGTAGCTTGTAGCACCTCCAGAGTTATCACAGGTCTCTTGGTGGCCTCCCTCACTAGTCCCCTTCTTGCACAGTCACTCAGTTTTTGAGGATAGCCTGCTCTAAGCAGATTTACAGCTGTGCCATATTCCCCCCATTTCTTGATGATTGACTTAACTGTACTCCAAGGGATATCCAGTGACTTGGAAAATTTCTTGAATCCATCTCCTGACTTGTGCCTTTCAACAACATTCTTGCAATGCTGCTTGGAGTGTTCTTTTGTCTTCATGGTGTAGTTTTTGCCAGGATACTGACAGTTGGACCTTCCAGATACTGGTGTATTTTTACCACAATCGATTGAAACACCTTGACTGCACACACGTGATCTCAGTTTAACCATTTACGTGACTCCTAAAACCAATTGGCTGCACCATTGATGAATTGGTGTATCATATTAAAGGGGCTGAATACTTACGCAATCAATTATTTTGTGTTTTATATTTGTAATTAATTTAGATCACTTTGTAGAGATCTGTTTTCACTTTGACATGAAAGAGTCTTTTTCTGGTGATCAGTGTCAAAAAAAGCCAAATTAGATCCACTGCGATTCAATGTTGTAAAACAATAAAACATGAAAACCTCCGAGGGAGAGGGGAATTTTTTTTTAGGCACTGTATATTAAATAGTTAAATTAAAGAAGTAGTGAGGTTGTGTTGGTGGGTTCGATGCTCATTCAGAAGTTAGATGGGAAGAAGCTGTTCCTGAGTTGTTGAGCGTGTGCCTTCGGGATCCTGTACCTCCTTCCTGATGGTAGCAATGAGAAGAGGGCATGTTTTGGGTGATGGGGGTCCTTAATGATGCTTGCTACTTTTCTAAGGTGCCACTCGTTGAAGATGTCCTGGATGCTACAAAGGCCAGTGCCCATGATGGAGCTGACTAAGTTTACAATTCTCTGCAGCTGACTTCGATCCTGTGCAGTAGACACTCCCCCCCCCCCACCCCCATACCAGATCGGGATGCAGCCAGTTAGAATGCTCTCCATAGTAACCTGTAGAAATTTTCGAGTGTCATTAACTTTGTTTCTCTCTCCCACAGATACTGCCTGACCTATTGACTAAATTGAACAAGTATTTGCAACTTTTGGCCCAGACTCACTTATCTTTTCCTGGGTAAGTAGAAGCCTAGGTTCAGTTATTTTTGTTCAGACCAAACATCAGAATGGGGAGGAGATGTGATCCAGGTGACTTTGACTGTGGAATGATTGTTGGTGCCAGACAGGGTGGTTTGTGTATCTTAGAAACTGCTGATCTGGTATTGTCACACACAACAGTCTCTTTACAGTGAATGGTGCAAAAAAACAAAAAGCATCCAGTGAGCGGCAGTTCTGTGGGTGGGGAAAATGCTTTGTTAATGAGAGTGGTCAGAGGAGAATGGCCAGACTGGAAGGTGACAGTAACTCAAATAATCACACACTACAGCAGTGATATGTAGGAGAGCTCTGAACACACAACACATCAAACCTTGAAGTGGATGGTTTATAGCAGCAGAAGACCACAAATATACTCAATGCAATACACTTTAAATGCTGGAGGAATTCGGCAGGTCAGGCAGCTGCAATGGAAACGAAAAACAGTTGACATTTCAGGCTGACACCGTTCTTCAGGCCTGGAAAGGAAGGGGGACGATGCTGAATAAAAAGGAGGGGGTAGGAGAATGTGGACTTGCAAGAAGGTGATAGGTGAAGCCAGGCGGGTAGGAAAGATAAAGAGCTGGAGAAGGTTAAATCTGATAGGAGAGGGGAGTGCATCATGGGGAAAAAATGAAAGAAAGAGGGGGACCAGGGAAGGTGATAGGCAGGAGAGGAGACAAGGTAGGAGGCCAGAGTGGGGAACAGAAGTGGGAGGGAATTTTTTTACAAGAAGGAGAAATTGATGTTCATGCCATCAGGAAGCTACCTCGATGAAATATGAGGTCTTGCTCCTCCTCTGTGAGAGTGGCCTCATCCTCGCAGAAGAGGAGGCCGAGGATCGACACTTCGGAACGCGAATGGGGATAGAAATTAAAATGGTTGGCCACCGGCAAATTTCACTTTTAGCGGATGGAGCGGAAGTGCTCTACAAAAGCGGTCCTCCAGATCACATTGGGTCTCAGCAATGTGGAGAAGCCCACATCAGGAGCAGTGGATAGAAAAGACGCCCCCAGGAGATACTTAATGAAATGGCCACTGAGGGTATATCCAAACTGTTATGAAAGAAAATAAGGTGTTATTGTTTGTGTTGTTGGAATAAGGATTAGGAGACAGGGAATACCAGGAATTAGGGACTGGTGTGAACACTGTTGCTGTTCTCATATCCATCTGGGGAAGGCGTGGTTTAATCAAGTGCATTGTGTTCCTTCTAAAATCAGCACAGCAGAGCAGGCTGGGTACCTGCATATTTTCTACGAAGGCCTCACTAAACCCATTGCTTTGGACAGCTGACCTTTAGGGTTGCTAGGGTTAATTCAGTTGCTGAGCAGCCCACCATGATACTCGAGGAGAAGGTGGGGGTGGGGGGGTCACAATTGATCTTTTCTGGTGAGCCCTCTGGCTTTATTTGGTTGAGCTGTTTAGGATGGTGGTGAATACTGGTAGCTCGGGTTCAGGCGCTAGATGTTGTGTTGTTCACCGAGCTTGGCAATTAGCTTGGTGGTTTCATCACCAGTCGAGATGATATCCTCAGTGCGCAGTTGTTGGTGTTTCTCTCTGGATGTGCTTGCGTTAATATAGGCCTACCCATTCACATGCTTCGGTCCTGATTGGCTACCCCTTTGGTTGACCTTTGAATTCTATTGGCCCACATCTTTTTGGCTCTTAGGGGTTCATAGATGGCATCAATTTCGATACGTTTGGTTACAGAGTTATCAGAAGAGGACCACGCTTCTAAAAATTCTCATGCCTGCTTCGTGTTTGCCTGAGCCAGAACCCCCACAGTGTCCCAGTTAGAGTGGCGATCTTCTTGGTCTCCATGTAACGAGATCGGTGACGCTGGATCATGTCTCCGTACCGCCAGTTTGTGTTCCCGGAAACGAGTTGAGAATTTATGTCTCGTCTGGCTGACCTGGTTCTTGTTCCAGTCTCCACAGGTGATCCTGTACGCAACATTGCTTTTGGTCAGTTGTCTTTCATGGTACTCTGATTCTTGAAACCAGCATCAGAAATGTTCCACATACATCTGGCAACACTTTTGTCTTTACCTCCATTACTGATATGTCAAACAGAAATTTTTCCTGTATGTATTGACTTCTGCATTGAACCTGGCCCTGGGTTTCCTTGTGTATTAGACAACTGGCGAACAATAAAACTTGTGCATCATTGAAGCCGCGATAGTCAGACTTCTCCCTCCCTGCCATATTTAGCAGGGTGTTTCTTTTTCTCTAACACTCTTGTGGGCACAGAGGAAGAGTGAAAGGAAATTTGCTCAGGAAATAAAGGAAAAAAACTATGGATTGTACAGGAAAGGCCTGACGATGATCCGGAACTCTGGAATTGTATCGGTGTCAGTGCCGGGAACCTTGCCAAGCAGACAAGAATTTTTAACGTGTTTGGATGTGAGAGATGCCAGTTCACTCTCCGGAGCCTTTTTCAATTTTCCTGTCAGAATTCCCTCCTCTTCTGACAATACATTGAACTTCTTAGCTGCACACAAGACTCTGAAGGAAGTCAGCAGGTCAGGCAGCATCTACGGTGGGAAACGGACAGTTGACAATTTGGATCAAAATCCTTCATCCTGTAGGTCTTGACCTGGATCATTGACTGCGGAGATGGGAAGAGGTGAAGGTGGCGCCGGGGGCAACTTCTCCCAGCTCATCAGTTAAATTTTACCTATTCTAATGTCTCAATTTTCCTTTTCAGGGTGGCTGGGATGCTGTCGGGATCTTTGATCTGCAGTGGCACTCAAACAATGGTTCTGCATGGTAGCATTTTCCTGGTTTTGGAGCTTACTGACCGGCTGCATTTTGATATGTCCAGGTTCATCCTGAAGTAGGCTGCCTTCTTTGGTACAGCCTTACACGGCCCCGTGGACATGAGTTTGGTGTTGCCAAATGAAGCGTAGCAGGAGATGGAACATCGAAGGCAGCGAGGGCAGCTGCCGGAGGCTCTGCACTTGCTGATCGATCTCTATGGTAAGGGAAAGTTTGCTACCAATTCTCGAGCGTGGCATTGGAATAGCGACTGCTGTGTCCTCTCTCGCCGTGGAAGGAACGATATCTGTCTCACCCTTGTTGGTGAGAGGGAGTGCCCGTGTGATGTTGAAACGTTGGAATGAACAGTTCATTTTTGATGGACTATAGACCATGGTGTCTGGGGTGCTTTGCTGTTGCTTGCATGATGTGTGGTGGGAATGTTGAAGCTTTATGCAAGAATAGGTGGGGGTGAGGGAGGGGGAGGGTTGAAGCTGCTTGCTGATGCTTGTGTGTGGGAGGGGAGTAGGGGGCTTTGGGGTTCTTAATCTTTTTCTCACTTTCATTCTTTGGGGATGTTTCTTCTGTTTTGAGGATGTCTGTGAAGAGTAAGAATTTCAGGTTGTATACTGTATACATTCTCTGATAATAAAAGGAAACATTGAAACATTAAGGTAGAAGGGTGGGAAACAAATGTCCATTTCCCTCCATAGGCGCTGCTTGACCCATTGCTTTCCTCCAGCATTTTGTTTCTTCCTGCAGATTCCAGCACCTGCAGTCTCTGGTATCTCCATTGAATGCCTTCACTCTGTTCAGCCACACGGTAAGCCCCAACTTTTGTGTTTCCATACTAGGCAGCGACGCAGCCAGTCAATATACTCTCCACCACACATCGCTAGGAGTTTGTCAAAGCTTGAGGTGTCATGCCAAATCTTTGCAAACTTCTAAGGAAGCAGAGTTGCCGCTGTGCTGTCTTTGTATTTGCACTTCAGTGTTGGGCCCAGGATTGGTCCTCAGAAATAATAACAGTGAGGAATTTAAAGTTGCTGACTCTCTCCACCTCTGACCCCCCAATGAGGACTGGCTCATGGACTTCTGATTTCCCTCTCCTGAAGTCAATAATCAGCTCCTTGATCTTGCTGAAGTTGAGTAAGAGGTTGTAGCAACACTCAGCTAGATTTTCAATCTCCCTCCTATATACTGATTCGTCAGCACCTTTGATTCAGCCTACAACAGTGGCGTGTTCAGCAAAGTTAAATATGGCACTGGAGGTGTGCTTAACCTAACAGCCATAAGTGTAAAGCAAATAGAACAGGGGGCTAAGCACACGGCCTTGGGGTGCCCCTGTGCTGATGGAGATCGTGGAGGAGATGTTATTGCTTTAGAAAGAAGATTCGAGAGCATGTCTTACGAGGATAGATGGAGTAAGCTAGGGCCCTTCTCTTTGCAGGAAAACAAGATGAGAGGTGACTTGTACAAAATGATAAGAGGCATAGATTGAGTAAACAGCTAGACATTTTTTCCCAGGGAGGAAATGGATCAATGGTTCTATTTAATATCAGAGAATGTATACAATATTCTTCTTCTTCATGTGCCTTGCGCGTTACACACTTGGGCGATCATGACTCTCCACATCGAGCGATCCCTCGCAGCATCAATGATATCTCGCTCACTTAGGTCTGCTTGTTCTTTCACAGTCTCCATATATTTTCTTCTTTGCCTTCCTCTTCCACGTTTCCCAGGCATACGGCCTTGTAATGTAAGGCATTCTACTTCTCCCTTTCTGATGACATGGCCCAGGAATTTAAGTTTCCTCTCATTTAATGTTCTCATTTTTGTATGTGCACGTTGGAGTACTGTCTCATTAGTTACCCGATCTCTATATGATACTTTCAGCATTCTTCTAAGAAACCACATTTCTGTTGCTTCTAAGTTTCTTTGGAGTTCTGGTGTTATAGTCCATGTTTTGGAAGCATACAGCAAGATTGACCAGGTGTAACACTTTAGTAGCCTAAGCCTTGTTGTCATAGAAATGTGTCTGTTGGTAAAAACGGGTTTCATTTTCTGGAAGTTGGTTTTGACAATGACAATTCTTCTTTTTATTTCTACTTTATTTCTAGCATCTTGTGATATAAATTACCAAGGTGATTAAAGCTGGCGTATACAATATACAACCTCAAATTCTTACTCTCCACATACATCCTCGAAACAGAAGAAGGGCCTATAGAATGAATGACAGAAAAATGTCAGAACCTCAAAGCCCTTCTCCCTCCTTCCATTTGAGGGAGAGAGAGAGGTATCACTACTTCCACTACCAGAGGGAGCCTCTGTGATCTGTACACAAGAGTCACAACTTTGTTTGGCGATCGGCTCTTCACAGCACACAAAATTATTGCCCGACCACCAAGAACTTGCAGTTCGTTGTATAGCTGGCAGCCCAGAGAGACCTTGGGGTACCAGTCTCACTGACCATCGGGAGTCACGCGGTGTGCAAACAGGCCACTCGGCCCAGCAGCCAGTGAGCACACATCCCTGTTAATCCTACCCCCCAGCACTTGGCCTGTGCTTGTCCACATGCTCATCCAGACACTTCTTAAATGATGTCAGAGACTCTCCTTCCACCACTCTTTCAGGCAGTATGTCCCGAGTATTCACCGTTCACTGGGTGAGAATACCACCACCCCCAGACCCCCTCTAAATCTTTTACCCATTACCTTAATTCTGTGCTCTGCAGATAGATCAACCTATGATATGAGATAAAGTTTCCCTTTTCTTCATACCCCTATACCCGTCATAACTTTACATCCCTCAGTCACGTCCCCTCTTAACCCTCACTTAATTCCAAGCAACATTCTTATTTTCAATTAGACCATAAAACCCTAAAACATGGGAGCAGAATTAAGCCATTTTGGACCATCAAGTCTGCTCCACCATTTCATTATGGCTGATTTATTTTCCCTCTCAGCCCCATTCTCCAGGCTTCTCTCCATAACCTTTGATGCCCTGCCTCTGCTTTAAATATACCCAATGACTTGGCGTCCACAGCCGTCCACTAAATTTAATTTCTCTAGGTTCTGACTAAAGAAACTCCTCCTCATTTCTGTTCTAAATGGATGTCCCTCAATTCTAGTCCTATGCTCCCTCACAGTATGATACATCCTCACCACATCTTGGCCTTTCAATATTTGATCAGGTTTTAATTGGATTTCCTTTCCTTCTTCTAAACTCCAGCAAGTGCAGCCCCAGATCCATCAAACACTCCTCATACATTAACCCTTTCGTTCTTGGGATCATTCTCATGAACTTCCCCTGAACCCTCTCCAATGTCAGCACATCCCCTCTTCGAAAAGGGACCCAAAACTGCTCACAGTACTCCAAGTGAAATCTCATCAATGCCTTATAAAGCTTCAGCATCACATCCTTGCTTTTATAGTCTCGTCCTGTCCACCAAGGGAATCCTGCACAAGGACTCCCAAGTCCCTTTACATCTCTGAATTGACCATCAGTTTCTTTGTGTCAGTAACTTCTTGCCATAGTCTTGATACAGGTCTTTAACCCAAAATCGCTCTCTGCCATACAGACGCTGCTCGACCTCCCGAGTTTCTTCAGCTGATTGCTTGTGACTTCAGATTCCAGCATCTTCCGTCTCTTGCGTCTCTCCATTTCTTGCTGTGACTAACCTGGCTGCTGACGTTTGCTGATCTGAGAAAAATGGCTGAAGGAAAAGGGCGATGTCTTCGGGCAAATTTTCCCGAGCTCAGCAAGGAGCGCCCTGCCGTCGGTACTGGATGGGCTAGAGGGCCAGCCAATTATCTGAGCTTTTGTTTCTTCTTCCCAAAATTGGCCATTCTGGTTCCTATGGTGACTATAAATCAAAAGACAATTCATTGGCTGTGAGTGTTCTGGGATGTCCTAAGGTCATGGAAAGCCCAGTATAATTACAATGGGAAAGATATCTTACTGGAATTATAATAAGGCCCTGGTGAGTCTACGGATGGAATCTGATCTCACTCCTAACACTGGATACACTTGCGATAGAGGCATTGAATCATTCAACATTAAGCAGGCCACTTGACCCTAATGGTCTATACTAACTAAGTTGCTCATCTAAACCACTTCCATTTGCCTGCGTCTAACCCATATCCTTTCTCATCGACGTGCCTGTCCAAGTACGTTTTAAGTGTTGTTAAGGTACCTGCCTCAACCATTTCCTCTGGCAGCTCATTCCACTTACTGACCATCCTCCGGGTGAAAAGGTTGTCTCCCAGGTCCCTATTAAATCCCTCCCCTCTCACCTCCTTGGTTTGCCTTGGACATGACCAGCGTAAAAGGCCATCATACCCCCACTAGTAAAAGATAAAAGATAAAAGGAAATCAGGCCCTCCCCTCTCTATTCATGGTGTAAACGTACACACACTAGATGTCTGATTCTTTCTAAAGTTCTCTCTGCCTCAGTAACCTCCAACAACTCTCCCAATCTCTAAGTCTCTGCTGACTTCCGTGTCGACCGTCTGATTATGCTTGAACGTAAGTACTCCTCCATCTGTAACTATGCTCCCCACACAAGACTGCAGTACAGAAACAGACCCTTCAGCCCATCTGGTTCATGCCGAATTAGTTATCTGCCTGGTCCCATCAACCTGCACCAGGACCATACCACTCCCATCTATGTCCCTGACCAAATTTCTCTTAAGTTTTGAAACTGGAGCCATATCCCCCACGTCCACTGCCAGCTTATTCCTCACTCTCACCGCCCTCTGAGTGAAGACATTCCCCCTCATGTTCCCGTTAAATATTTCACCTTTTACCCTTTACCCTTGACCTCTAGTTCTGTTCTCAGCCAATCTCAGTAGAAAATGCCTACTAAGCCCTATCTATACTCATAATTTTGTATGCTACCATGAATATCCGTGACCCTCAGCTTAGCCTTTCCTCCCGACGTTACCTTTCCTTCTCTCTATGGATGCTCATTTGGGCGGCACCGTAGCGTAGTGAGTAGCACAACGGTTTACAGTCCAGGCGACCCGGGTTCAATTCCCACCGCTGCCTGTAAGGAATTTGCATGTTCTCCCTGGGAGGGCGTGGTTTCCTCTGGGTGTCCCAGTTACCTCCCGCAGTCCAAAGATGTACCGGTTGGTAGGTTAATTGGTCATTTGGTCATTATAAATCACCCCGTGATTAGGCTAGGGTTAATTTGAGAGATTGATGGGCAGTACAGCTGGAAGGGCCTATTCCACGCTGTAACTCAATAGATAAATAAATAAACATACAAATAAGTAAATAAATGTTACACCTCTAAGACTAAGTATCTCTAAGCATATTGATCCAGTTCTGTGTAACTACTGTGAAAAGATACTGCAAAGGTTAAACACCCCACCCAGTGCCCCTGCTCTCTCGCTATGGGATGTTTTCTAATGGCCTGACGCAGCCGGCAGAATGGTAAATTAATGTCTCCTCCTAAAGGGCAGGACCTCTGGTAACGACTGGGAGTGCTCCCCTTGGTTTTTGTGCTTAAGTTACAGGGTTTTTGAGCATAATCTTCAGAAAGTGTACCACAGGAGAATGGCATGCTAATCTACCAGGCAATGGTGGCCAATGATATGTACTCTGTGCGAGGGCCTCCCCACTGTAGAATTACCTGGGATATGAAGGCCAGGAGGCCATGTGTGGTGAAATACCATCTTGTCTAAATATGGGAGGGTGTACTTCACTTGAATCAAACTTGTCCCGTGATACTGGCCAAGACACACACAAAGAAATACACAAATACACACACACACACACACACACACACACACACACACACACTCACACACTCACTCACTCACTCACTCACTCAAACAGACACAAGCACAAACTCTGTCACACACGCTCTGTCAAAACTCACATATAAATACATGCACATACACTCAAAACATACAAACACACACACAAGCGCACACACGTGCATGAACAGACACACACGTGCAAACACGCTACACACACACACATTGACAAATACTTATTCACAAACGTACACACAAGCATGCGCACACTCACAAATGCACATGCAAACACAGACCTGGGCACGTATGTGGGTGCACACACTCCGCACACAGCAGATATGCTTTCACACACAAACACACGTGGGCATGCATGCACACACAAATAGACTTGAACATAAACCCATCTATGTATACACCAGCCTGCAATAGTGCAGTAATTCAGGAGCCTGAGTATCTGCCTGACTACAATACACAGAGACTTCATCTGATTTCAGGCAAAAACATGAATAAACTAATACAGACTTCCAGTGCTGTCCTTGTCCTATCCAAACCTGAAAGCAATGGCTATCCAAGGGCCCTCGGCCATCAAGTTGTGTGGCCAGTCTCCTTTGTTCAACCCACAATGTCTTTCTCCCTCAGGCACTTGCAAAGGCAGCCCCGCAGGATGAAGCCCTTGTGGTTCGAGCTGGTACTCACGGAATGATTAATGACTTATCACGTGGCCGTTATTTTTGGAACGGCCTCGGAGGAGGCAACCTTTTGGAAAGAGAAATCATTTTTCTGCCTTCACTGTCCTGTTATTTCCTGGAACCAGAGGAGAAAAGTGAAACCACATGTTTGAGAAGGAGGGTAGGAAACTGGAGTGAAGACAAATGCAGACTACTGTCCCGTGACAATTAGTCAAACAACGATCCAGCCCAGGTGTTCCTGACTGTGTAAATTTGCTATTGGACAATGAAAATAGCTGCTCGGCGTGCTGACAGATGCTTCTGGTGATTTTATGATGTCCACAATACTTGGAACCAACAGTATGGTTTCCCTGAAGAGACAGAACAAGAGATGTGTTCATAATTTCACTGTTAACTACTTCACTGCTGGACTAGTGCACACAATCCTTCCTGTTATATTCTGGTAGCCTTGGTCTCTGTCCCGAGTTTAGTTGACAACTTTAGTCTCATTCTACTTGCTGATATTTGCCTCACTGACAGTGTTTATCTCTCTCCGGCAATATTTAGTTTGGTCTTGCTGTGTTTCCTTCTCTCCAGTACCGTTTAACATTCGCCGGAAGGATTCCACTTCTCTCTTGCACTCTTTATCTCTCTTTAACAATGCTTCCCTCTCTCTGGTGGCGTTTCCTTCTCTCCGGCAGTGTTCCCTTTCTCTCCAACAGTGATCCTCTCCTCTCTTGCAGTGTTTTGTTCTCTCAGGCAGTGTTTCCTTCTCTCTGGCAACATTCTCCTTCTCTCTGGCAGTGTTTCCTTCTCTCTAGCAGTAATTCCCTTTTCCTCTGGCAGTGTTCCCTTCTCTCTGGCTCTGCTTCCTTCTCTCTGGTAGTGTTTCCTTCTTTCTGGCAGTGTTCCCCTCTCTCTCTGGCAGTGTTTCCTTCTCTCTGGCAGTATTCCCTTCTCTCTAGCAGTGTTCACTTCTCTCTGGCTCTGCTTCCTTCTATCTGGCATGTTTGCTTCTCTATGACAGTAATTCCCCTTCTCTCTGACTGTGTTTCCTTCTCTCAGGCAGTCTTTCCCTTCTCCCAGGCAGTGTTTCCCTTCTCTCTGGCAGTGTTTTCCTTCTCCCTGACAGTGTTTCCCCTCTCTGACAGTGTTTCCCGTCTCTGACAGTATTTCCCCTCTCTGACAGTGTTACCTTCTCTCTGGCAGTGTTTCCCCTCTCTGGCAGTATTTCCCTTCTCTCTGACAGTGTTTCCCCTCTCTGACAGTGTTTCCCGTCTCTGACAGTATTTCCCCTCTCTGACAGTGTTACCTTCTCTGTCAGTGTTACCTTCTCTCTGGCAGTGTTTCCCCTCTCTGGCAGTGTTTCCCTTCTCTCTGACAGTGTTTCCCCTCTCTGGCAGTGTTTCTCCTCTCCGACAGTGTTACCTTCTCTCTGACAGTGTTACCTTCTCTCTGACAGTGTTACCTTCTCTCTGGCAGTGTTTCCCCTCTCTGGCAGTGTTTCCCTTCTCTCTGACGGTATTTCCCCTCTCTGGCAGTGTTTTCCCTCTCCGACAGTGTTTCCTTCTCTCTGACAGTGTTTCCTTCTCTCTGACAGTATTTCCCCTCTCCGACAGTGTTACCTTCTCTGACAGTGTTACCTTCTCTCTGGCAGTGTTTCCCCTCTCTGGCAGTGTTTCCCTTCTCTCTGACAGTGTTTCCCCTCTCTGGCAGTGTTTTCCCTCTCCGACAGTGTTTCCTTCTCTCTGACAGTGTTTCCCCTCTCTGGCAGTGTTTCCCTTCCCTCTGACAGTGTTTCCCCTCTCTGGCAGTGTTTCCCTTCTCTCTGGGAGGATTTATCTCTCTCTGGCACATTTTCCTCTCTTTGCCACATTCCTCCATTCTGCTGGTATTCATTTCCCTCATGACAGTATTTATCTCTCTCTGCTGGTATTTTCTAGTCTCCAGCAGTGCTTTCCCCCTCTGCCAGTATTTGACTGTTTGCAGTGATTTCTTTCTCTTTGGCATTTTTGGACTTTATCTGCTAGAATTAACCACCTCTGCCATTGTCTGAATTCTCTCTGATAATGCCAACCTCTCCTCGGCAGAGCTTCCATCCCTCTGGCAGGGTTTGCCTCATCCTGGTGTTGTCGACTTCCCTCTGCCAGTATTTCCTTCCCTCAACCAGAGTTTGCTTCTCTCTGTCGGAGCATGTGCCATTTTCTAGCAAAGTTGCCTTCCCTTGCCAGCATTCACCTCTTTCCGACAGTGTTCACCTCCGGTGGTGCTTGCCTCTCTCTCTGGCACTATTTCCTGTCTCTGGGAGCGTTATCTTCCCTTTGACAATGTCCCCTTCCTTTTGGTATTGTTTGCTGGGGTGGGGGGGGGGGAGGAGGCATTGGTTAAGGAAATGTGCTCGGTGACAGGGATTCTCCTGGCAATCTTTGCCTCTCTTTGAGTTTTGGGTTGAAATCACACATCAAGATAGTCATAGTCATAGTCATACTTTATTGATCCCGGGGGAAATTAGCTTTCGTTACAGTTGCACCATAAATAATAAATAGTAATAGAACCATAAATAGTTAAATAGTAATATGTAAATTATGCCAGTAAATTATGAGATAAGTCCAGGGCCAGCCTATTGGCTCAGGGTGTCTGACCCTCCAAGGGAGGAGTTGTAAAGTTTGATGGCCACAGGCAGGAATGGCTTCCTATGATGCTCTGTGCTGCATCTCGGTGGAATGAGTCTCTGGCTGAATGTACTCCTGTGCCCACCCAATACATTATGTAGTGGATGGGAGACATTGACCAAGATGGCATGCAACTTAGACAGCATCCTCTTTTCAGACACCACCGTGAGAGAGTCTAGTTCCATCCCCACAACATCACTGGCCTTACGAATGAGTTTGTTGATTCTGTTGGTGTCTGCTACCCTCAGCCTGCTGCCCCAGCACACAACAGCAAACATGATAACACTGGCCACCACAGACTCATAGAACATCCTCAGCATTGTCCGGCAGATGTTAAAGGACCTCAGTCTCCTCAGGAAATAGAGACGGCTCTGACCCTTCTTGAAGACAGCCTCAGTGTTCTTTGACCAGTCCAGTTTATTGACCAGACCATAGGAAGAAGTTACTGACAGGATCTAACACCAAAAAAAAAGTGATGGCCGACTGAATATAAGGATAAGCACCAGAAAGTTTGCGGATACTGGAAACCCAAAGCAACACACACAAAATGCTGGAGAAAATTGAAGAGGTTTACCAGGATGCTGCCTGTTCTGGAGCACATGTGCTATCATGAGAGACTGGGCAAACTTGGGTTGTTTTCTTTGGAGTGCCAGAGGCTGAGGTGAGATCTGATAGAGGTTTAAAAGATTATGAGAGCTATAGAAAGATTAGACAGGGAGTATCTGTTTCCCAGGGTAGGAATGTCTAATACCAGAGGGTATCTAATGCCAAATGTCTAACACCAGAAGCTGAGAGGGGGTGGGTTCAAAGGGGGATGTGAGGGGTAAGGTTTTTACTCAGAGTGATGCATGCCTGGAATGCGCTGCCTGGTACGGTGGTGGAGGCTTTTAAGAGACGTTTGGATGGGCACATGGATGCAAGGAGGATGGAGGGATAGCCATGTTGTAAAGGTTTGGGTGTTTTTGATTTGCTCTCTAGCTGGTTCAGCACTATGTTGTAGGCTGAAGAGTCTCTCCCTGTACTATACTGTTCTAGGTTCGATATTCTAACTCAGCAGGTCAGACGGTCCAGGATGGCCTGTTTCCGTGCTGTAATTGTTATATGGTTAACATCTGTGGAAATAAGTAAGCAGTTGACGTTTTGGGCCAAGACCTTTCTTCGGGACTGAAAAGGAAGAGGGGAATAAAAAGGTGGGGGGGGGAGGGGAAGGACGACGAGCTGGAAGGTGATAGGTGAAGCCAGGTGGTGGGAGAGGTGAAGGGCTGGAGATGAAGGAATCTAATAGGAGAGGAGAGCGGATCCTAGGAGAATGGGAAGGAGGAAGGGGTCCAGAGTGAGATGATTGGCATGTGAAAAGGAAGAGGGCAGAGTAGAGGAGGAGGAGAGGGGAGCTGGAGAGAAACATTTTTTATACTGGAAGGAGAAATTGATGGTATCGAGCTGGAGCCTAACCTAGACGCAATGTAAGATGTTGCTCCCCTACCCTGAGGTTGGCCGATATCTTGGAATGGGAGTTCAAATGTTTGGCCACCAGCAAGTTCCACTTTTGGCAGGTGGAGTGGAGGAGCTCGACGAAGCGCTCTCCCAGGTCACAAGGCGTCTCGCCAATGCGGAGGAGGCCGCATCCTGAGCACCAGACTCCAAAATAAGGATGTTGCTCTGAGTGGAGTGGAGGAGGTTAAGGGGGGAAATGATTGAGGCATGTAAAATTATGAAGGCTATAGTGGTAGAGTCATTGAGCACTGTAGTACAGAAACAGGCCCTTCAGCCCATCTACTTTGTGCTAAACTGCCTAATTCCCACTGACCCACCCCCAGTCCATAGCCCTCCACCCCCCCCACTCCCCATCCATGTACTTATCCGAACTTCTCCGAACTGCAAGTGTTGCAATTGAACCCACATTCATCACTTCCGCTGGCAACTCGTTCCACTCTCTCACCACCCTCTGAGTGAAGAAGCTCCCACTCGTGCCACAGGTTCCCAGCTTTTTTCTTATGCCAGGGACCCCAGCCATTAACTGAGGGGTTGGGAACCTCTGCCTTAACCACTTCAACTTTCACCCTGATATGAAGGGGTAGACTGCAGGAGGCATTTCCCGTGCTGCAGGTAGATCAGTCGACAGGGCACTAAATTAGGGTAAAAGGTTAGGTGGGTCAGAGGGGATGAGAGAGTGGTGAATACCCAGGTCACGCTGCTTGAGAGAGTGGTGAAAACAGAGTCACTGACAATATATTTGGGTTCTATTGGTTAGGGCCAAGAATGTATGCTGCATCCTAGCTGTCCTTCCTGTTCGGCTCCCTGTTTACCCTGTATACCTCGGGCTTTAGATACAAAACTGAGTCATGTCATCTGCAGTAATTCTCTGCAGTAATTTTCTGATGACTCAGCAATAGCTGGGTGTATAAAGGGAGGACAGGAGTATGTATACGGGGCCCTGGTGGAGGACTTTGCCAAATGGTGCAAGCTGAATCATCTGCAGCTCAACGTCAGTAAGACAAAGGAGATGGTGATGGACTTTAGGAAGACTAAGCCTGCACTGCTCCCTGTTACTATTGATGGTGAGGACATGGATGTGTTGAGGACCCACAAGTACCTGGGTGCACCTGGATGACAGACTTGAGTGGAGCACCAGCACAGAGACTGTGTACAAAAATGACCAGTGTCACCTCTAATTCCTGAGGAGATGAAGGTCCTTTGGAGTATGTAGGCCTCTCCTTCAAATGTTCTACGAGTCTGTTGTTGCCAGTACAATCTTCTATGTGGTGGTGTGCTGGGGCAATGGCAACAACACGGGTGATGCCAACAGGCTCAATAAACAGATCAGAAAGGCTGGCTCTGTTCTAGGAGTCAAACTGGACACACTGGAGGCTGTGGTAGAACAAAGGACCCTACGGAAATTCCTGGCAATTCTGGACAATGTTTCTCACCCTCTGCATGCCACCCTGGCCGAGCAGAGGAGCACTTTCAGTAATAGACTGAGACAACTACACTACTCTAAGGAGCACTATATGGGGTCACTCCTACACTGGGCCATTAGGCTCTATAATGAGTCAACCTACAGTCGGGGAAATGGTGACCCATCTCCTTTTTGCCAATGTTCACCATTTTCTGATAATGCTCCATTGCTCTGACATATTTGCTTGTGTCCTTCTCTGTCGCCAGCAGTTTCCAGCTGGCAATATTTTGGCTCCTTGTTCGTGGATGTTTCCCACTCTTGCAATGACTAGACTTTTCCCTTACAATTTCTCTGCAATGTCTGCCTCTCTCTCTAGCACTGTGCTCTTTCCTTTGGCAATACCCACCTCTGTCTGGCAGTGTGCTCTTCTCTCTTGCAGCTTTGTGGCCTGTCTCTGCAGCTTCCTTCTCCCACTGCAAGGATTTCATTTCCCACGGGAGTCTTTGCCTCTTGCTTGTAGTGTTTGTCTCTGTGCGTGTGTGTGTTTCTACAGTGATGTCTCTCTCTGCGTGTTGTTTATTGAGGTAATGTCTCTTCTGTATGGTGTTGTTCTCCTCTCTCTGGCAGGGGCCTTCCTCTTACTCACAATGTCTGTTTTCCTCTACGAGCATTTTCTTCTGTCCAGAAATGCACTGTTTTGTCTGTAGTGTATGTTTCAGTCTTGTAGTCTTTCTTTCCGTCTGAAAATATCTTTCTCTTTCTAGTGGTGTTCCTTTTTTTTCTGTAGTGTTTCCTTCTCTCTGCCAGTATTTCCCTTTTCCCTGGCAGTGTTTCCTTCTCTCTGGCTGTGTTTCCTTTCTCTAGCAGTGTTTATCTTTTCTCTGGCAGTGTTTCCTTCTCTCTGGCAGTGTTTCCTTTCTCTAGCAGTGTTTATCTTTTCTCTGGCTGTATTTCCTTCTCTCTGGCTGTGTTTCCTTTCTCTGGCTGTGTTCCTTTCTCTCTGGCAGTGTTTCCCTTCTCCTGGGCAGGCTTCCTTCTCCCTGGTGGTGTTCCTTTCTCCCTGGAAGAATTTCCCTTTTCCCTAGTTGAGTTTTCCTTCTCTCTCTCTCTGACAATGATTTCCTTTCTCTGTAGTTATCAGAGTTGTTGTTCTCACAATTCTCTCCATTAAGAACAGTTTCTGACAGAGCTTGTCATGGTAGTGTGCCTGCCGGGCAGTTTTTGTCCTTGGCCATGTCTATATCTTTACCACATTTACTGCAGCTGATGATCCCACTGTACAGAGAAGTACAGACTGGAGCCACGAATCCTGGTTGAAGAAGACTGTGAACATAATGAATGTGATTTGGGTTATTATTGGATCTTGAACTTATTCCTGCCTCACAAAAGACTTAATTTTTTTTCTGGCATTTTTGGCTCCAAATTCAATTTTTCCTTGCCAAAGAAGTTTTCAACTGTTCAGTTCAGTTGCACAACAAATGAGATGGAAGAAATCTTCATGGGAATCTGTTAATTTTAATAAGGTGAGCTGCTCCCCTCTCACCCTTTCCTCTCTTCCTCCGTTCTTCCTACACTCACCCCAGCCCATCACCCTATTAGAAAGGGTGTCAAAGGTTATGGGGAGAAGGCTGGAGAAAGGGGTTGAGAGGGTTAATAGATCAGGTACAATCAAAAGGTGGAGCAGACTCGATGGGATGAATGGGCTAATTCTTCTCCCATGTCTTATGGTCTTATCGTCACCCTGTTTCTCCCCCCTCCTTCCATTCTCTCCATTGGTCCATCATGCACACACGCATCTCCTGCTGGGACCCCTCATACTGTTCCCATGTGCCCCCCCGCTTACCTCCCTCATAAATCAATGTATTGAGTACAGGAGATAGAATTTGGAGTATTATGTGCAGTTCTGGTCACCTGCAGGAAAGATGTAAATAAGGTTGAAAGAGTTCCAAGAAAACTTACAAGGATGTTGCTGGGATGGGAGGACCTGAGTTATAAGAGAATATTAAATAGGTTAGGACTTTGTTCCTTGGAACATAGAAGATTGAGGGGAGATTTGATAGATGTATACAACAGTATGTGGGGTATAGATAGGGTAAATGCAAGCAGGTTTTTTCCACTGAGGTTGGGTGAGCCTACAACTAGGGGTCATAGGTTAGGGGTGAAAGATGAAAAGTTTAATGGGAACATGAGGGGAAACCTCCTCGCTCAGAGGGTTGTGAGAGTGTGGAACAAGCTGACAGCACAAATGGTGCATAGAGCTCAATTTCAACATTTAAGAGGAGTTTGAATAAGTACATGGATGGGAGGGGAATGCGGGGGGGTGGGGGTGAGGGTTCCAGTGCAGATTGATGGGAGCTGACAGTTTAAATGATTCTGCAGAGACTAGATGGACCAAAGAGCCTGTTTCTGTGTTGTACTTTTCCGTGACCTAATTGCATGCCCCATCTTCCTTCCCTATCATCGTCATCCCTTTATCATCTCCGCCCATCACCTCCCAAACTCTGTCACAATCTCCACTCCTCCCCCTTCCATCTGCCCGTCAGCTCCCCTCACGTGGATCCACCTATCACCTGCCAGCTCTTGCTCCACCCTTTTTTACTGTCTACCTGCCCTCAGTCCCGATGGACAGGTCTCAGCCCGAAGCTTCAACTGTCCATGTCCTTCCACTGACGCTGCCTGACCCTCTGGGTTCTTCCAGCATCTTGTTTATTGCTCCAGATTCCAGCGTCCGCAGTCTCCTGTGTCTTCAATTATTAAGGTGAATCTATCAGCAACAAACTCATGTTAAATGATTCATCATCATCTTCATCATCATTATGTGCCCTGTCGTATGATGTAGACGATCATGGTCTCTCCATGACCATGATTGTGCTTGGCAATTTTTTCTATAGAAGTGGTTGGCCATTGCCTTCTTCTGGGCAGTGTCTTTACAAGACAGCCATTATCAGTGCTCTTCAGAGATTGTCTGCCTAGTGTCAGTGGTCGCATAACCTGGACTTGTGATATGCACCAGCTGCTTGTATGACCTGCTCCCATGGCTTCTCGTGACCCTGACTGGGGGCGGGGGGAGTGCTAAGCAGGTGCTACACCTTGCCCAATGGTGACCTGCAGGCCAGCGGAGGGAAGCAGCACCTTACGCCAACCAGCTCCTTTGGAGGAGATGCTTCTCCATCCTGCCACCCAATTCAAATGATTAAACTTCTGATCAAAGTTTGTAAGATTCTGAGAGGTGTAGACAGAGTAGGCAGCTAGTATCTTTGTCGTCAGGGTCAAAATCTGTAATACTAGAGGACATGCATTTAAGGCAAGAGGGGGAGAGTTCAAAGGAGATTGCACACAGAGAGTGGTGCCAGGAATGGTGGTGGATTGAGACTCCAATTCTACATTAGTTATTTTGTCGGGTGGCAGGTGGAGATACATCTCTACCAAAGGAGGGATAAGGCACACCTTCCCTCCACTAGCCTGCAGGTCACCCTTAGGTAAGGTATAGCACCTGCTTAGCCCCCTGATCAGTGTCCCGTGAAGCCATGGAAGCAGGTAGTGGATGGTCATCTGAGTAGCTGGTGCATGTCACAAGCCCTGGTTATGTGACCACTGACACCAGGCAGACGATCTCTGTAAAGTATCGATAATGACTGGGGGTTACCCATCTTGTAAAGACACTGTCCAGAAGCAGGCAATGGGAAACCACTTCTGTAGAAAAATTTGCCAAGACCAATCGTCCATGTCAATATGACACAGGAGATAATGATGGCGGTGATGACTTATGGAAGTTGGAAAGACATAACGATGGGCCAAGTCTTCAAAGCGCAGAACACAGCTGATGGAAAGTGTACATTAAGTTCTTCCTCTGTAGAGTCTGGCTGACTTGCTGTGCCTTATTTTAGGTTGCCCTCGCAGGTACAAACAGCAGAATCATTGGGCCGTACAGCACAGAAACAGGCCCTTCGGCCCACTCTGTCTGCACTGTCTCTTGAACGCCCACTTGTGAGGCCCTCCATTGGTTGCGGTTGTCTTTGCTGTTTACGTAAAGTACAAAGCGGTATGCAAACCAGGACGGTACGAATTAGAGAGCAAGCTGTTGACCATGCAGCAGCCTCACCCTCTCCACGCATCTGATGAATCCAAAGGAACGGCAGAGACCGATTCAATTTGACACCTGTGGATTCACAGGTGCTGCCAGCCAGCCTTGAACTCAGCCTTTGGGATTTTCTCGGGGTTTAGTCGCAAAACAGTGGAGTGCTCAGATCAGGGATTTCCCTCTCCTAAATGAGATGCCAGCCACAGCTGACGAGACCCATCTGCTTGAAGTGTCTACTTATATTAATTCTGAATTTATTCTCCGCATATTCCCGTCAACCTTCCCCAGATTTTACCCCTCATCTACACACTAAAGGCAATGTCCGAGTGGCCGATTAATCTCGCAACTTGCGTGTGCTTGGTATGCGTGAGGAAACTGGGATACTTGGGTCAAACCCTTGTGGTCACAGGGAGAACGTGCAAACCCCACATAGACAGCAGCAGTGGCCAGCATTGTATCTAGGTTTACAGGCAGCAGCTATAATAATTGTGATACTTGGTCTTTGTTGGTAACTTCTGACACTACACTCAGTGGCCACTTTATTAGGCACCCAATGAAGTCACCACTGAGTGTATGTTCATGGTCTTCTGCTGCTGTAGCCCCTCCACTTCAAGGCTCGATGTGTTGTGCTTTCAGAGATGCTCTTCTGCACACCACTGTTATAACACGTGGTTACTTGAGTTACTGTCACCCGTCAGCTTAAGCCAGTTTGGCCATTCTCCTCTGACCACTCTCACTAACAAGGCATTTTTACCCACAGAACTACTGCTCGCAAGGTGTTTTCAGTTTCTTCTCTGTAAACCTTAAAGATTGTTGTGTGTGAAAATCCTCGGGGATTAGCGGTTCCTGAGATACTCAAAACCAATGATCTTTCCATGGTCAAAGCACTTAGATCACATTTCTTCCCCATTGTGATGTTTGGTCTGAACAACAACTGAACCTCTTGACCATGTCTGCATGCTTTTATGCATTGAGTCACTGCCACATGACTGGCTGATTAAATATTTGCATTAACGCGTACATGTACAGGTATACCTAATAAAGTGGCCTCTGTGTGTAGTTAGCTGCAATTGCTATGTTTTTATAGCCTACAATGAGAGGTGGGAAAATGTTGTTCAAAGGTTCAATTAATGTCAGAGAAATGTATACAATATACATCCTGAAATGCCTTTTTCATGACAAAAGCAGAGAATACTCAAAGAAATTGTACAACGTTCTGTTTGTCACTGTTGCACCTTCTTAAATATGAAAGGATTGAAAGTCCTGGAAGAGGAATACCATTTAGAGATATTTAATATCAGTTGTTATAATTAGCAGCAGTAATTCCTAGCCTAAAATTAAAAAAAACTGCAATGACGTGAAACTTAAGATAAACCAAAAGATTCTGGAAAAGCTCATCTGGTCAGGCAGCCTCTGCAGAGAGAGAAACAGAGCTACCCTTTCAGGAATCTAAGGTCTTAGGTCTAGCCTTCATTTAAACAAACAAGAAAAAAGATTTTCTTGGATTGAGATAAAATATTACGCGTTTACTTTAAAAAAACATACAGAAGTTTATTCACTCACAAAAATATGTACAATGATTGGGGTTCATAAATCTATTAACAATTTCAAACTAAAATATGAAAGCTATTATCTGCAAAACATTCAAGCTCGTGTGGGGCCCACTGTTCTCGGAAATCCCTCATCGTGCCTGTAAAGATGACATGCTCCTTTTCCAAGGACGCCCAGGCGCAGACGTAACCCCGGGGGAGAGCTTGGACAGAGCCCTCAACTGGACCTGTGAATAGGCCCAGTCTGGGTCAGGCCCAGGAACAAGCCTAGCAGGAGGTCCCCCCAGGTGCCCCAACCCCCCTGTACTGGGTGACCGTGGATCAGGAGTGTGGGGCTGAAGTGGAACCAGAAGTTGTTGAAACCAATTCAAAGTTCAAAGCAAATTTACTATCAAAACACATATGTGTCACCATTTACTACCCTGAGATCCATTTTCTTGCGGGCATTCATAGTAAATACAAGAAACACAATAGAATCAATTAAAAACTACACAGAAAGACAAACGACCAATGTGCAAAAATGGGAATATAAAAACATAATAAATAAGTAATAAATAATACTGAGACCATGAGTTGTAGAGTCCTTGAAAGTGAGTCCACAGGTTGTGGAATCAGTTGAGTGTTGAGGTTGGACTGATTGGGCTGAAAGGCCTGTGTTCATGCTGCATAGCTCTGTGGTAAGAATCTGCCTTACTGGGGAGATGAAATCCATGTTATGTGGTTCTGATTGTTTATTTGTGTGTTTGTGTGTGTGTGCATATCCCCTTTTTTGGAGTTGTGAATATCACTGAGAAAGCCAACACTCATTGCCCAATCCTAATACTTGTGGAATGGATTCTCAGCCATATAGACTCACCCGCATTACATAAGGTCTGAAGTCACATAAAGTTCAGACCACTTAAGGGTGGGAGGCTTCTTTTGAAGAGCTGAGTAACTAATTTGGGCTTTTTGCAACAAGCCAGTAGTTTAGTGATCATCATTACTAAGGCTTGTTATTCTTTTTTGCAATCTTGAGTATTCGCTAAATTTAAAATTCACAGCTGCCATAATGGAATTTGAACTCAAATCCCTGGACCATTAGGCAATGCCTCTAGACCACAAATCCAGTTACTTAGCTACTGCACGATTAGCAAACCCTGTGTGCAAGGGTGGTGCTTACACACTGAAAGCCTCAGTAAGTATTGCCAATGGGTAAAATGGTAAGGAACTTCCTTCAAACTATCAGAAGCCTAAGTATATAAATAATATATAATTTTCTGAATGGTGTTGAAAGTTTTCACGATGCCAAGTTATTCTTTACAAATTCTGCTTTTCTTAAATGCTTTAACACTTTTTGCAATACCATATCTTCATGACCTTGCATGAGATTGAAGAAGGTTCAAAGCGGGTTTACGAAAATGATTCTGGGACTGAAAGGCTTGTCATATGAGAAGCATTTGATGGCTCTGGGCCTCTACTCACTAGAATTCAGAGGAATGAGGGGAGACGTCATTGAAACCTGCTGAATGTTGAAAGGTCTTGACAGAGCGGATGTGGGGAGAAAGTTTCCTATGGTGGGGGAGTCTTAGACCAGAAGACACAGCCTCAGAATAGAAGGAAATCCTCCCAGAAAAGAGATGAGGAGGAATTTCTTCAGACAGAGAGTGGTGAATCAGTGGAATTCATTGCCACAGGCAGCTGTGAAGGTCAAGTCAATAGGTTTCTATTTAAGCAGAGGCTGATAAATTCTTGATTAGTCAGGGCATGAAGGGATACAGGGAGAAGGCAGGAGATTGGGGCTGAGAGAGAAAATGGATCAGTCATGATGAGATGGCAGAGCAGACTTGATGGGCCAAATGGCCCAATTTGGCTCCTATGTTTTATGGTCTTATTGTCTAAATTATATTAGTAAAATCACCCGCACTCATTGCTAGACCATCTCTACATCCATTAACACCTTCCTACATTTTTATCACCTAAACTCCTGCATTTTTCATTGTTTTCCCCCCAATCAACAATTCTTCCTTCCTTCCTTTACTGCCCCACACCCTCCACGTTCATGAAATTCCCTTCAGTCTGTCCGAGACATGCTCCCCTGCTGACCATCCAGAGGAAGAGAAGCATTGTCCCAGCAATATATCCATCAATGCTACTAACTGTAACTGCTATCACACTTACAACTGCATGGCTAAGCAAGTCTCTAATGCCACAGTCAAGTTTGCTGTCGACACCTCCTTAACCATCAGGGTCTTGAACCGAAGGGGATAACTTCACTCAACTTCATTTGCCCCATCACTGAAATGTTCCCACAACTTATATTCTCACTTTCAAGGACTCTTCATCTCATGTTCTTGTTATTTATTGCTTATTTATTCATCATTATTATTTCTTTCATTCTGTATTTTGCACTCTGGTAGGATGCCCAAGTTGATGTGGTCTTCCATTGATTCCAATATGGTTATTATTCTATTATAAATTTATTGAGTATGGCCATAAGAAAATTAATCTCAGGGTGACATATATGTACTTTGATAATAAATTTACTTTGTACTCTCCTACTACACTAATGCAGTGTAACTGCTTATTTTATACTTCTGAGCAGTAGCCGTGTGATCATTCGAGCCACAGATGATGTCCTCCAAAGGGGTTGTCCATCACTGGATCCTCAGATGGCTGTAATGGCTGATATGGGATCCACATATTCTGTTATGGTAGATTCCTTTAATGGAGAATGCTTGTGCATAATTTTGTTTAATGTGATGACCACCACATGGTCCTTGCCAGAGTGGGATCGTGGTCCAGTGACATGGAATACAAGACAACTGGGGATTCTTCACTGCTGCAACCTTCCTGCACCTTCACTGCCATTGTGACATGTCATCATCTCCTGCCAGCTCCATCGTTTTGGTTTTTGTTGGATCGTTCTTCATCTGGAACTTCCCCCTTGACCTTACTGCCATGGGTGACACTACAAGGCCCTAAGCGCCAGATGACTAACTCCAGATGGTATCACTTTCAGGACCTCAGGAACTCACAAGTCTCTCCACCATGAGAAGGTGACGACCCTCAGAGGAGATTACTTCAGAGTACTCCCAGATCTCTCCGTTCCACAACACTTCCAGGATGTTGCATTGACTGTGTAAGTCATATTCTGGTTCAACATTTTGAACTTTGCTGAGGTAAATTCCATCTAATTTAACAACTTCCAAACTAGACATACAACCCTGTACCCCACCTATGAATGGGTATATACAACGTGCTCTGCACTTAAAGATCAATCTTCTCAAAGTGGGGGAGACAGTCTTTGCCAAAGATTATTGCAAGGAGCAACGTGATTCTCCAACCAGAAACCAGAAAGGAGTCTGATTAGTTTCATTTTGTAGATAAATTAACATTTTCAGTTGACAGTCAAATCTTTACACTCAGTGACCACTTTATTAGGCGCACCTGTACACCTACTCATTAATCCAAACGTATCTTCAGCCAGTCAAGTGGCAGCAACTCAATGCATAAAAGCATGCAGACATGGTCAAGAGGTTCTGTTGTTTTTGTTCAGATCAAAGATCAGAATGGGGAAGAAATGTGATTTATGTGACAATGACCGTGGAATGATTGTTGGTTTGAATGATTGGTGGAGGAGCCGGTAGTGCTGAGGAAACGGAGAGTCTGCAGAAAGACTTGGATAGATTGGAAGAATGGGCAGAGAAGTGGCAAATGAAGTACAATGTTGGAAAGTGTATGGTTATGCACTTTGGCAGAAAAAATAAACGGGCAGACTATTATTTAAATGGGGAAAGAATTCAAAGTTCTGAGATGCAACGGGACTTGGGAGTCCTTGTACAGGATACCCTTAAAGTTAACCTTCAGGTTGAGTCAGTAGTGAAGAAGGCGAATGCAATGTTGGCATTCATTTCTAGAGGAATAGAGTATAGGAGCAGGGATGTGATGTTGAGGCTCTATAAGGCACTGGTGAGACCTCACTTGGAGTACTGTGGGCAGTTTTGGTCTCCTTATTTAAGAAAGGATGTGCTGCTGTTGCAGAGGGTACAGAGAAGATTCACTAGAATGATTCTGGGGTTGAGAGGGTTAACATATGAGGAACGTTTGTCCGCTCTTGGACTGCATTCCTTGGCGTTTAGAAGAATGAGGGGCAACCTCATAGAAACATTTTGAATATTGAAAGGCATGGACAGAGTGGATGTGGCAAAGTTGTTTCCCATGATGGGGGAGTCTAGTACGAGAGGGCATGACTTAAGGATTGAAGGGCGTCCATTCAGAACAGAAATTCGAAGAAATTTTTTTAGTCAGAGGGTGGTGAATCTATGGAATTTGTTGCCACGGGCAGCAGTGGAGGCCAAGTCATTGGGTGTATTTAAGGCAGAGATTGATAGGTATCTGAGTAGCCAGGGCATCAAAGGTTATGGTGAGAAGGCGGGGGAGTGGGACTAAATAGGAGAGAATGGATCAACTCATGATAAAATGGCACAGCAGACTCGATGGGCTGAACGGCCTACTTCTGCTCCTTGGTCTTATGGTCTTATGGTCTTATGGTTTCAGAATCTCGGAAACTGCTGATCTCCTGAGATCTTCATGTGCAATAGTCTCGAGAGTTTTCAGAGAATCAGAATGAGAATCAGGTTTAATATCATTGGTATACATCGTGATATTTGTTAACCTTGCATCATCAATACAATGCAAGATATGATACATAAAGAAAAAAACGTAAATTACATAAACTAGGAAATAAAAAAAGTAGTGAGGTAATGTTTATGGGCTCCATATCCATTCAGAAATCGGATAGCCGAGGGGAAGAAGCTGTTCCTGAATCGCTGAGCGTGTGTCTTCAGGCTTCTGTACCTCCTCCTGATGGTAACAATGAGACGGCGTGTCCTGAGTGCTGGTGTGCTTGATGATAGACACTGCCCTCTTGAAGTACCACTCCTTGAAGATGCTCTGGATATCACGGAGGCCAGTTCCCCTGATGGAGCTGACTAAGTTCACAACTCTCTGCAACTTACTTTGATCCTGTGTAGTCGTCCCCCCCATACCAGACAGTGATGCACTCAGTTAGAATGCTCTCCATGGTACATCTGTAGAAATTTGCAAGAGTTTTTGCAGATATACCAAATCTAATGAAGTATAGATACTGTTTTGCCTTCTTTATAGCTGTACCAATATGCTGGGTCCAGGTTAGGTCCTTGGAAATTGCTCACTCCCTCCACTTCTGACCCTCTTTGAGGATCGGGTTCTGTTCTCCTGTCTTACCCTTTCTAAAGTCCACAATCAGTTCTTTGGTCTAACTGACATTAAGTGCAAGATTATTGCTGCGACACTGTTCAACAAGCTGGTATATCTTGCTCCTGTATGCCCTCTCAAACTGTCCAAAATGGTCTGAAAAACATCCAGCGAGCAGCATTTCTGTGGGTGAAAACATCTTGTGAATGAGAGAGGTCAGTGGAGAATGGCCAGACTAATTCAAGCTGACAGGAAGTCAACAGTAGCTCAAATAACATGTGTTCCAACAGTGGTATGCAGAAGAGCATCTCTGAATTCTTAACACGTCAAACCTTGAACTGCAGCAGAAGACCATGAACAAACACTCAGTGGACACTTTAGAAGCTACAGGAGGTACTTATAGTGGCCACTGGGTGTCTACTCAGAACTGTAGCCAATAATCTGTCCTCCTGACAGTTACACTCTTAATGCAGAGATCTCCATAAAATCACTTTTACTTCTAAAGACAATGCCCCAGGTAGTAGAGGCTCTGGCATCTCCTCGACACCTTTGCTGCACCAAGTTAAAGTTGAAAGAGAATTATCATTCAACCATAGATGAATTGAGGTCCTCTGTTGGTCAGGATCGACCACGGATGTTGCTTCCTAGCTACATGATACACAAGCCAGGGCAGTACAATGTGGAGAGCAAGCTGTTGCCCCTGTAGCAAGCTCCCCCTGTCCACGCAGCTGATGAATCCAAGGAACGGCAGAGACCGATACAGTTTGGTACCAGCGGTATTGCAGGAGTTGCCGGTCAGCATTGGATTCAACGTAGCACTGGCTTAGGGGCTCCAGCTTCGTATTTTTCTGTGGGGTTCACTCCCATAGCCTTCCCCATGAGTGGGTGTAGCCACAAGGCAGTGGAGGTTTGAGATCAGAGTTTTCCTTCTCCTAGATGAGCTGCCAACTACGGCTGACGAGCCTCATCTGCCCGGAGCGACTGGTTTTAAGGCACCAGTGACCTGCCTTTGCCCTTTCTCCTGTCAGTAGAAACTGTTCCTCCAGGCTCAGTAACTAAGCCTCACGTGAAGGCCGGGAGCTGGTCTTGGTTGCCAGAGGCTATATGTGACGCACACCAGTGGGAGCATTTCATAGGGAGTGGGAGCTTATCCCCACTACCTCTCCCAGCTATGCCAACCTTAAGGAACCCATACATGAAGATAGCCAAACAAAACAGTCTTCCCCCAAGGAAAAGGTGCAAAACACATTACGAACAACACGCAACATACAGCACATAACACCAAGGACCGATAGCACATACGGTTACAAAAGCAGAACAACATGCAGTCACAAGGAAAAAATAATAATATAGCCCAAGTCCCTGAGTGGCATGGTCTGCACATTGATGTCAAGTTGTCCTGGTCCAGTTTGTTCTTTCACCAAGTGAACACTGGAGGGCAGCACTGTTGGGAGGGGCCAGCCACCAACCCGGATGAATTCAAGCGTGCCCCCATAGGCCTCTGCCCTCTCTCACACCGCCTCGGCGTCTCCTCCCCTGGACAGTTGCAACAGGTGACTCTGCAATCCAAGAGCCTAGTCCTGAAGTGACACAGCTCCCGGTAGTCAGTCTTGCCGATGACCCACTAAACTGGACTTGCAGTACATTACATTACCAATGTCTAACAGGGTGTTGCGATCACAGTAAAAATGCCCAAGACAATCACTTGCGGACATCCTCTTGGCCAGGCGACAACACAACAACGGTACACAAGTCCAGGTCCGTTGCTTTTGAGCAATTCGCTGTTGGAGTAGATCTCCAGTAGTGAAGTTCTTGATAACCAGTAGTGCCTTATGATTGTAAAAAAGACATAAAGAATGAATATTTTCACGTTTGATTAGACCCGGTGTGCCAAGTGCGTTCTTGCGCGCCGCCATCTTACCGGATGCCATTGGTTAGGATAATTGTTACTGGATTCTACATACTCAATGGGCCACACGGCCTAATTCTGCTCCTATGTCTTGTGGCCCGATGGTCTAAATGAGGAATTGCAAATGTGCTGCTCATGGGAACCTATCTCATTGAAACACATCCTGAGGCTTTCTAAACTTGACTGGGACCTGAACTGAAAGGAATCACAGCGGACTCTCATATGGTCCAGAGAGGGCAAGCTGCACTGTCAGAGGAGCACATGCATCACATTACATCAAGTAACACCAAGGCACTGTTCGTTCTGCTTGGTGGATGTTAAGGATGCCACTGTTCTGAAGAGCAGTTATTTTCAGCATCCTGGTCAATGTCTCTGCCTACAGAATCATTGTTACATCACTGCTTGTCAACATAATGTAATCATTGTTACATCATTATGTTATAATAATGCAATCATTATTACATCATTGCTTATAAAATTTTCAGAGCATTAATTTGCTGCTGTGTTTCCTGCATTAATAAAAGTTCTTCCAGGTCAACGCCTTTGACCACAAGGCACGAAATGTCCTTCAAGCGCCGCAGGAGAAGGACGAGATGGACTCAGTGGGGGTGGTTCCTTCAGCAGACCATCCAGTTCATCTGGCAAGAAGCCTCATCGCAAGACCTCACCAACAGGCACAAAGACCTCTCCTGCCTGGCGGTGAGAGGGGCCCTCCCAGCCAGATCCCTCTTGTACGCCCGGAGCATCGTCTCCATACACCGCTGCCCACGGGAGGACTGTAATGAGGTGGAGTCAGTGACTCACCTCTTTGCACGTTGTGGGTTCGTGATGAAGGTGTGGAAGATGATGGAAGGGACGGTGCCAAGATTCATGCCCAGCAGCTGCGTAACCGAGGACTCCCTGATCTACGGGCTGTTCCTGGGGACGCACACAGAGACAAACATCCGATATTGCTGGCAGATCATCAATTCAGTGCAGGACACTCTTTGGTCTGCCCAAAACTTGGTGGTCTACCAGCACATGGAGATGTCCGTGGCTGAGTGCTACCAGCTGGCACATTCTCACCTGCAGGAATACGTGCTGAGGGATGCACTCAAACTTGGTGGGCCGCGAAGGCCCGGTGGGGAAAGACCACAGATTAAGGTTCGTCACCCGCGGGAGTGGGAGGGGTCGGGTGGGAAGGAGAATACCCCTCATCAGCAGTGTGGATAGATGAATCAACTTGGTGCCCCAGGAGTGGCTGGAAATGTATAGACCATGAAAGAACTTTGGTAAAGGAATTAGAATCAACACCTGGTTTTTTATTGTTAATATTTTTTATTGTAAACAAGTCTTAATTTTTGACTAAGGTTTAAGAGTCAATGAACGATTTATTGTAAACATCTTTAATTTGAACATGGACTTGAGACTCAATGCATAATTTATTGTAAATAACTTTATTGAATAAGGACTCAAGGTCAACGAATGTTTTTTTTTGTGTAAGTAACTTTATTTTGTAATATTCCTGAATAAAGTATATTTTTTCGGGAAAAAAGTAACATTGAGCAGGCATCTGCAAGGACCTCATAGAATCATTCAAAGCAGCTCCTCAATCCCACAATGCCCACGCTGCCTGTTGTACCCTTTTTCATCATCATCATCATCACCATCGTTACGTGCGGTGTTGTATGATGTGGGTGATCATGGTCTTTCGATGACAATGATTGTTCTTCGCAAATTTTTTCACCGAAATGGTTTGCCATTGTTTTCTTCTGGGCAGTGACTTTACAAGCTAGGTGACCCCACCATTATCAACACACTTCAGAGGTTGTCTGTCTGGCGTCAGTGATGGCATAACCAGGACTTGTGATATGCACCGGCTGCTCGTACGACCATTCACCACCTGCTCCCATGGTTTCACATGACCCTGATCGGGGGGCTAAGCAGGTGCTACACCTTGCCCAAGGGTCACCTGCAGGCTTGGTAGAGACACATCTCCACCCCGCCACCCTGTACCCGCTTTCACAAATCCCTTTTACCTGTGTTAGCTCCATAGCTGTCTCTGTGTTGGTGATTCACCAACCATTTATACGCTCTGCACACGATGTGGAAGTCTCTGCCTCCTCCACCTTATCTGGCAGCACATTCAAGACTTTGACTGAAGCTCTCCTTTAACCAACCCCTCCAGAAAGATGTTTCCTGTAAGATGGCAGCATGCTCATAACCAGCAGTCTCTGTGAGTCCAGCCAGAGGTGTAATTGTTCGTCCTTTACATCTTTTTCACAATTACTCGGCACTGTTGGTTATCAAACTCGGCAGTTCTACCCCACTAGCGAGTAGCTGGACTTGTTGCATTTCATGTTTCAGCCTGGAACTTGATGTGCAATCGAACCGATGGTGAGGGTGATTGCCTTGGACATTTTTGACGTGACAGCAAGGCCCTGCTGTACATTGGCAATGCAGAATACTTGCAATTCCGATGCTCTGGTACACTGGAGTAGCTGATGACGGGGGAGCTGCGTTGCCTTGGCTGTGGTGCGGACCAGACCCCTCATTGTTGTGGCTGCCAAGGACAGAGACGCTGGAGCCGGCTGTGTGCTGCTGGATTCCATGCTGGCTCCTCCTGTCCGCACTGCCCTCCAGTGCTCGATCAGTGGCAGACAGGCCGGATTGCATTCATCTGTGACTGCACAATATGAGGAATTGCTGTGGCCTGCCCTTGCGGAAACATGGCTTCAGGACACCATCAATGCACCAGCAACCTACTGGCCATGACACTCAGGGACTTGGGCAATATTTTTTAACATTATTATTTTTTGTAACTGTATGTTTTTCTGCTGTCATATATACTACACGTGCTCTGTGCTGTGTGTGACTTTTGGTTCTGTGTTTCGCACATTAACCCCAGAGAAATGTTGTTTTGTTTGGCTGTATTCATATTTATGGTTGAATGGCAATTAAACTTGAAGGTGAACTTGAACTCACCATAAACCTTTGTCTTTGACTCTGCCACCATAGGAAAATGATTCTCGCTAACTATCCTCCTCATGATTTTCCATCTCTCTATCAGGTCACCCCGCTCCAGGGTAAATAAACCGAGCCTATCCACTCCAAACAGCATCCTGGTGAATCTCCTCTGCAATCTCCCCAGAGCAATCACATCCTTCCTTGGTTATCTCCTTCCTCAGAGATGGCCTAGACCTGCTCCAGTTTGCCTACCACCACAACAGGTGATGAGATTTCCTGGTCTCTTAACTCCGATCGGGACCACTTAGTTCACAGGAACTCATACGTCAGGCTGCTGTTCATTGACCACAGCTCAGCATTCAAATCATCCCATCCAAATTCATCACCAAGCTTCATGATATGAGGCCTCCTTTCCTCCTTCTGCATCTGGATACTCAACTTTCTTATTGACAGACCTCAGTCACTGAGGACATAGAAACATAGAAAACCTACAGCACAATACAGGCCCTTCGGCCCACAAAGCTGTGCCGAACATGTCCTTACCTTAGAAATTACCTAGGGTTACCCATAGCCCTCTATTTTTCTGAGCTCCATAAACATATCCAGGAGTCTCTTAAAAGACCCTATTGTATCCACCTCCACCATTGTCGCCGGCAGCCCATTCCATGCACTCAACACTCTCTGCATAAAAAACTTACCCCTGACGTCTCCTCTGTACCTACTTTCAAGCACCTTAAAACTGTGCCCTCTTGTGCTAGCAATCCCAGCCCTGGGAAAAAGCCTCTGACTATCCACACGATCAGTGCCTCTCATCATCTTATACACCTCTATCAGGTCACCTCTCATCCTCTGTCGCTCCAAGGAAAAAAGGCCGAGTTCACTCAACCTATTCTCATAAGGCATGCTCCCCAATCCAGGCAACATCCTTGTAAGTCTCCTCTGCACCCTTTCTATGGTTTCCATATCCTTCCTGTAGTGAGACGATCAGGACTGAGCACAGTACTCCAAGTGGGGTCTGACCAGGGTCCTATATAGCTGCAACTTTACCTCTCGGCTCCTAAACTCAGTCCCACAATTGATGAAGGCCAATGCACTGTACGCTTTCTTAACCACAGAGTCAACCTTCTGAAGCTTGGTAACAGCATCTCCTCCTCAGAACTACATGCTTCACCCCCCTGCTCTTCTTTCTGAGACATACGCTAGCATGGCTAAGCATAGCTGCAATGGCATCTTCAGACTCACCGATAATGCTGCTGTTGTTGGGTGATTTGCAGGAGGCGATCAGTCTGCTGTCTGGAACAGGATAAGACACCTGGTTGAGTGGTGCCGCAACAAATACCTCTTGCTCATTATCAGCAAAACTAAGGAGCTGAGTGTGGACATCAGGAAAGGGGGAAGAGGCCAAACATGCTCCAATTTTCATTGGGAATCCATAGTGGAGAGTGCCAGCAGCCTTAAACTTCCTGGGCGTTAACATGTCGGATGACCTGTACTGGTCTCAGTACAAAGAAAGCGCAGCAGTACTTTATTAGGAGGCTAAGGAGGTTCAGCTTCCCATTGTATTCTCTAAAAACATCTATGGATGTCATATTGAAAGCATCGTGATTGGCTGCATCATGGTCTGGTACAGCTATTCAATTGATTAGTAGAACACATAGAACACAAAAGAGTACAGCACACCACAGCTCCTTCAAACCACAATGCTGTGCCAAATCCGGAGGGGAAGGCCCCGAGTCCTCGGCTTTGCTTGTTGCTCGGTGGCCGGGGCGGGGTCAAAGCGCTCGGCAGAGGACGGCGCTCAGTGCTCGGTGTCGGAGGGGCTGGTCGGAGGCTCGAAGTTTTCGGACGGACTCAGAGTCGGCTGCGGTCAGGTGCTTCCAATGGTGCTGCATCGGCAAGTTTGCAGCGCTTGGAGGTTCATGGCAGGGAGAGTTTCTCCCTTCTACCGTCTGTGTGAGATGATGGGGCTATCGGAAATTTGAGACTTTTTTTTACCATGCCCATGGTCTGCTCTTTATCAAATTACGGTATTGCTTTGCGCTTTTGTAACTATATGTTATAATTATGTGGTTTTGTCAGTTTTAGTCTTGGTTTGTCTTGTGTTTCTGTGATATCTTTCTGGAGGAACATTGTATCATTTTTTAATGCATGTATTTCTAAATGACAATAAACGAGGACTGAGTGTCCTCATAATTTAATCTAATCTAATCTAATCCTTATCCAGCTCTAAGATCAATCTAACTTTTCCTTTCTACATAGCCCTCCATCTTTCTTTCATCCACATGCCTACTATCTAAGAAATTCCTAAATACCCCTAATCTACCACCATCCCTGGCACCCGCCACTCTGTGTAAAAATCCTTGCCTTGACATCTTCCTATAAGTTCCTCCAATCATCTTAAAATTATGCTCCCTCGTACTACCTATTTTCATCATGGGAAAAAGTCTCTGACTGTCCACTCTATCTATGCCTCTTATCATCTTATACACCTCTATCAAGTCACCTCTCATCCTCCTTCACTCCAAAGAGAAAAGCCCTTGCTTGCTATTTCATCCAGGCAGTATCCTGGCAATTCTTCTCTGTAAAGTTTTCACATCCTTCCTATATACAATACTCCAAGAATTTCTTGACTCTTAAACTCGGTGCCTTGGCGAATAAAGACAAGCATGTCATACGCACTAAATGGATGCGGATTAAGTTTTCGAAGATCAGGGACCTGAGGGCTCTGGAGATCTGTTATAGAAGGGGAGATGAGGCCTGGTGTATATTAGCCTTGATCATACTGAATGGCTGGAGCATGCCTGAGGCCTACTCCTGTTCCTGTTTCTTTGCACCATGCTCAGGTTGGACTCAGAGTGTGTGGAGTCTCCATAGCAACGGGGAGAGGGAACAAGTTGAGGAGTCCATGGCTTCGATCCCCTAGGAAAGTGCACAGGATGTTTGCCACACTGGTAAGGATTGTTCAACGGAGCACCTAGCCCTTATGTGGGGGACAAATAGGAATGGATGAAGCAGAGAGCTTGAAATGGCTGCCCAGGGCTTATGAGAATTGAATAACCCTTGCCTGACTGACACTGTGACAGTCAGCATCTATCTGAAGATAGGATCCTTAAAAACACAGCAGTAAGCACTTAATCCTGAAAACACGGCAGCCAGCACTCAGTCCCGCCTGGCTTTCTGTCTCCGAGTCTTGTTCCCTCCTCCGGGCCCAGGAGGGAAGCAGCATACACTGGCATTTATCAATTACTCCATTACCTGGTGTGTCTGCCAGCTGCAGCTATTTGGAGTGTACGCTGAGCTAGCTCTCTGCCAACTGGTCATATGGCCACACTAGAGGGGACCTATGCTTGGTGGGCACCCCCGAACTCTAAATGGGCAGAAGAAGGCGAGAGCGAGAGCGCGAGAGAGTGAGAGCAAGAGAGAGTGACAGAGAGAACACTCTTTCAAAGCCCACATGGGCAGAAAAATTATTCAGGGGATTAAAAGAAAGAAATATAAGGAAATATGAGCAGGGGTAGGCCACTCAGCCCCTCAAACTTGGCCTGGCATTTAGTATGCTCCTCTGTGCCAGTTTTCCACAGCCCTCAAATTCCTCCATCTTACAAAAAGCCGGCTACTTTTTTCAGCTTATCGCCATGATTTAACCTCCAGGAGACAGAGAGGAAAAAGACAGCAAGAGGGAGAAAGAGAGAGATGGGAGGATATAAAAGGGTGTCAGGGTGGAGGGGGGAGGGGGAAGAAACACAATACAAGAAAGTAATAAATCAGTGACCCACAGGAGTTGGAGTGGAGGGTGAGCAATGGGGGAGAGAAAGAAAGATGTACTGTAGCTGTAGATATATACTCAGTGGCCATATTATTAAATGCACCTGTACGCCAACTCGTTAATGCAAATATCTAATCAGCCAATCATGTGGCGGCAACTTGATGCATAAAAGCACGCAGACATGGTCAAGAGGTTCAGTTGTTCAGACCAGACATCAGAATGGGGAAGAAATGTTCTCTAAGTGACCTTGACTGTGGAATGATTGTTGGTGCCATATGGGGTGGTTTGAGTATCTCAGAAACTACTGATCTCCTGGGATTTCACACACAGCCTCTAGAGCTCAATGGTTCAATATTTAATATCAGAGAATGTATACAGTATACAACCTAAAATTCTTACTCTTCACAGACATTCACGAAACAGCAAAACCCCAAAGAATGAATGACAGAAAGCCCCCCTCCCCCACCCATGCACAAGCAGCAGCACAAACATCAACCCTCCCCCCTCCCCTCCCCTCCCCTCACTTGTTCCAGCAAAAGCATCAACTCCCACCACCCACTAGGCAAGCAATAGCAAAGCCCCATCAAAATCTACTGTCCATCCCACCCATTTGACGTTGACCTATCCCTCAATGTCAGCAAGACAAAGAAATTGGTTGTTGACCTCAGAAGGAGTAGCGGACTGCACGAACCAATTTACATCGGTGGTGCGCAAGTGGAACAGGTCAAAAGCTTTAAGTTCCTGGAGGTTTATATCACAAATGACCTGACTTGGTCCAACCAAGCAGAGTTCACTGCCAAGAAGGCCCACCAGTGCCTTTACTTCCTGAGAAAACTAAAGAAATTTGACCTGCCCCTAAAACCTTCACTAATTTTTATAGATGCACCGTAGAAAGCATTCTTCTAGGGTGCATCACAACCTGGTATGGAAATTTTCCTATCCAAGACCGGAAGAAGCTGCAGAAGATCGTGAACATGGCGCAGCACATCACACAAACCAACCTTCCGACCTTGGACTCACTTTACACCACACGCTGTCGGAGCAGTGCTGCCAGGATAATCAAGGACACGACCCACCCAGCCAACACACTTTTCGTCCCTCTTCCCTCTGGGAGAAGGTTCAGGAGCTTGAAGACTCATACGGCCAGATTTGGGAACAGCTTCTTTCCAACTGTGATAAAACTGCTGAACGGATCCTGACCCGGATCTGGACCGTACCCTCCAAATATCCAGACCTGCCTCTCGGTTTTTTTGCACTACCTTACTTTCCATTTTTCAATTTTCTGTTTATGATTTATAATTTAAATTTTTAATATTTACTAATTTTTACTATTTTTAATCTTTTTAATATTTAATATTTGTAATCCAGGGAGCAGGAAGCGCAGAATCAAATATCGCTGTGATGATTGTACGTTCTAGTATCAATTGTTTGGCGACAATAAAGTATGAAGTATAAAGTATTTACAGAGAATGGTGCAAAAAACAATTTTAAAAAACATCTGGTGAGCTGCAGATCTGTGGGCAAAATTGCCATTTTAATGGAAGAGGTCAGAGGAGAATGGTCAGACTGGTTCAAGCTGACAGGTAGGCGACAGTAACTCAAATAACCACATGTTACAACAGTGGTGTGCAGAAGAGCATCTCTGAATGCACAACATATCAAACCTTGAAGTGGACGGGCTACAGCAGCAGAAGACCATGAACGTACACTCAGTGCTCACTTTATTAAGGAGAGGAGGTAAATAATAACGTGGCCACTGAGTATTGATGTAGTATCCCCTGGTGGGGGCTACTGAATCCTCCACATTTCGGTCAGGGGTCAGGGGTCAGGTTACTAATGGTAACATAGCAACATATCAAGCTCGTTGTATGTGCAATCTGCTTGAAACACAGTACAAGGAATCAGCTCACTGTGTTGGGGTGAAAGTTCCTGAGGTGAATTGATTTGAGCTCAGTGAAAGCTTTTTCCATGAAGTCCAAGGAAATCAGTTGGGGGATGGTGTGGATGGGTTGAAGGGATTTTTGGGGAGGTTCATGGGTTGAGGAGGGATGATTGTGATGGGGAGTTGGGTTTTGGAGTGGTGTTGGGGGAGGGAAGTGGTGTGATGGTTGGGGACTGGGATGGGATTGTGACCTGGTTGGAGTGAGCGTGGAGGAGAGCTGGTTGGGTAGAGTGGGATTTGGTTTGTACGCAGGAGGGGTGTAGGATGAGGGGATCAGGGGTGGAGGCATGAGGGGGAGAGTAGTGGAGGGATGACGGAGTTTGTAGAAATGGGTTGGAAAGTTGGAGGGTGTGGGGGAGAGGGAAGGGGGTGGGGGCTGAAGAGGAGTGGGGTGGAGCGATGTGATTATTGGGGAGCAGCAGACTGGTGTGGGCTGAGGGACAGAATGTTGGAGGGGTGGAGTTTGGGGAGGAGGGGCAAAGGAGCACGAGGAACTATAGGAATGGGTGAGCGGTGTGAGGGATGTGGGGGAGGGGGGCAAAGGGCTGTAGGTGAGGGGAAGGGGTGGAGGGATGCAAGATGTAGGGGAGTGGTGGAGGGGTGTGGGGTGTGGGGGATGGATGGAGGGCTGTGGGGTGTGGGGGAGGGGTGGAGGGTGTGGGCTGTGGGGGAGAGGTGGAGGGTGTGGGTGTGGGGGAGGAGGGTGAAATGCAAGAGGGCGAGGGAAGGGGGGATGGGTGTGAAATAAATGTGGGCCATAGTTGGGAGGGATGTGCAGAATGGGGGATGAGGGACTTGAGGTGTGTGGGGTTTTGGGGAGGAGGGTAAAGGGCTGTAGAGTGAGGAGGGAGGGGTGGGAGGGGTGAGGAGTGGGCAGGGAGGTGTGAGATGTAGGGGAAGGAGCGTGGGGGAGGAGGGATAGAGGGGGTGGGATGGTGGGAGAGGGGTGGAGATAGGAGCGGAGGGGTGAGACATGTGGGGAAGGTGTGGAAGGTAAAGGGCTGTAGGGTGAGGGGACAGCAAAGTGTGGATGAGGAGGTGGGACAGTTGTGGGGTGTATGGGAGTGGGGAGTGGGAGAGTAGGGGTAGAGGGCTTTGGGATGTGAGTTGCCCACACGGATAGGGGCTTACTCGGAAAGGACAAGCAGACTTCCCTCCTCCCTCTGCCTCCACCTGAGATTAGCTCAGAGGGCACAAACACACGCCCTCATGAGGCACAGCCATTAAATGACCCTGTGGTCCTCTTTTAGGGGAGATAAAGGCATGTTATCTCTGATTCCCTAGCCAATATTTGTCCCTCAATTAAGATCACTCACAGATAACCGTACAGTGATTTTTTTGGAGGAGTGTGGTTCTACAGAGCAGAAAATCTTGTGAAATTTTGGGCAAGGGGACCAGAGAGGCACAACGTAAACACACGCCTTTCCCATCTGAGGCTAAACACCACAAACGGACATCCTTGGCAACCTTCCTCTAGATATCAACACTTACCCGTATTGCAAGATGAAAGGATGTGGGACTAGAACGTACCTACGACTGTTATTGTTATAAATCTGTGTACAGTTTGGATTTTTGTAAATTGAATAACATGGGATTTAGACAGACATCAAAACAATAAGTGGACTGGAAAAGTCTTTACAAAGCCAGAGAAACTGAATTCTCTTTCTCCATTTCCCAAATTAGCAGCAATTTCTTTTTTGCCAAAAAAATGTAGCCTCGGACCCAGTTGGAATGGATCCCCTGTGGAATTCAAAACCCACTAAAACTGCTGCCTGCTTAATGCATTAGTGCTGATTCAGCATAGTCTCTCACTAAATTTACCTGCTCGCGTTCAGCTGCTGAGTGGCCACTTTATTAGGTACATCCTGTAGCTAATAAAGTGGCCACTGAGTATATGTTCATGGTCTTCTGCTGCTGTAGCCCCTCCACTTCAAGGTTCGAAGTGTTGTGCCTTCAGAGATGCTCTTTCGCACATCACTGTTGTTACATGTGATTATTTGAGTTACCGTCACCTTCCTGTCAGCTTGAACTAGTCTGGACATTCTCCTCTGACTTCTCTCATGAACAAGGCAGTTTTGCTCAGAAAACTGCCGCCCACTGAATGTTTCCTTTTGTTTGTCGCACCACTCTCTGTAAACTCCAGAGACTGCTGTGAAAATCCCAGGAGATCAGCAGTTTCTGAGATACTCAAGCCACCTCGTCTTGCACCAACAATCATTCCACAGTCAAAGTCACTTAAATTGCATTTCTTCCCTATTCTGATTTGGTCTGAACAACAACTGAACCTCTTGCTCATACTTGTATGATTTTATGCATTGAGTTGCTGCCAAATGATTGGCTGATTAGGTATTTACATTAACAAGTAGGTGTACGGGTGTATCTAACAAAGTGGCCACTGAGTGTATATTTTGTTTGTTTAAGAACAGATTTTTACTCTCATTTTCTTGTTACGCTGGCTCACAATGTGGCACTACCATAGTCATACAATGCAGAAACAGGCCCTTTGGACCTATATGTCCGTGCTGGCTATGAAAGTTCAAAGTTCATTTATTTCCGAAGTATGTACACTTTATACAACCCTGAGGTGCGTCTCCTTACAGGCAGACACAAAACAAAGAAACCCAATTAGATTCTTTTTAAAAAGACTGTCAAACACACAATATTCAGAAAAAAAGATCGTGCAAACAATAAAAGTAAGCAAATAATATTGAAATCAGTCAAACAGCAGGTCATTCCTCACTCTCTCAGACCCGGATCCTGCCACCGCAATATGCTTCTGGGCCTGTACCCAACATTTCCAATCTGGCTCAGCGCTTAAATCAGTCAGACATCGGCTTGTTCCTTGCTCTCGGGCCAGAGCTCCTCTGCCTTGACTCTGCTTCACCTTGGTTCTGCTGCTTCAAATTGGCCCCACGTCTGCCCGAGCCAAAAGCTGTCTAATTTCTCGTTCTCGGACCTGGACCCTGCCACCTCAAATTGGCCCATTCTCAGCCACACTGCAACTGTCCTGAACCTTCTAGACTTCAACACGCACTGTAAAAATGACAAGTTGTACAGGCAGTTCAAAAGCTCAACTCTGAAAGGAAAGTTACAGGCTATTAATGGCAGTGATCTTTAACCAGTGAAAGTGTTATTGATAAAGCAAGTAGTAGTTTTGTTTGCTGCCAGTAAGTTGTCGCTGCGTTTCACCAGCACCATCTTAAACCAGAAAACCATCAAATACATTTCTACACTGATCTCATTAACCTGTACTTGGTCCATTGCCATCAATGCTTTGACCGGATTAGAGAACACTTCTTATGAAAACACTGTAAGCTGGGTGAGCTAGGGTTTTTCTTTAGTAAAACTAGGAGCAAAGTCATATGAGGGTTAACTTAGCAGAGCTGTACAGGATGATAAGATGCATAGTTCGAGAGGATATCCAGAAACTTTTTCCCAGAGCCAAATGCTTAATACCACAGTGCATAATTTTAAGGTGATTGGAGGAATGTATAAGGTGGATGTTTTCTTACACAGAGAGTAGTGGATGCATGGAATGTCCTGGCAGGGGAGACGGTAGAAGCAGATAAATTAGAGGTGTTTAAGAGACTCTTAGATAGGCACATGGATGACAGAAAAATAGAGGGCTATATAAAAGGCAAGGGTTAGATTGATCTTGGAGTAGTAGGTTAAAGGATTGGCATAACTGAGGCTGTCTACAAGAAGGGTCAGAGCCGTCTTTATTTCCTGAGGAGACTGAGGTCCTTTAACATCCACCGGACGATGCTGAGGATGTTCTACGAGTCTGTGGTGGCCAGTGCGATCATAAGACAAAGGAGCAGAAGTCGGCCATTCGGCCCAGCGAGTCTGCTCCGCCATTTTATCATGAGCTGATCCATTCTCCCATTTAGTCCCACTCCCCCGCCTTCTCACCATAACCTTTGATGCCCTGGCTACTAATCATGTTTGCTGTTGTGTGCTGGGGCAGCAGGCTGAGGGTAGCAGACACCAACAGGATCAATAGACTCATTCGTAAGGCCAGTGATGTTGTGGGGATGGAACTGGACTCTCTGACAGCGGTGTCTGAAAAGAGTTTGCTGTCCAAGTTGCATGCCATCTTGAACAACGTCTCCCTTCCACTACATAATGGACTGGGTGGGCACAGGAGTACATTCAGCCAGAGACTCATTCCACCGAGATGCAGCACAGAGCGTCATAGGAAGTCATTCCTGCCTGTCGCCATCAAACTTTACAACTCCTCTCTTGGAGGGTCAGACACCCTGAGCCAATAGGCTGGTCCTGGACTTATTTCCTGGCATAATTTACATATTACTATTTAATTACTTATGGTTTTGTTACTACTTAATTATTTATGGTGCAACTGACGAAAACCATTTTCCCCCTGGATCAATAAAGTATGACTATGACTATAAAACTGTGGGCTGAAGGGCCTGTATTGTGCTGCAGTGTTCCTGTTCTATCTTCTAACTCACATTCTTGTTTATCATTGTCATCATTATCATCATCATCATTATGTGCTGTGTTGTAGGGTGTGGATGATCATGGTCTTTCCATGATCACAATTGTTTCCACAGAAGTATTTTGCCATTGCCTTCTTCTGGGCAGTGTCTTTACAAGATGGGTGACCCCAGCCATGACCAACACTCTTCAGAGATTGCCTGCCTGGCGTCAGTGGTCGTGTAACCAGGACTTGTGATATGCATACAACAGTCCACCACCTGCTCCGTGCATTTCACATGACCCTGATCGGGGGGCTCAGCAGGTGCTACACCTCGCACAAAGGTGATCTTCAGGCTAGCGGTGAGATGGAATGCCTTGCACCTCCTTTGGTAGAGATGTATCTCCACCCCACCATCCGTTACTGCTTAAATGTTGTGAATGTTTTTGTCTCCACTGCCCACTCAGGCAGTGTGTTTCAGATTCCAATTACCCTCCCTCCCCAATTCCCAGTGTGAAAAATATTCATCTTCACACCCCCTCTAACCCTTCTATCCCTTACCCTAAAAGACCACTACCTTGTTGTAGGGTTTGGAGGTTTGTGTGCCTCAGTGACCCGGAGAGCTGTGTTGGCTGGAGTCAGGCCCTTGTGCTTTGACTCTTGGTGGGGTCACCCATGCCAAACAGGTCAAAGGGTAGAGGCCAGACTAAGAGTGGTCCACCTGTCCAGGTTCGGGGGTTCAGCTCAGTGCTAACAACCCCAACTGGTCAAAAAAATTGTTACAGGATCAGCAATGAAGAATCCTTGTTGGGTTTTCATTGCTACCCTAAATGCTGGCAGCTAAGCAGGCAGTAACTAACTGAATAAATTTCTTCTGGTTTTAGATCCTTATGTACTGTTTCTAATTCAGCCCAGAGTTGAAGAAAATTGGATGCTTTCCGTGGGAAATATGAAAAAAAAGCCCAAACTGCTATGGTGAGGTGGGAACTTACCACATAGCAAGTTTTATGAACAGAAAGCAAGTCTTGAATTCATATAGCAATCCTACATTTCCTTCAGAACGTGCCAATGTGCTCCTCACTGCCAGCGATGTATTTTTAAAGTGTGAGTGGTCTTACGATACAAGAAGCGCACTTCTATGACATCACTGTGGTTTACAGCTGGGGAATGGGATGTTCACCGAGGTGAATCATGGCAGGGAGTGCCTGGGTGAGAGGTCCACCAGAAATTGGCCTAAACATGCAAACAACATGATTCTCATGAACATTTCCAGTCCCGATGAAGAGTCGCGGCCTGAAATGTTGACTGTTTATTCCCCTCTGTAGATGTGGCCAAACCTGCTGAGTTCCTCCAGCATTTTGAGTGCTTTTAATTTGAATCAATATGCCTAATTTGTACACAGCAAGATACTACGAGCAGCATTGCCATAATGACTAGATAATCTGTTTTAGGAATGTCGAGTGTGTGAATCTGGGTGGCGGGGTGGAGATGCGTCTCAACCAAAGGAGGTGTGAGGCGCTCCTTCCCTCCGCTAGCTTGCTGGCCACCCTTGGGCAAGGTGTAGCACCTGCTTAGCCCCCCGATCAAGTGAAGCCACAGGAGCAGATGGTGGATAGTCGTACGAGCAGCTGGTGCACATCACAAGTCCTGGTTATGCGACCAGTGACGCCAGGCAGGCAATCTCTGAACGGCTGGGGTCGCCCGTGTTGTAGACACTGCCCAGAAGAAGGCAATGGCAAACCACTTCTGTAGATTTCCCAGGAACAATCATGGGCATAGACATCCCAATTCCCTGGCATTAACCACGATGATGTCATTGGGCGGCATGGTACCGTAGCTGTCAGCACAACGCTTTACAGTACCAGCGACCTGGTTTTGATTCCCGCCACTTCCTGTAAGTTTGTATGTTTTCCCCGTGACCGTGTGTGTTTTCTGTGGGTGCTCCGGTTTCCTCCCACAGTCAAAAGATGTACCAGTTGGTAGGTTAATTGGTTATTGTAAATTGTCCCATGATTAGGGTAGGATTAAATCAGGGAATGGCTAGGTGGCACTTCTCAAAGGGACTGAAGGGCCTATTCCAGGCTGTATCTCAATAAATAAATCAAAATCATGATCACTACGCCATATGACAAAGCACATAATGATGATGATGATCCCAGTACCCAGGGATAGCTTCGAGTATGTCTTCTGCATGGCAGTATTTTTGGGATCTATCGTTATGCAACTGGGAAGGGTGATGTAGCTTCTGAAAGACAATACTCACCAACAATTCAGTTTTCCCTCACTTGCAGTCTCCGATCTAGGATTGTTTACTGAAATCACTTGAGTGGGTTTTGAAACCAGAATGATCTGACTTAGAGATAAAATGGTGCCAGCTGAACAGTCGCCAACGCCCAATGCTTGAAGCAAAAAGTCAGAAAGAATCAAGAGTAAATGCTGGAGCAGAGCGGGGACAGCTTGCATCATGTCATTCCTACGCTGAATCTGGCACAAACAAAGCTAGAGGAAGTTTTACATCATTTCTAACCCATGTTTTAGCTAATGGAGACCAACTGAAAACTTGGATTGATGTATCAAAGTTGGAAAAATGTCATTAAGGGTTGGGAAGGCAGAGATTGAATTCATTTGCACCTGTTGTTTTTATGTGTAATATGAGCACACAAAATTGTTTGCCAAAGCATGAAACTAACTTTCTGGCAAAGTTTTACCCACTGCAAATGGGAGGGGGGACTTCCTCTCACAATGTGCTTCAGTGCTGATGTCATCCACGCACGCAATGATGTCATCAACGAGCAAGAGGCTCGATTCCTAGACCGGAGATAGATTATGCAAACTGTTTTTTTTTTAGCTCTGAGGCGAACACAGAAAAACGTGGTTAACTGAGGCACTGCGGTGTTTGTCTGTGCACACGCCTGGTTTAATCGGGGTAGTTTCAAACACTGCGGGAAATCACTTTTGATTCGTGTGTCAGTGAATGCTTAGAAGCAGAACACACAGCACACAGTTATCTCTACAAGCTTGAGATACCATGACCTCTGCATCCCTGACAGTGGTGCTGAGGGCAGGAAGGGGTGATGGCACATTTGTGTAGGGATGTAGCTGAGCGCACTTTGAAGCTGAGTTCCCTCTTCCATGGTGGCTTGGCGAAGCGGTTGGTGCAACACTTTATCCGTGCTAGCAATTGAAGTTCAATCCCTGTGACTGCCTGTAAGGAGTTTGTACGTTCTGCCTGTGACCGCGTGGGTTTCCTCTGGGTGCTCTGGTTTCCTCCCACAGCCCAAAGACAATAGGGTTAGGGTTAGAGTTGTGGTATGCCATGCTGGCACCAGAAGCACATCCTCAGAGTGCGTTGGTTATTGATGCTAGGGGCACACTTCACAGTATCACAATGTACATATGACAAATAAATCAGCCGCTCTGAATTGATATTGTATTTGTTAACTAGGGGCCGTGCACAATCCTGATCTGATGGAGACAGCCATGAGAAGCACAGAGGAACATCTGGAGAAACTTCTGAAATGCCTGCTTCGCTGCCGCTGCTACTGTGCAATCGAGAATCTCTGGAGGAGAAGGCTTCAAATCCTCGGCTTTGCCTGTTGCCTGTTGCCGGGGCCAGGGTCGAAGTGCTTGGCAGAGATGGTGCTCGGTGCTCGGTGTCAGAGGGCTGGTCGGAGTCTCAAAATTTTCGGATGGGCTAGGAGTCGGACTGTGGTCGGGTGCTTCCAGGATGCTGCATCGGCAAGTTGGCGGTGCTGGAAGCTCATGGCAGGGAGAGTTTCTCCTTTCAACCGTCTGCGTGAGATGATGGGACTTCGGAGAGACTTTGAGACTTTTTTTTACTGTGCCCATGGTCTGTTCTTCATCAAATTACGGTATTGCTTTGCACTGTTGTAACTATATGTTATAATTATGTGGATTTTGTCGGGTTTTTTTTAGTCCTGGTTTGTCTTGTGTTTCTGTGATATCATTCTGGAGGAACAAGTTGTATCATTTTTTAATGCATGCATTACTAAGTGACAATAAAAGAGGACTGCTTGTCCTCATAATCTAATCTAAATCTAATCTTATAATCTTTTATTTTTTTTTATTTATTTTTTGAGATACAGCACAGAACAGGCCCTTCCGGCCCTTTGATCCGCCCCACCCAGCAACCCCTGATTTAACCTGAGCCTAATCATGGGACAATTTACAATGACCGGTTAATGTACCAACCGGTACATCTTTGGACTGTGGGAGGAAACCAGAGCACTCAAAGGAATACCATGCCATCACGGGCAGAATGTTCAAAACTCCTTAGAGGCAGAGTCAGGAATTGAACGGGGATCTCTGTAAAGTGTTGTGCTAGTCACTACACTGCCGTGCTGACCCTGTTTTATCTTCCCCTCATTTCCACTGCAGCCAACGTCGCCGGCACAGCCTTTTGGCTTCTAACCCACTTCCCATGTCTACCAGCATCAATGAAATGGCAGCGCCTATCTCCTATACAGGTTTCCCCTGCTACCCGAAAGTAGAGCGTTCCTATGAAACCTTTCGTAAGCCGATATGGCGTAAAGTGAAGAAGCAATTACCATTAATTTATATGGGAAAAATTTGTGAGCATTCCCAGACCCAAAAAATAACCTACCAGATCATACCAAGTAACACATAAAACCTAAAATAACACTAACATATAGTAAAAGCAGAAATGATATGATAAATACACAGCCTATATAAAGTCGAAATAATGTATGTACAGTGCAGTTTCACTTGCCAGAATCGGGAAGACAGCGAGCACACTGGAAGGTTGACAGGTGGTGGTGGTGATGATGATGGTGTGTTACTGGATGACGACTAAGAAAGACCACTTTGCTACTAGCAGAACCAATAGTAACATCGGCAGCTTTTAAGATTCTTTCTCTCTGCGCGTAAATAGTACAAATGGTGGACACGGGCAAATTCAACGCACGCACAATGTCTTTACTGCGTTCACCACGATCGAAACGCTTAATTACCGTCCAGTTTTACGCTAAGTGTGACACCCTTACGAGCTCTCTTAGGCTTTTCTGATACCTTAGGACACATCTTGCTAACGGATGCACAAAACAAATCGAGATAAAGCTATTCCTCTTCTCACCCTGTCTCTTGCAAAAACGCCATCCCCTTCTCGCAATTCCTCCGTCTCCGCCGCATCTGCTCTCAGGATGAAGCTTTTCATTCTAGGACGAGGGAGATGTCTTCCTTTTTTAAAGAAAGGGGCTTCCCTTCCTCCACTATCAACTCTGCTCTTAAACGCATCTCCCCCATTTCACGTACATCTGCTCTCACTCCATCCTCCCACCACCCCACTAGGAATAGGGTTCCCCTGGTCCTCACCTACCACCCCACCAGCCTCCGGGTCCAACATATTATCCTCCGTAACTTCCGCCACCTCCAACAGGATCCCACCACTAAGCACATCTTTGCCTCCCCCCCCCCCCTGCATTCCGCAGGGATCGCTCCCTACACAACTCCCTTGTCCATTCGTCCCCCCATCCCTTCCCACTGATCTCCCTTCTGGCACTTATCCGTGTAAGCGGAATAAGTGCTACACATGCCCTTACACTTCCTCCCTTACCACCATTCAGGGCCCCAAACAGTCCTTCCAGGTGAGGGAACACTTCACTGGTGAGTCAACTGGGGTGATATACTGCGTTCGGTGCTCCCGATGTGGCCTTTTATATATTGGCGAGACCCAACGCAGACTGGGAGACCGCTTTGCTGAACATCTACGCTCTGTCCGCCAGAGAAAGCAGGATCTCCCAGTGGCCACACATTTTAATTCCACATCCCATTCCCATTCTGACATGTCCATCCACGGCCTCCTCTACTGTAAAGATGAAGCCACACTCAGGTTGGAGGAACAACACCTTATATTCCGTCTGGGTAGCCTCCAACCTGATGGCATGAACATCGACTTCTCTAACTTCCGCTAAGGCCCCACCTCCCCCTCGTACTCCATCTGTTACTTATTTTTATGCACACATTCTTTCTCTCACTCTCCTTTTTCTCCCTCTGTCCCTCTGAATATACCTCTTGCCCATCCTCTGGGTCCCCCCCCCCTTGTCTTTCTTCCCGGACCTCCTGTCCCATGATCCTCTCGTATCCCCTTTTGCCTATCACCTGTCCAGCTCTTGGCTCCATCCCTCCCCCTCCTGTCTTCTCCTATCATTTTGGATCTCCCCCTCCCCCTCCCACTTTCAAATCCCTTACTCACTCTTCCTTCAGTTAGTCCTGACGAAGGGTCTCGGCCTGAATCGTCGACTGCACCTCTTCCTACAGATGCTGCCTGGCCTGCTGCGTTCACCAGCAACTTTGATGTGTGTTGCTTGAATTTCCAGCATCTGCAGAATTCCTGTTGTTTGTGAGATAAAGCACAGGTGCTCACAGACACAGTTCAAAGCTATGGCGGCTTGATTCTGAGATGCTGGGTGTAGTTCCCGGGGAAGGCGCTTGGCGGCACCACTCTTGCTGCTCGGTGTGCCTCTATAGTGGACCGCTCCAAAGCAAACGCTGAACGCTATTTTCGCTTTTCGCCTTTTATCGTAAAAGCAAAAATCCTCTTCAGATTTCTTTCGGTTAGCGAAAACAGGTACTAATGTCGGTCTTTCATAAAAGCGAAGTGGTGTAAACTGAACTTTTGAAAAGCGGTGGGGGGGAATACCTGTATAGGGGCTATTGAACAGTAAAAGGCCATTCAGCCCAACTAATCCATGCTGGTGTTAATGAGCCATCAAACCACACCCTGTTTTTCTTTATCTAATTCTATTAATGTGCCTCTGTCATCCCTTCACCTTCATATGTCTCTCCGACTTCCCTTAGGTACATTGACATGGGTCACCTCATCCCCTCCCCATGGGAGTGAGTTCCTGCCTTCACTGATGTTTGTGTAAAGTCATTCCCTTTGAATTCCCTGTTGGATTTCTTGATGGCAGCCTTATATCAATGACCTCTATAGAAGAAGGAACGTTTCCTCGGTCGGCTATCAAAATCCTTTGTCGCTTTGTTCAGCCACGCAGAATTCTTTTGAGAAAGGAGACGCGGTCTGTCCATTCTTTCCTGATAAGTAAACTGCAAAATATCTGATACTGCCCTTGTAAACTTTCTTTGCATTGGCATTGACAATTGGTTTACTATTGTCACATCTGAAGTAGAAAGTAAATTTATTATCGAAGTATATAAATGTCACCATATACAATCCTGAGATTCATTTTCTTGCAGGCATTCACAGTAAACACAAGAAACACAATGAAAGACTGCGCCCAACAGTAACCAATGTGAAAAAAAATAGCAAAATGTGCAAATATAAAAAGAAAGATAAATAAATAAATATATAAACAAATAAACAAACAAGTCTGAAATATTGAGAACATGAAATAAAGAGTCCTTGGAGGTGAGTTCATAGGGTTGTGGAAACAGTTCATTGATGGGGTGAGTGAAGTTATCCCCTCTGATTCAAGAGGCTGATAGTTGAGGGGTAATAATTGTTCCTGAACCTGGTGGTGAGAGTCCTGAGGCTCCTGTACCTTCTTCCTCATGGCAACGGTGAGGAGAGTGCATGGCCTGGATGGTGGGGGTTCTTGATGATGGATAGTGACAGTGCTGTGTATAAACGTTCTCAAGGTGGAGAGGGCTTTGTCTGTGAAGGACCGGGCTGTATCCAGTACATTTTGTAGGCCTTTCCCGTACAAGGGCAAAGGTGTTTCCACATCAGGCCATATTGCAGTCAGTCAATATACACCCTACCACACATCTATAGAAGTTTGTCAAAGGTTTAGATGACATGCCAAACCTTCGCAAACTTCTAAGGAAGTAGAAGCGCTGACGTGCCTTCTTTGTGATGGCACTTACGTGCTGGGCCCAGGGCAGGTCCTCTGAAATGATAACACCGAGGAATTTAAAGTTGCTGACCCTCTCCACCTCTGATCCCCAATGAGAACTGGTTCATGGACCTCTGGTCTCTTCCTGAAGCCAATAACCATCTACTTGGTCTTGCTGACATTGAGTGAGAGATTGTTGCTGTGACACAACTCAGCCAGATTTCCAATCTCCCTCCTATTTGCTGATTCACACCTCTCAAGCTGCACTGAAAAGATAGTTCAGACAGATCAAATCATTACATAGTGCATTGAGGTAGAACAAAGTAAGACAATAACAATGCAGAATAAAGTGTAAAGGCGCTGAAAAAGTGCAGTGCAGGTAAACAATAATATGCAAGAAGGTAAAGATGTAGCTTTTGAGGCCAAAAGTCCATTTTATTGTACAAGAGGTTTCATTCAGGAGTCTAATATCAATTGGATGATGCTCTCCCTGAGCCTGGTAGTGACCGTATTGAGGTTTACAAATCTATGAAGGGCATGGACGTAGTGAATCGTCACAGTCTTTTCCCCCCAAGATATGTTCTGTCTGTTATGTTGCCCGCAGTTAGGACAGCAATGAAGGTCCTCCATCTTCATTGCTGTTTCCATAACAATTTTTTTTGACCAGTCTGGGTTGCTAGCCCTGAGCTGAAATCACACCCCCCCCCACCCCGAACCTGGAGGACTGGTGAACCACTCCTCCCTGGCCAGTTCATTGGCTATATTTAAGAGGGAGTTAGATATGGCCCTTGTGGCTAAAGGGATCAGCGGGTACGGAGAGAAGGCAGGTACAGGGTTCTGAGTTGGATGATCAACCATGATCATACTGAATGGTGGTGCAGGCTCGATGGGCCGAATGGCCTGCTCCTGCACCTATTTTCTATGTTTCTATAAGCTTTCTAGCTTTTGTATCTTCAGTTGGATGGGAGAGTGTGTTCGGGATGGGCGGGGTCTATGATTACACCGGTTGCTTTACTGAGAGAGTGAGAATTACAGACAGAGTCCATAGAGAGGAGGCTGGTTTCTGTGACGCGCTGATCTATGCCCATGACAGTCTGCAGTTTCTTGCAGACATGCGCAGAGCATTTGCCATGCCAAGCCGTTGTACATCCACGCAGAATGCGTTCTATCTATAAAAATTGGCGAGGATGAATGGGAAGGTGTCAAATTTCTCCTCTGTTACATCTATATCCTCTTCATCATGCAGTGACCGGGACTGTGTACGGTTCTCCAAAAGCAGTCTGATACAGGTCAAAGTGTGAAACAGGCAGAACATCCCTACTTTTGGCATTTTTCCCCTCAAGGATTTAACCTTATGACTCAGGTTCCTGTCTCATGGCCTTGCTAACCTGTGGTGCAATTTTTATTGCAGCTGAAGATGCAAATCATACAGATCCTGTTGCTGCAGAAAAGTGGTGGAAACCCCAGATTTTGAAGGTGATGGTATTCACACTAAGAAATGGAAGCAAATGTTGGGCAAAATATCAAAGCAACATGAGGAAAGAGTCAAAGCTGCAGAAATGTGGTTTTTGGGAAGAATGATGAAAATATTATGGAAGGACAGAGTGACAAATGAGGAAGTGTTGCAAAAAGCCGGAAGAGGAGAGAGCTGATATCATCAATCAGGAAACGGCAGCTGGAATGCCAGGGACATGTACCGAGCAAAGAGAAGTTCCGACATCTTGCAATGATGGGAAGAACTGATGGAAGAAAAACTTGCAGTTGACAGTGCGTGGCGTTCATGGGATGGACAGGCAAAAGTTTTGAAGAGCTTATCAGAACTTCACAGATTAAAGACAGATGGAAGACCGTAATCACCTACATCACACGTCATGGAGCATAATGGTGACGATTGTGCCCACCTGGGGCGGCACAGCACAATGCTCTACAGTACCAGTGACCCGGGTTCAATTCCTGCCGCTGCCTATAAGGAGTCTGTACGTTCTTCCTCCGAGTGTTCTGGTTTCTCTCCACAGTCGAAGGATACATCAGTTGGTAGTTTAATAGGTCGTTGTAAATTCTGATTAGGCTAGGATTAAACTGGGGGTTGCTGGGCGTCATGGCTCAAATGCCTGAAGGATCTGTGCATCTCAATAAATAAAATAAAAATAAATTTCAGTGACGATTGATTGTTGGGTGTAGAGGCTTCTCTCTGTCAGTTCACTGGATAAATCCAGTTCTAGGCAGCACGATCAAGTTGGCTGGATGGATCTAAAGCAGAATTAATTTTATTGATTTAGGGTTCTGCACGGTAACAGGCTGTTGCAGCCCAGTGAGCCTGCACCACCCACTTACACCCATGGGACCAATTAACCTAGCAACCCACTTCATAAAGTGGGAGGAAACCAGCCCTCCCTGAGCAAACCCACACGGTCACAGGGAGAACGTACAAACTCCTTACAGACAGAAGTGGAATTGAACCAGGGTCGCTGACGCTGTGAAAGCTTGACACTAACAGCTACGATACTGTGACGCCCCATGTTCCGTGTTTGAGTTCACCTCCTTACCCCCCCCCCCATTGTTGTGAAGTGGGGAGAGAATGTAAGGAGGGAGCTTGGTGGGAAAATATGGAGAGATTTATTTTGCATTCTGTTCCACAGTGCATCTGCTGATCTGCCTGAATCAGATATCATTCCATTTCTTGAGGATGTTTAAAAAGTTATCAGAAGTTTTTAGAATATTGAGAAATTGAAGTATTCTGGGATAGTGGGGTACTTAGGGAGATGATCAGTCACGAGCTTATTGAATGGTGGAGCAGGCTTGAGACCACAGGATCAAACTTCAAAGTTCGAAGTACGTTTATTATCAAAGTATGTATACATTATACAACCTTGAGATTTGTCTCCTTGCAGGCAGCCACAAAACAAAGAAACCCAAAAGAACCCATTAAAAACAAGAAGACTATCGAACACCCAGTATGTAGAGAAAAAAAACCCAAATCATACAAACAATAAGAGCAAGTAAATAGTTGCGGTTCACAAAAAGAGAGTCCGTCCGCGGACACGAAGCCTCAGCCTCAGTTCAGCACAGAGCTGAATAAGTGTTGCAGGGCAGCAAGTTGAACCGGCCCATCTCTCAACTCCGGCCCTGACACCCTGACCTCTTCAATCTGGCCCGGTTCTTAAATTGTCCAAACATTGGGTTCTATCACTTTGAATCGCTCTAGGGCCTGGACCCTTATGCCTCAACTTGGCCTGTACCAGATACCTCCAATTCTGCCCAACGCTTAAATCTATTGAACCTTGGGTCTTTCCTTGCTCTTGGCAATGGGCCTGCTGCCTCGAAACTGTCTCACCTCACATCCACTCCCCTCCTCTCAGTTCTGCCACATTGAATCACATCCAAGTCTAAAGGGAAGTTGTAGACTATTGTTTGCAGTGATTGTTGATCAGAAAGAGCCTTATTAATAAAGCATTTAGTTGTTTCCTTTGTTTTGTTTGCCATCAATTAGTAACTGAGCTTCACCAGTGCCACCTTATACAAAGATGTAACAGAGAGGCTAAAGATATTTGACGTGTCCCCGTTGACTCTTACTGATTTTTAATTGAAGCATTCTGGCAAAACAGCTTGGTACGGCAACTGCCCTGCATGTGGCAGCAGGAAACTGCAGAGAGAGATGTGGACACATCATGGGAACCAGCCTCCCTTCCAAGGACTCTGTCTGTACTTCTTACTGCTGAATGGTTCATTCCAAATGCTATTTCTCCTGTTCGTATCTTCTAAGGTAAGACCTGGAGGAAGCAATTCAGCCCCTCATCCTTGGTTTGTAGAAGTAAGTTTTCAAATCAATAAAACAAGTCATAATTTCCACTAGGCCTGGGGCCTTTGAGTTCTGAAGGACATTGCCAGAACTTAAGGGCTTTGAACTTTCAGGAGAGACAGTAGACACTGAGGGATTTTTTCCTAGAGTGAAGGTGGTTGAGAGATGACCATATTGAAGTTTACAAATCTATGAAGGGCATGGACATAGTGAATAGTCACAGTCTTTTTCCCCAAGATACTTTCCGTCTGTTACGTTGCTGGCAGTTAGGACAGCAATGAAGGTCTTCCATCTTCATTTCTGTTTCCATAACAACTGTTTTTGACCAGTATGGGTTGTTAGCCCTGAGCTGAAACCACCCCTCCCCCAAACCTGGAGGACTGGTGGACCACTCTCAGTCTGGCCTCTACCCTTTGACCTGTGTTGCATGGGTGACCCTAGCAACAAGGCCCAGACTCCAGTCAAAGTGGCTCTGAAGGTCACTGAGGCACACAAGCCTCCAAACCTCGACAAGGTTGTGGTCCTTGTGGAGGTTTTCCTAGGATAGAGGTGTTTAAAACTAGAGGGCATGTTTGAGGTGGGGAAGGGGGGTGGGGTAGATTTAAAACTGGCGTGAGGGGCAACCTCTTCCTACAGAAAAGGTGGTGGGTCTTTGGAATGAGCTGCCAAAGAAAGTGGTAGAGGTGAGTACAAGCCCAACACGTAAAAGTCACTTGGACAAGTACATGGATACGGAAGGTTCAGAGGGATATGGGCCGCACACAGGCAAGTGGGACCAGCTCAGGTAGGCAATTTGGTTGGCAAAGTTCAAATTACATTTATTATCGAGGTATGTATACATTATACAACCATGAGATCCGTCTCCTTACAGGCAGACATAACAAGACACCCAAAGAACCCGTAAAAAAGCCAACAGACGCCCAATGTGCAGAGAGAGAGAGAGAGAGAGAGAGAGAGAGAGAGAGAGAAGAAAAAAAACAAATCATGCAAACAGTAAAAGTAAGCAAGTAGCAATTAGAATGAAAGTGAGTCCTCAGAGACGAAACCCAGAGCACCAGGAGTAGGCCACACCCTCGGCCTCAGTTCAGCGCATGGCGGAGTAAATGTTATGGATCCCACAGGCACGAAGCCCAGAGCAGTCCCGCAGCCTCAACCTCAGTGCAGCGAAGAGCAGATGGGCTGAAGAGCCTGCTTTTGCCCTGCCAAACTTGATGACTCTAACCCCTGTCTGTAGCTTTAGCATCAAATTTGACCCTTTTAAATAAATACTTCTGTAAATAACTACTATAGAAAACTTCAAACAAAGGTTTATGAGTTTGCACTTTAGCAACCCAAACCAAAATTCCAAAGCTAAAATCTCCAATGTAGCGTCTTTCTTTCCTAAAAGCTGCATTGAATTATTATTTTAATAATGCACTCAAAAGAGAGTTCTGCCATTTCTGTAAAACATATCAGAATGGTTTGTCCGGTATTTTATTTACTTTGTAAGTTGATGATGTAAGCCTGAAGGTTGCCCTGTGCCAAGATGATTAATGACGAGACCATGCTGAGGTCAATTAGCCCAGGTCAGCCGAGTGTTGAAAGGTAGCGTCTGTTCTTTTATTGAATAGTAAATTCTCACCATAAATTGTCACCTGGACTCAAGTGATTTATTACCGAGCTATTGCTCTGATCAGGTCCTTTCAGGATCCTGGTCAAGAGGAGGGGGAGAAAAAATGATGCTTTCACTGCAAATTAAAGCGTAACAGTTTGGGGAGTGCTGAAGCCTTTGGCCTAGTAGTTCTAGCTCAGCTAGTCTGGGGCCTAATTGGAAACGACAAGGCCTTCCTCCTGAATAAAATTATTGTCAACCAAATGGAATGTGTGCATGGTGCAAGGTTAAAAATCAGGGCTCCGTTTTGCAGCTGCAGTATACTCCAGGGGTTCGAGACTGGGTTGGGGGGGGTCATGGCATCGCCTGGGGAAAATAAAAACAGTTTTGAGCTTGAAAATTCAATGAATTTAGCAAAATCAATAAATCTTATTAAAATTCCTAATCCTACATATCACAAAACGTGGAGATTCAATGTCCCAGGCTCTGTGCCTTGGGATTATTATATACTGGATGCCTTTGGCTATTTCAGTAGGATTCCTCTCTGAATATTTCTTGTTTTTCTTTCTGTTCTTTGTCTTCTCCTGACTCTTGCTGAGATTCTGATCTATTGACCACGGCAGGCTTCAGGCATCTCTCTCTCAGTGGGCATCCTCCACGTGCGCTATGGTGCTATTGAACTGTGAAAGGAATCACAACTGGTCCCAACTCCGTGGCTGTGTGTTGTGATGTTCTAGCAGGTGTGAGGCATTGGTTAGATGACACTTGGAGTATTGTGAGCAGTTTTGGGCCTTTAATTTAAGAAAGGATGTGCTGGCATTGGAGAGGGTCTGGTGGAGGTTTACTAGAATGATCCTGGGAATAAAAGGGTTAATGTGTGAGGACCTTTTGATGGCTCTTGGCCTTTGCTTGATGGAGTTCAGAAAAATGAAGGGGAGCTCATTGAAACCTATCAAATATTGATAGGCTTAGACAGAGAGGATGTGGAGAAGATATTTTCTATAGAAGAGAAGTCTAGGACTAGAGGGTCTCAGAATAAAAGGATGTTCATTTAGAACAGAGATGTGGAAGAATTTCTTCAGCCAGAGAGTGGTGAATCTATGGAAGTCTTTGTGAATGCCAAGTCATTAAAGCTGAGGTTGATAGGTTCTTGATTAGTAAGGGTGTTAAAGTTACGGGGAGAAGGCAGGAGAATGGGGTTGGTGTTGTTCCTTTTCCCACCTTGTGGCGCATTGGGCAGCATTTTTTGCTGTTTCCTTAGCATTTCTTTGTTTCTTGCTAACTCAACGCTCAACCCAGCATGGGTGGAAAGCATGCAAGGAGCCGGCCGGATTTGAACCCCGAACCTGGGAGCATTCGCCTTGAGGTCCAGTGTTAGTGCCACTATACCACCGGCTGGCAAAATGAGGTTGAGGGTGATAATAAATCGACCATCATAGAACAGAGGAGCAGATTTGATGGGCTGAATGGCCTAATTCTGACCCTATGTCTAAATGTCCTATGGTCTTAACACATGCTGGTGGTCAAGTGGTTTAGTTATCCGCTCTATATTCCTGAGGCTTAGGCAAACAGTCCAAATCGTACAAGTCAGGCAGCATCTATGGAAATGAATAAACAGTCGACATTTAGGGCCGAGACGCCTCCTCAGTCCTGAAGAAGGGTCTCAGCCCGAAACTTCGAATGTTTATTCATCTCCATTGATGCTACCTGACCTGTTGAGTTCCTCCAGCATTTTGTGTGTTTTGCCTTGGATTTACAGCACCTGCAGATTTTCTCATGTTTGTGAGCCCAAATCCTATCACAGCATCTGTGGGATTAAAATCCAGATAGTTAAAATGATTAGCAGAAACTACTGGACTGTTGTGAAAAAACATCTTGTTCACTAGAGGGAAGGAAATCTGATGTCCTTTCCTTGACTCATCTGTACATGAATCCAGTCCCACTCCATAAGGTAACCCTAAAATGGCAAAAGAAATCCCTTTGGTTTGAGGAGAACTTGGATGGCCAATAAATGCCAGTGGTACCCAGAAATTGAAAAATAACCTTTGAAAGAAGCATACTAATCTTTTTGGGTTAAAAATGGAAAATGCCAAAGAAACATCCGCAGATCCCTCACAGCTGTCGTGCAAAGGCAACTTCAAAGTTCAAAGTAAATTTATTACGAAAGTGCCATATACTATCCTGAGATTCATTTTCTTGTGGACAAACCAGCTGACACAAATAAACACAATAGAATTAATGAAAAACTACACACTAAAAACGATGGATAAGGATCTATGGACAATTATAGAGTGGAGAAGAAGGCATTTGTTCTGTTGGCTTTCATCAGATTGAAGTAAATGTATTATCAAGGTACATATATGTCACCATATACAACCCTGAGATTCACTTGCCTGCGGGCACACTCAGCAAATCTATAGAATAGTAACTATAACAGGATCAATGAAAGATCAACCAGGGTGCAGAAGACAACAAACTGCAAATGCAAATATAAATAAATAGCAATAAATTATGAGAACATGAGATAACAAGATAAAGTGTCCTTAAAATGAGATCATTGGCTGTGGGAACAACTCAATGGATGGGCAAGTGAGTATAGTTGGCCACTTTTCTTCAAGGGCCTGATGGTTCTGGGGTAGTAACTGTTCTTATTCGGGAGACTGAGTTCAAGAGCCATGAGGTAATGTTGCAGCTCTGTAAAACCCTTTTGACCACATTTGGAATATTGTGTGCAGTCAGTTCTGGTCGCCTCATTATAGGAAGGATGTAGAAGCTTTAGGGAGGGCGCAGATGAGATTTACCAGGCTGCTGCCTAGATTAGAGAACGTGCCTTATGAAGACAGGTTGAACGAACTTGGGGATTTTCTCTTTGGAGCAAAGGAGGATGAGAGGTGACCTGATAAGGGGTACAAGATAAGAGACATAGATAGAGTGGACATCCAGAGACTTTCCCCGGGGTGGAAATGGCCAATATAAGGGAGCATAACCTTAAGGTGATTGGAGGGAAGTATGGGGGGGGGGGATGTCAGAGGTAAGTTTTTCTTTATATACACAGAGTGTTAACTGTGTGGGATGCCCTGCCAGGGTGATGGTAAAGACAGATACATTAGAAACTCTTAGATGGATGTTAGGAAAATGGAGAGCTAGTTAGGAGGGAAGGTTTGATTGACATTAGGTTAGGTTGCACATTTGGCACAATACCGTGGGGCCAATGGACCTGCACTGTGCTGTATTGTTCTATGTCGTTCTAAACTCAGCAGGTCAGAGCTGTTTCTCTTTCAATTGGCGCTGCCTGACCTATAGAGTCTTTCCCAGCACTTTTTTCCTTTTCATTTCAGATTTCTAGTGCCTGCGGTTTTGTTTTTATTTTGCTTTTCAATCCACTTTGGATGTTGGTAGAACATCAACCCAGACACACAGTGGCGTTTGTCGTTCAGTCCGACTTGGACCATGTAAGTGGACAATGGAGTCTCAGTCTAGCAGGAAAGGCTGCAGCCTGGCGGTGTTGCATTGAAGTGTTAGTCTGGACTGTTCACATTCCAGACAACCATGATGCCCTGTAATTCGTCTGCCACCGGAACAGGTCTATGGCAGCTGCCCTCTTCCTGGTCCCACATTCATCTCCAGAGTGTCTGGATTGTAAAGATAGACTATTGTTTATGACTACCGCTTCATCTTCAAGACCACAATTCCAAGTTCTTGCAACACACACAAAATTGCTGGTGGAACGCAGCAGGCCAGACAGCATCCATAGGAAGAAGCACAGTCGACGTTTCGGGCCGAGACTCTTCGTCAGGACTAACTGAGAGAAGAGCTAGTAAGAGATTAAAGCAACACACACACACACAAACAAAAACAAAAACGTGTTTGTGATTCCAAGTTCTTCACTAATTGCAGCTGTTAGTCTGGAAGTCAAGGGTTTAGTTGCAAAGGGAGGTTCCAGGCTCCAGACTTTGGCGAAGAGCTGACGACAGCATATCCCTTCCCAATGACCTTACACATTCTGTGCATCTCAGACATTCTCTCACCGGGCAGAAGATACAAAAGCCTGAAAACATGTACCATCAGGCTCGAAGGCTGCTTCTGCGGCATCTATCGTTAAAGACCCCCAGCAGCTTGGATGGATTATATATATATATACACATACACGCACACATGTACAGTGCCCATAAAAAGTATTCACCCCTTGGAAGCTGTCATGTTTTATTGTTTACAACATTGAACCACAGTGGACTTAATTTGACTTTTTTTGATACTGATCAATAGAAAAAGACTCTTTCGCGTCAAAGTGAAACAAATCTCCACAAAGTGATCTAAATCAATTACAAGTATAAAAACACAAAACAATTGATTGCATAATTACTAGATGGACCTTTGGCAGCAATTGCAGCCTTGAGTCTGTGTGGATTGGTCTCTATCAGCTTTGCACATCTGGACGCTGCAATTTTTCCCTGTTCTTCTTTACAAAACTGCTCAAGCTCTGTCAGGTTTCACGAGGATCGTGAGTGAATATACCTTTTCAAGTCAAGCCAGGCTTGAGGTCTGGACTCTGACTTAGCCACTCCAAGACATTAACTTTGTTGTTCTTATGCCATTCCTGTGTAGATTTGGCCTTATGCTTGGTGCCATTGTCTTGCTGGAAAAGAAATCTCCCAAGTCACAGTTCTCTTGCAAACTGCATCAGGTTTTCCTCCAGGATTTCTCTGTTTTTTGCTGTATTTATTTTACCCCCTATCTTCAAAAGCCTTCCAGGGCATGCTGCAGTGAAGCATCCCCACAGCATGATGCAGCCACCACCATGCTTCATGGTAGGGATGGTGTGTTTTTGATGAAATGCGGTGTTTGGCTTATGCCAAACATAATATTTAGTTTGATGGCCAAAACCCTCAATTTTGATTTTATCAGACCATAGAATCTTCTTCCAGCTGACTTCAGTGTCTCACACATGCCTTCTGGCAAACTCTAGTCAAAACTTCATGTGAGATTTTATTCAACAGTGGCTTTCTTTTTGCCACTCTCCCATAAAGATGTGACAGGTGAAGCACCCGGGCAACAGTTGTTGTGTGCACAGTCTCTCCTATCTCAGCCACTGAAGCTTGTAACTCCTCCAGAATTGTCACAGGTCTCTTGGTGACCTCCCTCACTAGTTTCCTTCTTGCAATCACTCAGTTTTTGAGGATGGCCTGCTCTAGGCAGATTTCCAGCTGTACCATACTCTTTCCATTTCTTGATGATTGACTTAACTGTACTCCAAGGGATATTCAGTGACTTCGAAACTTTCTTGTATCCATCTCCTGACTTGTGCGTTTCAATAACCTTTTCGCAGAGTTGCTTGGAGTGTTCTTTTGTCTTCATGGTGTAACTTTTGCCAGGGAACTGACTCAGCAGCATTTGGACCTTCTCCTTCTTCTTGTGTTGTTTTATGGCGGTTGGCAAACCAACTTTAAGGTGCATTACTGTCACCTGCTAGGCTGGAGTGTGGATCGTTGGATAAACAGGAGTAGGGAAAAGAATTGCATTCCCTATATTCTATATAATAAACCAGTCTTTCAGATACTTCATGATACAAATCTGTATTTCTCTTGAATTCCCACTTAAAATGTTTTCTACACCCACATCAGTTTTTTTGTTTATCTTAAGCGCTCCTATCATCTTCACTCTTTCTTTTTGATACGTCTGACATTTTATCAATACATATTCAACTGTTTCTGGGTGATTACAGTATTCACACAACCCAGCTGGATGTTTCCCTATTTTGTGTAATGTGTAATTAAGGTTAGTGCATCCAGTTCTCAAACGACTGATGATCACTTCTGTCTTTCTATATCCACTTGACAATCTTTTGTGTCTGATTTGAGCAGTTGGACCTTTCAGATACAGGTGTATTTTTACTACAATCAATTGAAACACCTTAACTGCACACACGTGATCTCCATTTAACTAATTACGTGTCCTGAAAACCAATTGTCTGCACCAGTGATGATTTGTTGTGTCATATTAAGCAGGGTTAATACTTATGCAATCAATTCTTTTGTGTTTTATATTTGTAATTTTTAGATTAGATTATGAAGACACGCAGTCCTCTTTTATTGTCATTTAATAATGCATGCATTAAGAAATGATACAATATTTCCTCCGGTGTGATTTCACAAAACTCAGGACAGACCAAGACTGAAAAAACTAACAAAACCACATAATTATAACATATAGTTACAAAAGTGCAACAATACCATAACTTGATGAAGAACAGTCCATGAGCACTGTAAAAGTTCAACGTCTCTCAAATGTCTCACATCTCACGCTGACGGGAGAAGGAAGAAAACTCTCCCTGCCATGCCCGACCACAGTCCGACTCTGAGTCATCCGAAAACTTCGAGCCTCCGATCAGCTCTCCGACACCGAGTACAAAATACCATCTCTATCCGAGCGATTCGACCTCAATCTCGGTCGCCAACAGCAGGCAAAGCCGGGGATTTTGAGGCCTTCCCTCCAGAAGATTTACGATCGCGCAGTAGCGACAGCAGCGATTGGGCGTTTCAGAAATTTCTCCAAATGTTCCTCTGTGCTTTCACATGTCTCCATCAAATCAGAATTGTTCACGGCTCCTATTTAACGGATATGATATCATTTTTCACCGGAGGGCTGCGCACGTGCGGCGCGCTGCTCTCTCTCCTCCCGCCAGCATTTAATTAATTTAGATCTCTTTGTAGAGATCTGTTTTCACTTTGACATGAAAGAGTTTTTTTCTGTTGATCAGTATCAAAAAAAGCCAAATTAAATCTACTGTGGTTCAATGTGGTAAAACCATAGAAACCATAGAAACTACAGCACAGAAACAGATCTTTTGGCCCTTCTTGGCTGTGCCGAACCATTTTCTGCCTAGTCCCACTGACCTGCACACGGACCATATCCCTCCATACACCTCCCATCCATGTATCTGTCCAATTTATTCTTAAATGTTAAAAAAGAACCCGCATTTACCACTAAAACATTAAAACTTCCGGGGGGGGGGAGGGGGTGGAGGGTGGGGGGGGGGAATACTTTTTATAGCACCGTATTTCTTATTGTAACATATAATATTTTATGTATTGCAATTTACTGCTGCCGCATAACAACAAATTTCACGACATATGTCAGTGATATTAAACTTGACTCTGGGCTTCTACTCTACTGTTTTTAGACTCTTGAATGGACCTGTTGTATGATATGATGATTCTTGACCTCACAACGTACCTCATTATGTTCTTGCACCTTATCGAATACCTGCACTGCACTTTCTCTGTATCTTTTACACTTTATTCTGCATTCTCATTGTCTCACCTTACCACACAGTGTAATGACTTGAAGCTGTATGGACAAGACAAGCTTCTCCCTTGTCTTTCATACAAGTGACTATAATAAACCAACCCAAGAGTGAGGATTACGGATACAGGTCCTTCCCGAGAGGGAAGCACAAAGAAGGTAATTGTCAAATCACAAATAGAGTATCTTCAGATGCGGGAAATCCAAGCAACACACACAAAATGCTGGAGGAACTCAGTAGGCCAGGCAGCACCCATGGAAAAGAGTAAACCGTTGATGTTTCGGGCCGTGACTCTTCATCAGGATGGGACATCATCTGGGCCGATGTTTAAATTGCCCAAGCACCGGGTAGTGTCCCGCTCTAGGACCCCGATCCAGGTGCAGCGACACACCCGGGCCGCACAGCTCGAAGCCGTTCTCAAGCTCACCAAATCGGCGCGGAGCTCGGAGTGATCCAACCTCGCATCCAGGTTGAGGTGGACAGACATCAAAGCTCTTCCGCATCCGCTCCTCTCCAAAATGCTCACCCCATCTCCGGCAACAATACAGATTCCGGCTGGAACACGTTGCACACCATTCAGCCCCAAGACGGCTCGTCCCCGAACTAGTCTCACCTCCGCAGGCCCCCTCACTGTCTACAGCGACAGTCCACCACTATCTGCTTCAGAACAGAACTATAACTAATGTTTTTAGTTGATTTGACTTTATTTCTGACATTTTTCACATACACGAGGAGTAAAAATCTTTACGTTACGTCTCCATCTAAATGTGCAATGTGCAATCACAGTAATTTATAATAATTTATAATAAATAGAACAGTCAATGTAATATAGAATTCACTCAAATCAGTGTGAGTTCATCAGTCTGATGGCCTGGTGGAAGCAGCTGTCCCGGAGCCTGTTGGTCCTGGCTTTTATGCTGCGGTACCGCTTTCCAGATGGTAGCACCTGGAATAGATTGTGGTTGGGGTGACTCGGGTCCCCAGTGATCCCACAGGCCCTTTTCTCACACCTGTCCTTGTGAATGTCCTGAATCATGGGAAGTTCACAACTCCAGATATGCTGGGCTGTTTGTACCACCCTCTGCAGAATCCTGTGATCAAGGGAGGTACAGTTCCCATACTAGGCAGTGATGCAGCCAGTCAGGATGCTCTCAATTGTACCCCTGTAGAAAGTTCTTAGGATTTGGGGGCCCGTACCAAACTTCCTCAACGTCTGAGGTGAAAGAGGCACTGTAGTGCCTTTTTCACCATGCAGCTAGTGCGTACAGACCACGTGAGATCCTCGGTGATGTGGATACAGAGGAACAGAGGACCTTCTCAACCCCAGATCCATTGATGTCAATAGGGGTTAGCCCGTCTCCATTCCTCCTGTAGTCCACAACCAGCTCCTTTGTTTTGAATCTCTTGCCTTATGATCTACCATGGCACGTGGCCAAGTGGTTAAAGCGTTCATCTAGTGATCTGAAGGTTGCCAGTTCGAGCCTTGGCTGAGGCAGCGTGTGTGTCCTTGAGCAAGGCACTTAATCACACATTGGTCTGCGATGACACCTGTGCCAAGCTGTATGGGTCCTAATGCCCTTCCCTTGGACTACATTGGTGGCGTGGAGAGGGGAGACTTACAGCATGGGCAACTGCTGGTCTTCCATACAACCTTGCCCAGGCTGTACCCTGGAAACCTTCCAAGGCGCAAATCTCATGAGACTAACGGATACCTATATGATCTACCAGTAAACTCTGGCACATCTTCGGTAACCGCCATCTTAAACCAAAAGTTTTTCTGCTACTTCTCAGCTTCTTTTTGCAGGAGGGTAAAGTTGTGAGTCAAGTTGTGAACCCAGTTAATAGCATCAGTGAGGACATATGATGATGTTGTCAGGACTTTTACGCAAATGTTGCCAGGACTTGAGGACTGGATTATGGAGAGAGAGGTTGAGCCAGCTGGAACTTTATTCACTGGAGTGGAAGAGATTGAGTAGTAATCTTATAAAGTGTATCATGGCCTGGTATGCAACGCCAATGCCTTTGAATGGAAAATCCTACCAAAGGTAGTGGATCTGCCCCAGTACATTACGGGCAAGGCCCTCCCCAGCATTGAGCATATCTACATGAAACGCTATGGTAGGAAAGCAGTATCCATCACCAAGAGCTGCTCACCACCCAGGACATGCTCTCTTCTCACTGCTGCCATCGGGTAGAAGGTACAAGAGCCTCAGGACTTGCTCCACAAGCTTCAAGAACAATTACTACCCGTCAGCCATCAGACTCTTGAATAAAAGGAGATAACAACACTCAACTTGCTCCATCATTGAAATGTTCCAATGACCAATGATATCTCTTTACCGACTCTTTATCGCATTATATTATGTTCTCATTATTAATTGCTATTTATTTATATTTGCATTTGCACAGTTTGTTGTCTTCTGCACTCTGGTTGATCTTTCATTGATCCTGTTATAGTACTATTCTATAGATTTGCTGAGTATGCCCACAGGACAATGAATCTCAGGGTTGTATATGGTGACATGTGTAGATGTACTTTGATAATAAAATTTACTTTGAATACTGAACCTTGAAATCATGTGTAGCATAGATATGATGAATATCTCTTTCTCTCTCTCCCCACCATGCTTTCACAGACATTGTTCTCTCCATGATTTCCTCGTTCATTCATCCCTCCCGACTAAACTCCCTCCCGGCCGTTATCCTTTCAAACAGCCTAAGTGCTACAACTGCCCATTCGCCTCCTCCCCCAGCTCCATTCAGGGCCCCAAACAGTCCTTCCAGGCAAGGCAGCACTTTACCTGCAAATCTGCTGGGGTCACCTATTGTGTCCCGAGCTCCTGTTGTGGCCTCCTCTACACTGGTGAGACCCATCGTAAATTGGGGGACTGCTTTACTGAGCACCTCCACTCCATCCGCCCAAAGTGGAACATCCCAGTGGCCAAACACTATAACTCCGATTCCCATTCCTGTTCAGACCTGTCAGTCTATGGCCTCCTCTTATGCCAAGATGAGGCTACCCTCAGGGTGGAGGATAAATGTCAAATATTCCATCCGGGTAGCCTCCAACCTGATGGCATAAATATCGATTTCTCCTTCCAGGAAAAAAAATCCTGCCCCTCTCCTATTCCCCAATCTGGTTTCTTATCTCTTCTCACCTTTCCTTTCTTCCCTTTCCTCCTTCCCTTTCTCCTATGGCCCAGTCTCCTCTCCTATCAGACTCCTTCCTCTCCAGCCCTTTACCTTTCTGACTAACCCGGCCTCACCTATCACATTCTCACTATCTTCCTCCCCTCCCTTCACCTTTTTATTCTTGCATCTTCCCCCCTTCCTTTCCAGTCCTGAAGAAGAGACTCAGCCTGAAACATCGACTGTTTATTCGTCTCCATAGATGCTGCCTGACCTGCTGCGTTCCATCAGCAGTCTGCGTGTGTTGCTTTGGATTTCCAGCATCCACAGACTTTGGTGTGTTTCGGATGATTTCATACAGCCCTTTCCCAGGGATGGAGAATTGGCAACTAGAGTGCATAGGCTTAAGGTGCGAGAGGAGAGATTTAATAGGAACCTAAGGGGTATTTTCTTCACTCAGAGAATAGTTAGTATATTTAGTTACTTATTTATTGAGATACAGCACAGAACAGGCCACTCCTGCCCTTCAAGCCGTGCTGCCCAGCAATCCCTCACTTTAACCCTAGCCTAATCATGGGACAATTTGCAATGAGAAATTAACCTACCTCCCGGTACGTTTTTGAACTGTGGGAAGAAACTGGAGCACCCGGAGGAGACCCATGCGGTCACGGGGAGAACGTACAAACTCCTTACAAGCAGCAACAGGAATTGAACCCAGGTCGCCTGGACTGCAAGACGTTGTGCTAACCATGACACTACCATGCCGCCAGAGGAAGTTGTTAAGGCAAGTGTATTTACAACAGTTAAAAGGCACTTGGACAGATACATGGGTCAGAGCAAACTTTTTTATGCCATAGATCCTTATCATTAACCAAGGGGTCCATGGACCCACTGGTTGGGAACCCCTGCTTTACAGGGTTATGGGCGAAATACAGGTACATGTGACTTGCTTAGATGGGTGTTGTACAGCATGGACCTGTTGGGCCCAATGGCCTGCTCTGTGACTGTATGACTCTATCCAGATGGGAGCTCGGCTTTCACAGTGGGAAGCTCAGCACAAGGCAGGATCACCCAAATCCATGGCCAAAGGCACCAGGAAGGAAATCTTGTCTGGCTCCAGAGATTAACTACACTGGTTCAATGCAAGATTTGTGCAAACGATTTGGTGCGCACACAAGGGATGTGGCAGAGGCACGTTGTCAGAATAGTGCATGTGTCAGCATCAGATCAGCATTATTATCATTGGCGGACTGAATGTTGTTAAATTTGTTTTTTTGTGGCAACAGTACAGTGGAAGACATGAAAAAGATACCTCTAGGTTGAAATAATATAAATATATACAAGAAATGCTGCAGATGTTGGAAATCTTGAACAAAACACATACAGAATGCTGGAGGAAACCAGCAGGTCAGGCAGCATCTATGAAGGGAGAATAAAACGTCCTGATGAAGGGTCTCAGCCCAGAACATCGACTGTCTATTCTCTACCATTGATGATAGGCATGGTAGACCTATCATTGACTGGTAAGGGAACTATACTTCACTCAATTGCAGGACTTTGCCAAGAGTGATGCGGACAGTCCAGCACACCTGTGGATGTGAACTTCCCACTATTCAGGACATTTACAGAGACAGGTGTGTAAAAAGGGCCCGAAGGATCATTGGAGACCTGAGTCACCCCAACCACCAACTGTTCTAGCTGCTACCATCCGGTAAACGGTACCGCAGCATAAAAGCCCGGACCAACAGGCTCCTGGACAACTTCTTCCACCAGGCTATCAGACTGATTAATTCATGCTGATACAATTGTATTTCTATGTTATATTGACTGTCCTGTTGTACATACTATTAATTACAAATTACTATAAATTGCACTTTGCACATTCAGATGGAGGCATAGCGTAAAGATTTTGACTCCTTGTGTATGTGAAGGATGTAAGAAATAAAGTCAATTCAATTCCTATTCTGCCGAGTTCCTCCAGCAACTTTTGTGTGTGCTTCTGCAGAAAGACAAATAGAGGAGTAGTACTCATGGGTTGTTTAGAAATCTGATGTTGGCAGGGAAGAAGCTGTGGGTCTTCAGGCTCCTCCACCTCCTCCTTGATGGTAGTCATGAGAAGAGTGTGCGTCCCACATGCTGAGGATCCTTGAAGATGGATGCCACTGCTGTGTATTTAATATTTCAATAATATTTGAGTAATCTTGTATATATATTGTTTGATTAGGAATTCTTGTTCATTTAAATAATTCGTTATGGGTTATATGTATGAATACGTGAATTGCATATGACATCATGTGATATGTGTGCCTCGCTTAAAAGTTAACATGAAATTTGACCCATTCCCGGTCTCCCGTGCCTTGCTTTAAATTAGTTTAATGTTTTGAAGTGACAAAACGTAAGAACGGTTGTTTTGAGGAGCTGCCTTTTGAAGATGTCCTTCATGGTGGGGAGGCTTGTGTCTGTGTTGGAGCTGGTTGCTCTCCAACCCTCTGTAGCATCTTGCGAAGCTGTGCATTGGAGTCTGTGTTTCTCTGGGTTTAGGTCCTATCTGACCAACGGAAGGCCCAGAGACAAAATGTGTGACTCCCTTATTTTCAATTAATTTTCTTTTCTCATTGCCATTGTACCGGTAATGTCACGGTAATGTATGATCCCCAATTACGCGATCCACAGCTACATGGCAGAACCCTGTCTGATGGGCCGGAGTTCAGAAACCCCGTCCCGAGTGCAGCGAGCTGTGTACAGGTAAGCAAGCTACTTTGTGGTGAAAAGGCCGTTTGCAGAGACTAGGAGAGGCCGGCCTTCTCCCAGTCTCACACCACTGTTTAAATGTGAGAGATTGAACAATGAGAGAGGGGGGTTACACTCTCTCCCAGCCCACAGGCCACAGAGCTGAACATGTAATTACATGCTTACCAGAGGCTTTGCGGGCCTGCTAATTATCCCTGCCCACTAGAGGATCACTTCTGAGGCTGTCTACGTTTGGAATGTGGGAACTGCAATATCGTCTAATGCCCTCCACTGAGACGTAACCTCCTGTGGTGGGGGGGCCAGAAGAAATGCTACATTGCTGCAGAGTACGCAGCAAGATTTGAGAGCCATGTCAGTTCTGTCTGAAGGGAGACAGCTTTGCCGCTCTACCAAAAAAAAGTCTGCAATACCAGCAGCTCAAGAAAGCTTACAAAGTTATAGGGGCACCGTGATAGCATGGCGGTTAACGCATCGAAGTTCGGAGGTAAATCCCGGCACCAACTCTAAGGAGCTTGTATGTTCTCCTTGTGACCATGTTGGGTTTCATCTGGGTGCTCTAGCTTCCCTCCACAGTCCAAAGATATACCGGTTAGTGGGTTGATCGTTGTAAATTGTCCTGTGATTGGGCTAAGGTTAAATAGGTGGGTTGCTGGGCAGCCTGGTTTGTAGGCCGGAAGGGCCTGTTCTGTGCTATATCTCTAAATAAATATCTCTAAGTAAATAAACTTTGCAATCGCAAGACCCTGTTGGACATTGATAATGTGAGATGCCGCAGGCCTGTTTCCCCTGTTTGGTGGTGAGACAGGTGGTGTGGGAGCTGTGTAGTCTCAGTTGTCGCAAGAACTAGGCCTCGAGCTGTGAGCTTGCCTGCTGCTGCAGTCCAGGCGAGGAGACGTCAGAGCTGGTGTAGCATGGTGTCTATGCTGAGATGGTGGGGCTGCCCTCTAGTGCTCGATCAGAAGAATAACAGGCTAGATTGCTGGGAACAAAACCGTCAATTTGCGGGACGTCTTGTCACATGTCGCTCAGAGTCTTGGGACTATATATGTGTATTTTGTGTGACTATCTTGCTATTTTGAATGTGTTGTGTATGCTTTGAACCTTGGTCTCAGAGGAACACTGTCTCTTTCAGCTGTATCCATGTATGGTTGAATGATAATTAAACTTAATTTGATTTGATTTGGGCCAGGCAGTACAGAGCAAGGAGGAGACAATGTGACAGACCACATGTCAGCACATCATGAAAACCAACCTCTCCTCCATGGACTCTGCCAACACATCTTACTTCCTTGTTTAATCAAAGACCTCTCCCACTCCTGACATTCTCTGTTCTCCTCCTTCCCATCAGGCGGAAGGTACAAAAGCCTAATGCATATGCCACTGGGCTCAAGGATAGCTTCTATCCAGCTGTTATAATTTAATGACCCTCTTGTATGACAAGATGGACTCAACCATACAATCAGCCTTGTCGTGGCCTTAAATTGTATTATCTGCTTGCACTGCTCTTTCTCTGTGACTGCAACACTTTACTCTGCATTCCGCTGTTGTTTCCCCTTCATTTCTTGTAGCTTGTTCCTGTCTGACTTGGGAAGTGTGCCTTTAAGAGCTCTTGGCCTTCAGTGTGGGGCAACAACAGTGGATTCTGGGAACTAATTCAATGCCACATCTGATCTGGAACAGCAGACGGGGAGACTTACATTGCAAAATTAGCAAGAGGAGCAGATGGGGTTAAAATTGGTCTTGACCTTATTTAAAAGAGGAGCAGACTTGTTGTACCAAGTTTAAAGTTCAAAGCAAGTTTATTATCAAAGTACATCTGTGACACCAAGTTCTGCCCTGAGATATGTTCTCTTGCAGGCATTTACTGTAGAACAAAGAAACACAATAGTATCAATGAAAAACTACGCACAAAGACTGACGTGCACCCAACGTGCAAAAAAAAGACAAACTGCGCAAATACAAAAAAAAAGAAGAAATTATATTAGTAATAATAAGAGAAACCAGAAACAGTCCAACACATTACAGGATCCTGCAGCAGTTTAACTCAACCTGATTACTTACACAGGCACAATCAAGTGGCAAACATCATTCACCAAAATCTTGCTTTAAGATACAAACTCTCAAATACACCATACCTTACTATAAGTCAAGGCTGATCCAATTTTAAAACCAGAGTCCCACAAATTCTATTACAACCGATTCATTATCACAGATAGGGCAATCCATAATAATCATTGGGATATAATATTACAGAATAAACAAGCAAGAACAACTTACTTAATAGATATATCCATTCCAAAACACTTATAACATACAGAAATCAATAAGTGAAAAACACCAGAAACATGCTGAATTAAAAGAGGAAATTGAAAGACTTTGGAACATGAACAAGGCATACATTGGAAAAGTACCTCGTGCTTTCCCAGTGTACATGGCGAATAAACTCTTCTTGGGCTTCCATCTGGGTACAGCATCGATTATAACTGGCATTCTGATGACAAACTCTTCCACCTTCTTTGATTCTTTATTGACTCCTTATTCCTTTCCACAGATGCTGCCTGCCCTGCCAAGTTCCTCCAGTATTTTATGTGTGTTACTCTGCATTTCCAGTCACTGCAAAATCTCTTGGGTTTATAAGATTAATCTGCTTTTCTTCCTGAGAAATACCACGATTAATTTCTCTCTGTTGTTTTGTCTGCCTTACCTGGGACGTTGCTGCAAATTTTGAAATGGACCCTCGAATTCAGGTCGAAGTTTGAGAATGGCCAAATAATCACCTGCTGGTTAACAGATATAATATGGAGCAGGACACTCGGGGTGAACCATGAAAATTAGGCACTGTCACCTGGGGCCACAGAGAAAGCTGCACTTCTGAGGATTAGTGAAGAGCACACTTGAACCAGAATTGTTGCAATCTTTTCTGTAATGGGTGGGAAGGAAGCAGGAAAAGAGCTTGTTTTGCTGTTGCTGTTTTGTTGCTTGTTGTGTTCTGTGTTGCTCAGCCAAGCATTGTGGACACACTACGTCTACGCCAGAACATGTGGCGACATTTGTGGGCTTCTCTCCAACACACACTCGGCTGTTAAGGCAAGTAGCACATTTCTGCCTGTTTCAACATGTACGTGATAAATGAATCTGATTGTTGACTTTGGGAAGGGAAGGGAGGGCAAGCATGCACCAGGGGAATCAGTGCTGGAGAGAACCAGCTGCATTAAATTCCAAGGTCAGATGACCTGTCCTAGGCCTGGCACAATCACCAGAAACTCTAACCCTAATCCTGTAATATCCTAACTGGTTGCATCGTGGTCTGATATGGCAATTTAAATGCACAGGAGCAGAAGAAGCTGCAGAGAGAAGTGGATTCAGCCCATCATGGGCATTTGCCTCTCTATCATCAGTAATACCTACAGGAGGTGATGGAGAGCCAATTGGCACAACGCTAATCACTACCTTGGTATAGACATATCATGATCATTTTGCACCCCCACCTTTTTATTCTGGCAGTTTTCCCCTTCCTTCTCAGTCCTGAAGCAGGGTCTTGGCCTGAAACGTTGACTATTTGTTCATTTGCTTAGATGCTGCCTGATCTGCTGAGTTTCTCCAGCGTTTTGTGTGTTGCGATGGAAATTGCTCTTTTTTTGCTCTAATTATGTTTTTCCTTTTAAAAATTGCATATAATTTATGTTCAATTTATGTTCTTATCTCTTGTGAATACTGCTTATTGATACAATGCACCTCTAATACTGCAAATAATATTTTTTCTTGTATGTACGACAATGAACTCAAATCTGACTTTGACTTTGGCCCTTGGTATAACTGTGCATTCCAAAGTACCTTTCTATAATGGTACTCTGTGATGAACAGTTATACAGTGGGCCAAAAAGGACTGAAGAAATTTTCAAGCGGTCAGCTGACAATTTCAAGCTGAATCAGCGAGGAATTTGGGAATTTATTCATTGGATGCAGATATTACAGGCAACACCAGCATTTATTGCACATCCCTAATTGCCTTGAACTTGAAAGTTGACTACATTCAATGGTTTGGAGCCATAAGCAGGTTAAGGCTGGCAAATCATAAACAGAAGGGATTCTGCAAACACTGGAAATCCAGAGCAACACACACAAAATGTTGGAGGAAATCAGCATGTCAGGTGGCATCTATGGAGAGGAATAAACAGTTGACATCTTGGCCTAAAATGCTGACTATTTATTTTTCTCCATAGGTGCCACCTGACCTGCTGAGCGTGTCCAACATTTTATGTTTATGGCTGGCAGATATCCTCCTTTGAAACACATTACTGAACAAGATGTTTCTTTAAATAACAGTTTGATAGTGTAGTAGGTTTTCACCAAAAAAAAAGATGTGAGATGTTTTATGTTTAAGAGAAACCATAACAACTCATTTATTGTACTCCAAACACCGAACATAAAGCCCGGTAAAAGAACTTTACACAATTATGTCATCACGTCAGACCAACCTCTTAAAATGAACTCCAACTCAATATTGGTGGATGTGAATTATGTACATTTTCACCAATTATATTACCTTCTGTGTAATGGTTTATTGGTTTAATAATGTCACACCTACCAAAATACAGTGATAAACTTTATTTGCTGTCCATCCATGAAGATTATTTCATTCAGAGTGACCAAAAGTGGCCAAAAGAAAACAGAATACAGAACATAGTGTTACCATTACAGAGAAAATGCAGTGCAGATGAACAAATACAGTGCAGGGGTGCAAACGGTTACTGTCACTGCAATTAACTCTTTCTAGAATATTCCACATCTATATACTTGCTGAATTTAAATTCTTCAGCTGTTCTACCTAAGGATTCATCCTTGTATCCCCTGACTAGTAGTCCTGAATTCTGGTTGCTACCCTAGTGATTTACGTTCAGTGGCCACTAATGTACCTAATAAAGTGGCCACTGAGTGTATGTTTGCGATCTTCCCCTGCTGCAGCCCATCCACTTCAAGGAGTGGACTGTTGTACATTCAGAGATGCTCTTCTACACACCACTGTTGTAACATGTGGTTGTTAGGGTTACCGCAACCTTCTTGTCAGCTTGAACCAGTCTGAGCATTCTGCTCTGACCTTTCTCATTAAGGCATTTTCACCAACAGAAATGCCACTCACTGGATGATTTTGGGGTTTTTTGCACCATTCTCTGTAAACTCTAGGGACTGTTGTGCATGAAATTCCCAGGAGATCAGCAGTTTCTGAGATACTCAAACCACCCTGTCTGGCATCAACAATCATTCGACGGTCAAAGTCACTTAGATCACATTTCTTCCCCATTCTGATGTTTGGTCTGAACAACAACTGAACCTCTTGTCCATGGTTGCATGCTTTAATGCATTGAGCTGCTGCCAGTTGATTGGCTGATTAGATATTTACATTAACGAGCAGGTGTACAAGTGTACCTAAAAAAAATAGCCACTGAGAGTAACGTCAATGCTAAACCAGGTACATGTGTGCAGATAACTGGGGCTCTATCAACCTCAAATCACCAAGCCGACCCATACAGTACCCTACCTTTGTGAGCTTCTAGGATACTGCAGGTGTGTGATGTTCTCTCACATTTTGATCAATACTCTCTCAAAAAATCCAAATCTGATCCAAGTCTGAGTACTGATAATGACTTCCAAATGGATCTCAGTCCAATTTTTGTTGTAAATACAACTATTGTAAATGTAGAAATGTATATATTATGTGCCACTCACAACATGCTGGAGGAACTCAGCAGGTTGGGCAGCATCTGTGGAAACAATCAGTGGACGTTTCAGGCCGGAACCCTTCGTCAGGACTGTCCTCCTTCTTAATACCGACCTGATTCAGATGATCAAGTTCAAGATCAAATTTAACCAAACTGTTGTATATTTAATATTTCAGTAATGTTTGAGTAATATTGTAAATTTATTGTTTGATTAAATAATTGTTCATTCTTGTTCATTTAAATAATTCACGACAGGTTGTATGCAAAAATACGTGAGTTGCTTATGTCACTATGGCACCACGTGATACTTGTGTGCCGGGGTTCACAATTCTCAGCTTTCTTATTTTCCTTTGAATTAGTTTAATGTTTTGGAGTTACAGAACTTAAACATATACAGCTAAATGAAACAGCGTATCTCTGGGGTCAAGGTGCAAAACACAGTGTATATACAGTATACAGGCTAACTCCTATAGACGTCAATGGATCTGGGGTTGAGAGGGTGAACAGCTTTAAGTACCTTGGCATACACATCACTGAGGGCCTCACGTGGTCTGTACACACCAACTGTGTGGTGAAAAAGGCACAACAGCGCCTCTTTCACAGTTGAAGAAGTTTCGGATGCCTCCCCAAATTCTAAGAACTTTCTACAAGGGCACAATTGAGAGCATCCTGCCTGGCTTCATCACTGCCTGGTATGGGAACTGTACTTCACTCATTCGCAGGACTCTGCAGAGAGTGGTGTGGACAGCCCAGCGCATCTGTAGATGTAAACTTCCCACTATTCAGGACATTTACAGAGACAGGTGTGTAAAAAGGGCCCGAAGGATCACTGGAGACCCGAGTCACCCCAATCACAAACTGTTCCAAGAAACAGTACCGCAGCATAAAAGCCAGGACTAAGAGGCTCCAGGACAGCTTCTTCCACCAGGCCATCAGACTGCTTAACTCATGCTGACGCAACTGTATTTCTATGTTATATTGACTGTCCTGTTGTACATAATATTTATTATAAACTACTACGATTGCACACTGCACATTTGAACGGCAACGTAGTGTAAAGATTTTTACTCTTCATGTATATGAAGGATGTGAGTAATAGAGTCAATTAAATTCAATATATAGTCACACACAGCACATGAATTGCAGTTATGATCCAGCACATACAGTCACAGAATAACACTAGCACAACTCCCTGAGAGGCAGGGTCTGAACACTGACAGGTGCAAGGTGCATGTTTATGTAAGACAGTATGATGTTACGGACACTATGATAATAAAGCTTGCAGTTGTTTAAATATGTGAAACAGCAGCAATAAAAGATGAGAAGTGACCAGGGCAGAATCAGAGTGTGTCTGCGAGTTAGGGAGAGTGGAGTTTTGGGGTGGTGTACCAGGGAGGCAGCGGAGCATTCAGACAGGTGTACATTTATGCTGGGTGGCAACAGGATGTTAGTAAGTCTAACATCCTGGAGGAAAGAGCTGTTTCCCCAGACTGGAGGCACATTACTGTGCAAAAGTCTAAAGCACATATATATACTGTAGCTAGGGTGCCTGAGACTTTTACACAGTACTGTGGTAATTTTATGTATTGCACTGTACTGCTGACACACAAAAAACAAATTTCATGACATATGTGAGTGATGATAAACCTCATTCTGGTACGGGTCTCTGTTGTGGACTGAGAGTGGGAAGGGGGCAGAGAGAGAGGAATCATAGTTGGGAAAAGGGGAAGGGAGAGGGGAGGGAGTGGAAGCACACAGAGAGACATTCTGTAATGATCAATAAACCAATCGTTTTGAATAAAATGACCTTGCCTGGCGTCTCAGGGCTCTCTGCACCTGCACCAGCCCCGACCCTGGCACTCCTTCTCTGCCACCTGTCCCACCTCCCTCCCGTGGCACTTTACCAATGCTATTCCCAACATCCTTTGCTCCCGCCGGATTTACCAACTTGCTCTCTGCTCTACGTTGATAAATACAGTACTGTTGAAAGGTCTTAGGCGCCCCAGCTACATAACAAATATGAGAAAATCTGCAGGTGCTGGAAATCCAAAGCAACACACACAAAATGCAGGATGAGCTCAGCAGGCCAGGCAACATCTATGGACAAGAGATTCCACCCTCCCTTCCCCAGCCCTTTATCCCTTTTACCAATCAGTTTCACAGCTCTTTACCACCCCTCCCTCCTCTCCCGGTGTCACCTATCAACTGCCACCTTGTACTTCTTCCTCCCCTCCCCCCACCTTCTTACTCTCACTTCCTCCCTTCCTTTCCAGTCCCGAAGAAGGGTCAGGGCCCGAAACGTCGACTGTTTACTCTTTTCCGTAGATGCTGCCTGCCCTGCCGAGTTCCTCTAAGCGTTTTGTGTGCCTAGCTATATATATATGTGTGCCTAAGGGTTTTGCACAGAACTGCGCATGGCTGTCGGCGTAGCTCAGGCAGATTTTATTCAGAGAGTTTCGAACTCAGGGAGAAAAGTGCTGAGATAGCACTGGGAATTCCCCAAGAGCTACCAGGGCACAGGCAGGACCCCTGGGTGCTTCCAGTTCCGAGTGTAACACTGCACGTACCTGTGAGTGATGAGTAGCAGACGTGCTTGTTGGTGTTTATCATCAATATCTCTCCATGGTTGTAAACATCGGTGCATTTATCACCCTGCATTCACGGCACTGAAGTCCCATTAAATTGATGGGGAAAGGGGTTGAAGCTGAGGAACGAGCAGAAACAGTGTGCAAAGTCTCATTGCCATTTTACCTCAGACAAAGTACACCACCCTGAGCATTTCCTTTCCAGCCCTGCCCCTTGTCTCTCTCTCTCTTTCTCTCGTGCGCCCTACTGCCCACTGATATGTAAGACTGGACACTCATGTTTGCGAAAGTGTAGTGGTTAGCTTAACATTTTTACAGGTGCCAGCGCCCACAGTCCAATTCCGCCGCTGTCTCTAAGGAGTGTATACATTCTCCCCCGTGACCACATGGGTTGCTTCTGGGTGCTCGGGTGATTTTTATTTATTTCTTCAGAGATTCAGCCCTTTTCCGGCCTAACGAGCTCGTGTCACCCAATTTTATCCCTGTGACCAATTAACCCACTAGCCCGTAGGCCTCTGGAATGTGAGGGAAAACTGAAACAACCGGAGGAAATCCACACGGGGAGATCGTACAAACACAATAAAGGCAGCAGTGGAATGGTTTCCTCCCGCATTCCGAAGATGCAGGGGTTAGTCGGCCACTTGGTGACATGGATGGAATTGGGCGGAGTGGTCTCGTCGGTCCAGAAGGAGCTGTGACTCTGCCACATCGCTAAATTAAAAAAAATTTAAAAATGAGAGACCATAAACATACAAAGTACCGAGGGTGCCTTATGCATAGGAAATGTGTGTACTCATTAGGAGGCCACATTGGCCTTCATTATAAAGAGTTTTAAGTTTAGATATGGACAAATTTTGTTACATTTTGTACAAGGTGAGGGCTCACCTGGTGCTCCATTTTGGTCACCTTACCTAAGCAAAGGTTTATATTAGCACAGGAGAATGCCTGAGAGAGAATCACCAGGCCAAATTCTGGGATGAGAGGACAGGCCCATCAAGGGCAGGTGGGACTAGCTCGCTGGGCCACACAGTCAGCATGGATAAATTGGGCCAAGGTGCCTGCTTCCATGATGTGAGACCTTATGACTTGTAATTCTAAGACTGGACAGTTTTCAGTTTGTATTCGTAGAAGTCTAGAAGAATGAGGAGCAAATTTATTGAAACCTCCAGTACCTAATAAAGTGGTCACTGCGTGTATGTTCGTGGTCTTCTGCAGCTTAATCCCATCCACTTCAACGTTCGAAGTGTTGTGCATTCAGAGATGCTCTTCTTCATACCACTGTCGTAACGTGTGGTTATTTGAGTTTCTGTCACTTTTCTGTCAGCTTGAACCAGTCTGGCCATTCTCCTCTGACCTCTCTCATTAACAAGACATTTTCACCTCCAGAACTAATGCTCATTTTTTTTGCACCATTTTCTGTAAACTCAAGAGAGTGTGTGAAAATCCCAGGAGATCAGCAGTTTCTGTGATACTCAAACCACCCCTCTGGCACCAACACAATCATTCCACAATCAAAGTCACTTAGATCACATTTCTTTCCCATTCTGATGTTACACCTGAACAACATCTGAGCCTCTTGACCATGTCTGCATGCTTTTGTGCATTGAGTTGCTGCCACATGATTGGCTGATTAGATATTTGTATTATGAATAAGATCTACAGGTGTACGCAATAAAGTGGGCACTGGGGGTATGCTATGAAATGTATTATTTTGTGGCAGTAAAACATAAAAAATTACTATGATACAACTAATAATAAATAAACAAGTAGTGTAAAAGAGGAATAGTGAGATAGAGTTCGTGGGTTTATGGACTGTTCAGAAATCTGATGGCGGAGGGGAAGAAGTTGTTTCTAAAACATTATGGGTCTTCAGGGTCCAGTATCTCCTCCCTGATGCTGGTAATGAGAAGTGGGTATGTCCCAAATGGTGTGTGTCCGTAATGATGGATACCGGCTTCTTGAGGTACTGCCTGTTGAAGAAACCTTTGATGGTGGGCAAATATCCCTGTAATGGAGCTGGCACACTGCCTCGTGGCTGATGAAGGGTCTTGGCCCAAAATGTCAACTGTACATATCCCTCCATAGACACAGGCTCACCTGCTGAGTTCCTTCAGAATTGTGCATGCATTGCTTAAGACTTCCAGCAACTGCAGAATCTGTTGTGTTTCAGTCTAGATGAGGGGCCTCGACTGTCCACCTCTTTCTGCAGATACTGCCTGACCCACTGAGTTCCTCCACTTTGGTGTTGTTTTTGCTCCAGGTTTCCAGCATCTGCAGTTTCTTGTGCATCCATCACATCTGACTGGACTAAGACTGTCCAAAGTATACCAGCTTTGTACTCAATGTGGAGCGACGCAGTAGCATTGCAGTTAGCACAACATTTATAGGCGACTCAGGTTCAATTCCCGCCACTGCCTGTAAGGAGTTCTTACATTCTCCTCATGACTGCATGGGTTTCCTCCAGGTGCTCTGGTTTCCTCCCACAGTCCAAAGACATACTGGTTGGTGGGTTAATAGGTCATTGTAAATTGTCCTGTGTTTAGGCTAGGATTAAATCAGGGGAATGCTGGGCGACACAGCTCCAAGGGCCGGAAGGGCCTATTCCGTGCAGTATCTCAATAAACAAATGAATGAATAAATGAATAAATAAATAAAATAGAAGCACCAATTCAGCAGATTCCAAACCAGCAGCACAAAGATGAGAAAATCTGCAGGTGCTGAAAATCCCAGCAACACACACACACACACAAAATACTGGAGGAACTCAGCAGGCCAGGCAGCATCTATGGAAAAGTGTAAACAGTCGCCATTTTGGGCCAAGGCCCGTTATCAGGACTGGAAAAAAAGATGAGAAGTCAGAGCAAAAATGTGGGGAGAGGGGAGGAAGAAGTACCAGGTGGTAGGTGATGGGTGAAACCAGGAGGTGTGCGAGGGATGAAGTAAAGATCTGGGAAGTTGAAGGAGGTAAAGGGCCGGAGAAGGGGGAATCTGATCGGAGGGTGTAGAAGACTATGGAAGTAAGGGAAGGGGAGGACGCCCCCTCTGCTGCATCTGCACTCAGAATAAGGCTCTTCCAGTGCTCTGTCTCCATCGCTTCTGCTCTCAGGTTGAGGCTTTTCGTTCCAGAACTAATGAGATGTCCTTCTTCTTCAAAGAAAGGGGCTCTCCATCATCCACCATCAACGCTGCCCTTACTCGCACATCTTCCATTTCGTGCATGTCTACCCTCATCCCATCTTCCCACCACCCCACCAAGGATAGGGTTCCTCTTGTCCTCACCTACCACTCCTGTGGCCTCCACGTCCAGCACATAATTCTCCGTAACTTCTGCCATCTCCAACAGGGTCCCACCACCAAGCACATCTTTTCCTCCCCCCACTTTCTGCTTTCCACAGGGATCATCGCTTCCTATGCGACTCCCTTGTTCATTCGTCCTTCCCCACTGGTCTCCCTCATGGCACTTATCCTTGCAAGTGGAGCAAGTGCTACACCTGCCCCTACACCTCCTCCCTTACTACCATTCAGGGCCCCAAACGGTCCTTCCAGGCGAGGCAAGCCTTCACGTGTTGGGGTCATCTACTGTATCTGGTGCTCCAGGTGTGGTCCCCTATATATCGGTGATACCTGAAGCAGATTGGAGACTGCATCGCCGAGCACCTATGTTCAATCGGCTAGAAAAAGCAGGATCTCCCAGTGGCCACTCATTTCAATTCTACTTCCCATTCCCATTCCGACAAGTTAGTCCGTCACCTCCTCTACTGCTGTGATGAGGCAAAACTCAGATTGGAGGAGCAAAATCTTATATTCCATCTGGGTAGCCTCCAACTTAATAGCATGAACATCGATTTCTTGGACTTACGGTAATTGCCTCTCCCCTTCACCATTTCTATTCCCGTTTCCCCTCTCTCACTTTATCTCCTTACCTGTCCACCACCACCCTCTGGTGCTCCTCCCCCTTTCCCTTTCTTCCATAGTCTTTTGTCCTCTTCTATCAGATTCCTCCTTCTCCAGCCCTTTATCTCTTTCACCGATCAACTTCCCAGCTCTTCACTACCCCCATCCCCCTCTCCCTGTTTCACCTATCACCTACCACCTTGTACTTCCTCCTCCCCTCCCCCCACCTTCTTGCTCTAACTTCTCATCTCGGCCTGAAATGTCGACTGTTCACTCTTTTCCATAGATGTGGTCCTGGTCTGCTGAGCTCCTCCAGCATTTTGTGTGTATGGCTTGGATTTGAAGTCAGTAAACAGAATCAGGTGGTCCTTCTAAATTATAACACAAGTGGTCTTTAATCGTAAATGTCAATCCACTCTTTAAAACGAGAGGGAGACAAAAGACAGGAAAGTTTAGGCCACTTGGCCTGACTTCAGTGGTTGGGAAGATGCTGGAATCTGTGGGAATCATTGCCACAGACAATTGTGGAGGCCAAGTTGTTGGGTATATTTAAAACAGAGGTTGAAACGTTCTCGACTAGTCAGGATGTCAAAGGTTAGGGGATAAGGCAGGAAAACAAGGTTGAGAGAGTTAATACGTCAGCCATGATGGAATGGTGGAGCAGACTTGATGGGCCAAATGGCCTAATTCTGCCACTATGCTTTATGGTCTTATTAGAAGTCTTTCTGGTAATAGAGAGAGTCGTTTTGGCTGCATTGTAGTTTTTTTCATTGATAAATTTGAATGGGCAAAATTCATGCACACTTACCCTGTCCCTGGAGTCCTGATAAACACAGTGTAGTTGCCTTTCAGATTGTTGAAAGGATCTATTAAATTTGGTAAATCTGACTTGTTTTCTTGGGCCCTGATCCAGATACAGACACAGGGGATCAGTTCACCTGAGATATACTTGCAGAGTTGAAAAGTTTCCTTGGCAGAAAAATATTTGATTGAATGAACAGCAAAAGAGCTTCAGTTTCAGGTTTGGGGCATGTATGAACTCGGAGCATTTTTTTTAGGATTATAATGTGAACAAATGTCTTGCATACACGAGAGATTTCCAGAACCTTCCCTTCCCATTACTACCATAAGGGAGGAGTTGCGGGAGCCTGAAGACCCAGTATCCGGAGAAAGAAATAGACAGTCAATACAGTATTTCGGGTCGAGACCCTTCACCTGGACTGAAAACACAAGTGATTCTGCAAGTGTTGGAAATCCTAAACAACAATTTCAAAATTCTGAGGGAATATAAAAGCAAGGATGTAATGTTGAGACTTTATAAAGCACTGGTGAGACCTCACTTGGAGCATTCTGAGGAGTTTTGGGCCCTTTATCTTAGAAAGGGGTGTGCTGAAACTGGAGAGGTTCATGAAAATGATTCCAAGATTGAATGGCTTGTCATATGAAGAGCGTTTGATGGTTCCGGGCCTGGAATTCAGAAGAAGGAGGGGTGACCTCATTGAAACCTATCGAATGGTGAAAGGCCTTGATAAAGTGCATGTGGAGAGGATGTTTCCTTTGGTGGGAAAGTCTAAGACAAGAGGACACAGCCTCAGAATAGAGGGGCGTCCTTTTAGAATGGGGATGAGGAGGAATTTCTTTAGCCAGGGTGTGTGAGGAGGAATTTCTTTAGCCAGAGAGTGGCGAATCTGTGGAACTCTTTGCCACGGGTAGCTGTGGAGGCCAAGTCTTTATGTATATTTAAGGCAGCGGTTGATAGATTCTTGATCGGTCAGGGCATGAAGCGATACTGGGAGAAGGCAGGAGACTGGGGCTGAGCGGAAAATTGGATCAACCATGATTCAACCATGGATTCAATGGGCCAAACGGCCTAATTCTACCCCTATAAGGTCTAATAATCTTATGGGAATTCAGCAGGTCAGGCAGCATCTATGGAGGGAAGTGAACAGTTGACGTATTGGGCTGAGACCCCTCAGCTGGGTTGCTGAAGGTCCTGACGAAAGTTCTAGGCCCGAAACATCGACTGTTTATTTCCCTTCATAGATGCTGGAGGAAAATAAGACTTAGAAACAGCTTTATCCCCTCCGCCATCAGATTTCTGAATGGTCTATGAACCCCTGAACACTACCTCACTGTCTTGGTTTTGCACTATTTAGTTATTTTTTAAATGTATATATAGCAATTTTACTGTACAGCACTGCTGCTAAACAAGAAACATCATGTTATATACTGTAAGTCAGTGATAATAAATGTTGTTTCTGATTCTGAAGCTCAGACCTTCACAAAGCGCTTTAGAACCTATGAAAAACCATTGATGTTAATTAGGAATTTTAAAAAATTCATTTACAGGATTTGAATCAGGATTTTATGTCCAATATTTGGAGATTTAAGGCATGGACACAGCCATTCAGCCCATCAAGTCCACACTAACCATTAAATGCACATTTACCCAGTTACGTCATCAGCAACAATGAATATAGAACTGAGTCAGGTTTTATAAACAAACATAAACATTTGTAAAACTCTGCTCAACAATAGCAAAAAGTATTCAGACGACTAACTTAACCGGAGGTTAACTGCTATACGGCAACTCTGGGACGGTTCTTAAAGTGGTAAATTCGAACACAGTCTTAAAGTGGTAAATTCAGACACAGTCTTAAAATGGTAAATTCGAAAGTCCAAGTGATTTACACAGTCAATAAGGAGAGACTTCTCTGGAAACAGATTTCTTCGAGGATGTGATGTTACTGCTGATTCTGTCCAAAGGATTCACGACGAAGGAAATAAAAGGGCTTAAAGGAACTGACCTTTTCCTGGTGAATGAACACTACACCAACCTTCCTGTTCTTACAGGGGTTATCTCAGATACAGGCCACTATTTCTGAACGAAGATTCAATAAGGTCGATCCTTTATGAAACCGCCGAACGACACCAACTTTACTCAATCCTTCAGGTTCCCATACTTTAGTAAGATTTTCACTCTCCAATACTAGACTTACAATAGAAAGTAAAACTCCACTTTAAAATGAAACTGCGTCATGAGACGAATACGCAGCATAACGGAGTAACTGATGAATTAAACAACGAATCAACTGCGTAACTACAGGGGTTTCCCGTTATATACCTGTTGAGAACATGTCATCACGTGATCTCACACTGGCGGGAAAATTCCATCACCCCACCATCACAAGACCGTTACATCATGCTCACAAGATACTCAATTACATCGTGGTCATAAGACAGTCACAAGATACCCACAAGCGATGTAACACCCTAACTGTACACTAACCCCATTTTGTTCCTCCCCACCTTCCTGTCAACTCCCTCCAATTTCCTGGGGCAACCTACCATGGTCAGTTAACCCAGCCACCTCCACATCTTTGGGAAGTCAGAGGAAACTGGAGTATCTGGGGGAAGCCCTCGTAGTTGCAGGGAGAAGGTGAAAACTCCGCACAGACTGCACCGGAGGTCGGGATTGAACTTGAGTCACTGGAAACGCGAGTCATCAGCTCTACTAGCTGGGTCCCCAGTTGCTGTTGAGACAGTAGTGGCGAGTGTCTTCATGAACTACTGCAGCCTCTTTGATGATGGTTAACCCGTCACTCGGCAGCTGATCTGTGCACAGCAAGATCCCACAGACATGCAAAAAATGATGGACGCAGCCCAGTCCATCGCAGGAGAAGCCCTCCCCACCACTGGAGCACGTCTACTAGGAGCACTACCATAAGAAAGCAGCGTCTGTCCTCAGGGTCTCCCACCATCCAGGTCAGAACCTCTTCTCACTGCCTCCATCGGAAAGGAGGTGCAGGAGCCATAGGACCCACACCGCCAGGTTCAGGAACAGTGATTGGCGGCCAGGGCGTGGTCAAAGCGCTCGGCAGAGACGGTGCTCAGTGCTCGGTGTCAGAGGGCTGGTCGGAGGCTCGAAGTTTTCAGACGGACTCAGAGTCGGCTGCGGTCGGGTGCTTCCAATGGTGCTGCATCGGCAAGTTTGCGGCGCTTGGAGTTTCATGGCAGGGAGAGTTTTCTTCCTTCTACCGTCTGCGTGAGATGATGGGGCTATCAGGACTTGAGACTTTTTTTTTGCCGTGCTCATGGTCTGCTCTCTATCAAATTATGGTATTGCTTTGCACTGTTGTAACTATATGTTATAATTATGTGGTTTTGTCAGTTTTAGTTTTGGTTTGTCCTGTGTTTCTGTGATATCATTCTGGAGGAACATTGTATCATTTTTTAATGCATGCATTTCTAAATGACAATAAACGAGGACTGAGTATCCTCATAATCTAATCTAATCTAATAATCTAGTAACCTCACTCACCTCAATACTGGACTGATTCCACAACCTATGGACTCATTTACAAGGACTCTACAATTCATGTTATCAATATTATCATGATCTGTTTTTTTAAAAATTGCATAGTATGTCTTCTTTTGCACATAGATTGCTTGTCAGACTTTGTGTGTAGATTTTCATTGATACTATTGCGTTAGTTTGTTCTACTGTGAGTGCCTGCAAGAAAGGAAATCTCAGGACTGTATATGGGTACATATACAGTGCCTTGAAAAGACATTCAGCCCCCACAACTTTTCACATTTTCCTGTCTCAGTTCTAAATTTAAAATATATTGAAATAGGATTTTTGAGCTAATCTATAAAACATTGTGCATCATGTCAAATCAAATGAAAAATTCCAAGACCTGCTCTTGAGCTCAGGTAGAAATGGACCTTACTTTTGGGGGCAAGCAAGGATGGGCAATAATTGCTAATTCTGCCAGTGATTAGCAATTATATTGAGCCTCCAAATACATAAATAAAAAAGAAATAGCCACTTGAGACTGTTTCATTAATAATCTTGGTCTTAGCTCCTCTTTCCTACCTATTCACTTTAACACTGGATTCTTATCCTGGCCAATGATCTATTAATCTTAACTTTGGACCTGAATCAGAATTCACAGCTCTCTGGGATTCCCAGCCTTCCAAGAGAAGAGATTCCTCCTCAAAGAGACAACTTTTTTTATTCTGAGACAAATGCTCCTGGTTCTGGATCTCCCCTGTAGGAATAACACTTGTCCAGTGTCCACCTCGTTGTCTCCTCAGAGCCTTATAATTTTCAGTAAGATCACCTCTCATTCTTCTAAATTCCAGTAAATAGCTCTAAACTGCCCAACCTTTCCTCATAAGACAATCCTTTCAACAAATGAATCAATACTAGTTATCTGAGGTGTCCCCATTATGTTTATTCCTCTCCATAGATGCAGCCTGACTAGCCAAGTTCCTCCAGCACTTAGTGTGTGTTGCTCGGGATTTCCAGCACCTGCAGAATATCAAACACAGGAGTAACACAGACAAAATGCTGGAGGAACTCAGGAAGTCAGGCAGTCTCCATGGAGAGGATAAGCAGTCAACATTTTGAGCCAAATCCCTTCTTCAGGACTGGAAAGGAAGGGGGCAAAAGCCAGAATAGGACAATGGAACAGGTGATAGGTGAAACTAGGTGAGGGGAAAGGTGGGTGAAGTGAGAAGCTGGAAGGACATAAATGGAACTGGTAAAGGGTTGAAAAAGAAGGAATCTAATAAGAGAGGACAGTTGGCCATGGAAGAAGGGGAATGATTATTATTATGATTATGAAGACACGCAGTCCTCTTTTATTGTCGTTTAGTAATGCATGCATTAAGAAATGATACATTATTTCCTCCGGTGTGATATCACAAAACACAGGACAAACCAAGACTGAAAAAACTAACAAAACCACATAATTATAACATATAGCTACAAACAGTGTAACAATACCATAACTTGATGAAGAAGTTCTTGAGCACAATAAAGTTCAAAGTTTCTCAAATATTCCACATCTCACGCAGACGGGAGAAGGAAGAAAAACCCTCCCTGCCATGCCGACCACAATCCGACTCTGAGTCATCCGAAAACTTCGAGCTCCGATCAGCTCTCCGACATCGAGTACTGAGCGCCGTCTCTGTCCGAACCATTCGACCTCCTTCTCGGTCGCCAAAAGCAGGCAAGGCCGGGGATTTTGAGGCCTAGCCTCCGAAAGATTCCCGACCACACAGTAACGACAGCAGCGAACGGGCATTTCAGAAATTTCTCCGTAAGTTCCTCTGTGCTTTCACGTCCATTCTCTATCAAATCAGAATTGTCCACGGCCCCTATTTAATGGATACGATATCATTTTCACTGGAGAGCTGCGCACGTGCAGCGTGCTGCCATCTTCTCCTCCCGTGAGTGTAAGGGCACCAGAAAAGGGGAATGGGCAAGTGAGGAGAAGAGAAGTGGTAGGTACGAGCCAGAGTGGGAAATGGAAAAAGAGAGAAGGGGGAGTGGGGGCGAGGAGGGGAAGCAATTGACGGATTACAAGAGGTTACCGTAGAATCTCTTACAGTCATAGTCATAGAAATGTACAGCACAGAAACAGGCCCTTTGGCCCATCTACTCTGTCCTGAACCATTTAAACAGCCTAGCCCCATTGACCTGCACCAGAATCAGAGCCCTCCAACCCCTATTATTCATGTACCTACCTGAACCCTTGTGAAATCTTGTGTTTATACGTTACACATATACTATATTCCTCTTTAAATACGGATACCAGTACTCCATGTGTGGTCTCATCTATACCCTGTACAGTTGGAGCAATTTCTCTCTACTTTTATCCTGCATTTCACTGGTTTGATTTGTTTTGTTCTGCTCACTGTGCAAAAGTAATGAGCTTGACTATATCTGCATCCCAAATGAGAGAGGTAGCGAGCAGGACTTAAAGAGATTTGAATGCCAATAGGTACCGAGCAAATTTGGAGAAATCCACTAGATAAAGCGGATGTGCAGAAGATGTTTCCTATGGTGGGGGAGCCTAGGACTAGAGGGTGCAGCTTCAGAATTCAGTGATGTCCATTTGGAACGGAGATGAGGAAATATTCTTTGGCCAGAAGGTTGGGAATCTGTGGAATTCATTGCCACAGGTGGTTGTGGAGGCCAAGTCATTGGGTGTATTTGAGGCTGAGGTTGATCGTTTGTTATATGATGTGGGGGAATCATGGTCTTTCCATGTCCATGATTGTTCTTGGCAAATTTTTCTACCGAAGTGCTTTGCCATTGCCTTCTTCTGGGCAGTGTCTTTACAAGACGGGTGACCCCAGCCATTATCAATACTCTTCAGAGATTGTCTGCCTGGTGTCAGTGGTCACATAACCAGGACTTGTGATCTGCACTGGCTGCTCACACAACCATCCACCACCTGTTTCCATGGCTTCACATGACCCCGATTCCGGGGGGAAGGGGGCTAAACAGGTGCTACACCTTGCCCAAGGTTGACCTGCTGGTTAGCAGAGGGAGGGAGCGTCTTACACCTCCTTTGGTAGAGACGTATTTCCACCCACCACTCCAGAGATTGATAGGGTCTTGGTTGGTCATAGTGTTAAAGGTTACCGAGAGAAGGCAGGAAAATGCAGTTGAGAAGGAAGATGGGTCAGGCATGATGAAATAGCAGAGCAGACTTGATGGGCCAGATAGCCTAATTCTGCTCCTATCACTTACGGTCCTATGATCTAAATTCAAACTCTGAAAAAGCAGTAATGCTCTAGACACGAGAAAACAAGCTATCAGAACAAAATACATGAGGAACCCCTGTTCCTTTGGCATCACAACCATCAAGACTAACCTAGGAAACGTGTTGGATACTTAGTGATCTGTTAGTCCAAATGAACGTCAACATAGGCTTGAAGTATTCATCGCCCTATTCCTGTTTGCATGTTCCTATGGTATGAAGTTCACAGTACAATCTGAAAATGCGCATTTGATTATGTTAATCCCAAATGTCTCCATTTCTCCTTTAATTGGGATCTTGATATGGTTTGAACATTGATTTATCTCCACATCATCTTAAACCCTGTTTCTTTCTTACATGGGTTTTGTCTGTAACATCACATCAGGATCACACTAACAGGACTATTTGATTTTATTATTGATTGTATCTTCAGTATTTTTGTCTCCAAAGTTCAGTTATTAAAGAAACATGAAATAAAACCGTATAAATAAGAGGATTTTCACCTGTGTAAAGTAGGGCTCAATATACGTTGATATAAATAGTCACAGAGTCACTGAGCATGGAAACAAATCCTTCAGCCCATTTACATCAAGCCTACACTAATCTCATTTCATTCTCCCCATGCTCCTGCAGCTTCAAGGTCCGCGGGACCATGAGAATGAGGGCTGGTGACCCCTGAGATCGACGAGTCCTGGGGCCGGATGTATGGAGTCAGTGAGTCCCAGGACTGGAGGAGCAATGTTGGCCGGCAGGTCCTGAGGACAGAGGCCCGTGATCTGTGAGTACAGGGGTCAGCAAGTACCAGAGGACCAGATGTCAAAGCTCTGAGGTTGGTGAATCCAGAAGTTAAAACCTGAGGTTGGTGATTCTGGTGGGGTGTGGGGGGTGTCAAGGCCTGAAGGGTGAAGCCCATAGGTCAATGAGTTCAGAGGTCAGAAACTAAACGTCTGTGAATCTGGGACTATGATTTGGAGGTTGGAGGCCCAGACGTGGTCTGTCCTGGACTTGGAGGTCTGGTTGAGTGTGTGGGTGTGGGGTGAGAAAGGGGTTTGTTTTGTTGTTGGTGCTTGTTGTATATTGGCTGCGTGGTGTTTGCTGAACATTGTGGGCATGCTACAATATGATGTGGAAGTCTTAGGCACCCCAGATTTTTTATCTGGTTTCAGATGTTATGGGCTTCACAGAGCCCTGATCTTAACACCATTGAGGCTGCCTGGGATTACCTAGAGAGACAGAAGTAAGTGAGACAGCCAAAGTCTGCAGAAGGACTGTGGCAAGTTCTCCAAAATGCTTGGAACAACCTACCAGCTGATTTTCCTATAAAACTGCATGACAGCGTACCTAACAGAATTGATGCGGTTTTAAAGGCAAAAGCTGGTTACACCAAATATTGACTTGGTTTAGTTTTTTACTGTTCACTGCTCCTTATAGTAAATTCTTCGATATTTGTAAACTTTTCATTTCATTATTTTTGAAAGCATCTTTGCTTTACAGAATTTTTTTCCATGTGCCTAACATTTCTGTACCATACTCTACATTGGTGCCAGAATGTGTGGTGACAATTGCGGCTGCCCCCAGAATATCCTCAGATTCAAAGATTCAAAGTACGTTTATTATCGAAGTATCTATACAGAATATAACTCTGAGATTCGTCCTCTCACAGGTAGTCCATGAAACAAAGAAATACTATGGAATCTGGTCAAAGAAAATATCAAGCACCCAAGGCGCAAAAACAGAACAAATTCCGCAAACAGAGGGAAAAAAACAGTGAGAAAAAGATAATATTAAAACATCAAACCACAAAATATTGGAACAGTCGTGGAATGTTCAGTTTAGTTCAGTTCAGTTCAATTTAGCGCTGTGTCGGTGATTGACTGCCGGCAACACAGCCAGTCTGCCCCAATCAAAATTGTACAAAATAGCAATAAAAAATGGAGTAACCACAGACAATCAGATTGTGCTAGTTGTTAATGCAAATGACACATTTCACAGTATGTGTCAACATATATGTGACTAATAAATAAATCTAACCTAATCTAATCTAAACTCTCCACTACACTCTAGATATTATTTACACTGGCCAATTAACCCACCAAACTTCATACTTTAGAGATGTGGTATGAAACTGTATTCAAGACAGAGACTGATAGGTTCTTGATTGGTAAGATGGTTAAGGTTTATGGGGAGAAGGCAGGAGAACAGTAAGGCAGATAGATGGGCCAAATGGCCTCAGTCAGCTCTTATGATCATATGCTAGTTATTGCCTGCTACACTGCTGGCGTTTAGGGCAACAATGAAGACTCTCCATCTCTGTCTGCCCTTGGACATCTTCTCTACTGCACCTATGTGTGGTTCTGGGTCCTCATTTCTGCCTCTACAATATGGTGCCAAGTTATTTTTTTGTTCTCCCGTGTTTCTGCCACCCATCAGGGGTCGAATGAAGTGCCATCTTGATGATGGAGTTGGCCTCTCTTCTCATCACGTGCCCGATCCATCTCCAACATTTCCTCATGACGATTGTGGCTATGTCCTCTTGGTGACGGAATAGGGCATGGTTGGAGATCTTTCTTGGCTAGAAAATACAGAGGATATTCCAAAGGCTCATGGAGTGGAACAACAACAGCTTGGCAAGGTCACTCTCTGTCACGCGCCATCATCCTGACCCATACAAAAGTGCGGACAGAACACACTGGTCTTATGGTATCATGGACTTTTATCTGCTGAAGCTGGTTTGTCCGTGTCTCCAGGTTAGGATGTGAGTATGCGGGCAGTGGGCAAAATACCTCTCTAGTGTTTGTGGATCTCATACTGGAGATGCAGTATCTCTTTGCCCTGCCACTTTCTTTTTGGCCCACGTTGTCATCATCTCGGTCCCCAACTTTCTTTTACTGGGATCTTCCTCCTCTTTAACCTCTATTTTGGAGTTTAAGTTAAAATGGTGGAGTTATTGCCTATGGATAGTGTTTTGGATTTGGGATCTTTTTATGGGGACTGTGTGCTGTGATCTGGGGGTTGAGCGGTAGCTAATTGAGGGGGGTTGTGGGGAGGGACATGCCCGGGGGTAGAGTTAGGTAATGGGGGTTGAGAATTCACAGCGAAGGGAGGTGGGGTGGGGTGGCAAATGGCATTGCGGGGGTGGGATTTGCCCCTGCAGTTTTGGGGGAGGGCTGAAATAGGGTTAGGGTTAGAGTTAGTCGGCAGGTTTGCCCATGTCTCCAGAAAAGCAAATGATGCAGCTGCATCCACAAAGTGAGTAGGTCAGACTGTTCAGTAGAAACGCTTCTCTGAGAACCATCACCTTGTCGTGGTGGAGAGGCATGCGAGTTCCTGTGATCCCAAGAGCGATGCTGTCTGGAGTTGAGCCACCTGGCACCTAGTTCCTGCTAGGATCACCCACGGCGTTAATGTCAAGCGGGAGGCTCCAGATAAAGAGTGATCTAACCATGAAAGACCTCAATACTGGAGCCAGCAGAAGATGAAGGCACATTACAACCGCAGTGAAGGTGGAAGGTGGCTGCAACAGTGAAGGGTCCCCAGTCATCTTGCGTTCTGTGCCATGGGACCCTGACCCCAATCTGTCAAGGACCGTGTGGAGGCTGCCTGTGCATCATCCTCCCCACATTAAACAAAACTATGCACAGGCATTCTCCATTAAGGGAATCTACCTAATATCCCGGATTATGTGGATCAGGGATTGGCTTCTACAGCCACCTGAGGACCCACCAATAGACAATCTCTCAGAAGAACATTATACTCGACTCGATTGTTTGAACTGCTAAGAGGAACAGGTGTCCATTCTGCTTCTCAATCTTTTACTGCCCTTCAACAAGACCTTCATAAACATCAACCCAGTTTCATTTATTTTTCCCATGTTCTGTGACCTTCTATACCTAATAGTTTAGCTTTCATAAGTCAAGGGATAGAGTTTAAGAGTCACGATGTAATGATGCAGCTCTATAAAACTCTGGTTAGGCCACACTTGGAGTACTGTGTCCAGTTCTGGTCGTCTCACTATAGGAAGGATGTGGAAGCATTGGAAAGGGTACAGAGGAGATTTACCAGGATGCTGCCTGGTTTAGAGAGTATGCATTATGATCAGAGATTAAGGGAGCTAGGGCTTTACTCCTTGAAGAGTAGGAGGATGAGAGGAAACATGATAGAAGTGTACAAGATAATAAGAGGAATAGATAGAGTGGATAGCCAGCGCCTCTTCCCCAGGGCACCACTGCTCAATACAAGAGGACTTGGCTTTAAGGTAAGGGGTGGGAAGTTCAAGGGGAATATTAGAGGAAGGTTTTTTACTCAGAGAGTGGTTGGTGCGTGGAATGCACTGCCTGAGTCAGTGGTGGAGGCAGATACACTCATGAAGTTTAAGAGACTGCTAGACAGGTATATGGAAGAATTTAAGGTGGGGCGTTATATGGGAGGCAGGGTTTGAGGGTCGGCACAACATTGTGTGCCGAAGGGCCTGTACTGTGCTGTACTATTCTATGTTCTACGTTCTATGTCTTGATTATACTCAACATCTAAGCACCGAGAGAACCCTGCGGAAAGATTTTCTTGTCTTCATGAACCATGTTATTTTCAAACTTTGATCCCAAGTTCCAGGTCTCAAGGAATAGACCTGTAATAATAAAACCACACTTCCTCGAGCCTTAGTGATCTGCCCAGCAGAGTGGCACAGTCACAGAGCGGTTAGAGAAATCACTTTGCAGCACCTTCCATCACCGATCAGAGTTCAATTCCTGCTGCTGTCTGTAAGAAGTTGGTATGTTCTCCCCATTGCAGCCTGGGGTTTGAGGAAATGTATCTGTAACCTGGAAGTCTTTATGAATTTATAATTTTAGTAAAATGTAATGTGACAAAATGGAACCTGTGTGTCCCAGAGCGCGTTGCTGGTTTGTTGGCTTGTTTGGATGGGAGGCTTACAAGAGGTCGTGTGTGTTTTATGGCGGGCAGTACCTTATGGCAGATAGTGCTTTGACACAGAGAGAAAACAGGACACAGCTATCATTGAGGGGAGAAGCCTCAAAAGATAAATGGACTGATTAAAGAACAAATACCATGGATCCAGATATGGAAAGTATGTAATTAAGGAATGGAATGATCTCAAAGACATAAAGTTGATGAATTACTGATCTCTGTAAAAGTATTAAAATGGCTTGTTCTGAGCTGTAAGATTGAAGCTACTTTCCAATGACTTAACGTATGGAGGTAGACCTTCCCTTGCAAGTAGTAAATGTGCATACGCATATAATTTGATCCACTCTGAATTTGTTGTAGGAGACCTAGTTGATCAGTGCACAACATGTTTCCTTTGGGTGCTCCCGTTTCCCAACACATTCCAAAAGTGCAGGATCAGTATAATTTGGGCATGCTATGTTGGAGCTGCAAAATGTAGTGACAATTGTGGACCGACCCCAGCATAATCCTCACTGATTTGAATTGAAGCGAATGACACATTTCACTGTATGTTTTGATGGTAAAAATTCCTTTCTACAGATAGATGTTATCCCAGTTATTTGCATAGGCTGCCTTTCTGATGGTGTAATGCTGCCTAGCGAAAGGCAGTGTCCCGAAAACCCACAGAGGCCAAAATCCCACAGACTGGAAATCCCACAAATGGGTGACCATTTTCCAAAGTGTAACTTCTAAATGGAATATAAAGTGAGATTATAAACACAAGAGATTCTGCAAATGCTGGAGATGCAGAGTAACACACACACACACACACACACACGCGCGCGCACACACACACACACACACACACACACACGCACACGCACGCACGCACACAAAATACTAGAAGAACTTGGCAGGTCAGGCAGCATCTACAGAGAGGAATAAGCTGATGGCATCTCGAGCTGAGGCCCTTCACGAGTCAACGAAACATTGTCTGCTTATTCCACTCTGTAGATGCTGCCTGATCAGCAGAGTTCCTCCAGCATTGTGTGTGTGTTACGATAGTGTAAGTTTTGTGTGTGATGTCCTCTGTGTCTCGACTTACGTAGGTACGTACAAGAGAGCGAAGAATGCATCTACACATAGAAGTGAAAATATCACTGAAAATTGATAAATATTGTAGGGTGTATCCTGAATAATTTATCACTGGGTGTAAACACACTGTATAATTTTTTTTTTGCTAATGGTTAGTTGGTATCTGCTAAAGCAGGGGGTGGATTCACAGTGAAAATAATGGCATTACTGAGATGAATTACAATTAATTGACGACTCCTTTTGCAACAAGCCTTACCCTTCTTGACCTTTGACTCGCCTGAACCCGCTCTCTTCCTGAAACACTGAACGCTTCACCAAATCCAACATTAATAAATTCCTAGAAATGTGAACTATCGACTTGAACTTTGGGAAAGGTTATGACAGAAATGTCTGCTTTTGGTGGAGAATTGTTTTACCTTACGAGTGAATTTAGTGTGCAGGGGAGTAAGCTAACATTCTCCTTAATCCTATGATGCCTATTTGACAATGCTGTTGCCTTTTGTGTGCTCATATTTGGAGCCTAACATTTCATCTCTGTAACTTCAGCTCACCCCCAGGAGAGTGTACAGCTAGTAATGATGACTCAGAAGAGATTTACTGGGCTAGTTCCAACCAATCTCATGGTCTCCAAGGGTTTCTTCTTGGCTGCGTAAGTGCTGGCTCCACTGTATGGCAGATAGAGCTAGACACTAATTATCTTCTTCTGTAGATGCCTCCAAGAACAGAGCAATGCAGCATCGCATTAACTCCTTCAGTGCTTTATTAAGGAGATGGCTGTAGGCTTTAGATCCAGACTTGTTAACATGAAACCAGGACAAACATTACAAAACAAAAATGATCGAGACATCCAAGTTGAGGGAGAATTCTCAATCTTTCCCTGCCGCCAGCAGCCCAGAACCCTTTAATTCTCAAGAGAAATCCAAGCCTGGTGCTGGCAAATTATTTCTTCTTAATTTACTCGTTTCTGTTTACTCTGTTTAACCTTGGGGATGTTTCTCAGTATTAGCTCCTCTTTCATCAAGCGTTCTTGGTGAAAGGGGAAGAAAGAGGGTCAGGAAGTCATGGTAAAGGCCACGGCCAAAGTGGAAAAGGTTAGGCAAAATGATAGAAAAGCTAGCGATTAACTCCAGTTTGATTTTAAAAGCCTACAGACTGGAGAAGGAGGGGCTGACAAAGGAGGGCGAGGCGCTTCACAGGTTCAAAGTTCTGGGATGAAAAGAGCTGGAAATAATACAGTTGTGGGATTTCAATCCCATCTCCAGAACCTGGTTCAAATCTAATCTGGGAAAGTACAAATATGTTATGATGCTGGTGGGAAAAAAAAATAAAGTCACAGTAAACATCAGTGAAGCATTTTTAGGTATCAGAATTATGAAATGCAAACTGATGAAAAATTTGAAAAATAAGTTAAGTTTGGGTGGGGGCAGAATAGGTGGGGGGCTTGTGCAAAAAGCAACCTGGCCTAGATGGGCTGAGTGGCCCAAACTCCTAAATAAACAGTGCAGGAGTGGCTAATAAGTGAAATATGTTTGGCACAGTGCGAGCAAGTGCATGTTGAAGGCTGTCATGTTAAGCTGAACATTGGACAAGGTAACAAAATGGATCCACATTTGATTTGATTAATTATTAGTATCCAGCCAATTTTCCTCCCTAATGGTTTATTTTGCTTCGTTCTTTCGCTTTCCATAGTACTGTACATTTCCAGGAACATTGCCCATCCTCAATCATTATGTGTCATGTCATACAACGTGGGCGATCATGGTCTTTCCGTGACCATGATTGTTCTTAGCAAATTTTTCCATCTAATTGGTTCTTCTGGGCAGTGTCTTTACAAGACGGGTGACCCCAGCCATTGTCAATACTCTTCAAAGATTGTCTACCTGGTGTCAGTGGTAACCAGGACTTGCGATATGCACCAGTTGCTCATACGACCATCTACCACCAGCTCCCATGGCTTCATGTGACCCTGATCAGGGGGCTAAGCAGGTGCTACACCTTGTCCAAGGGTGACCTGCAGGCTAGTCTGGGGATGGAGCGCCTTACATCTCCTTTGGTAGAGACGTTTCTCCACCCTGCCATCCTCAGTGCTTTGGTCAAATAGCCATTCCTTCCCACCTGCTTTTGGGCAGATGAGTCAACAAACTGTTTACTTCCAAGGGGAACCTCACAGTTGAGATATCCTAATTCGCTCATCCATATTCTGATTACTAAGCGGTCATCGAGTCGTAGAGTTATGCAATGTGAAAACAGGAACATTGGCCCAATTCATCAATTATGATCAAGTTACCTTCTAAATGCTGTCTAAGTTGCATGCCATCTTGGTCAATGTCTCCCATCCACTACATAATGTATTGGTTGGGCACAGGAGTACATTCAGCCAGAGACTCATTCCTCCGAGATGCAGCACAGAGCGTCATAGGAAGTCATTCCTGCCTGTGGCCATCAAACATTACAACTCCTCCCTTGGAGGGTCAGACACCCTGAGCCATAGGCTGGTCCTGGACTTATTTCATAATTTACTGGCATAATTTACATATTACTATTTAACTATTTATAGTTCTATTACTATTTATTATTTATGGTGCAACTGTAACGAAAATCAATTTCCCCCGGAATCAATAAAGTATGACTATGACTAACCAAGTGTGGTAAACCATATATATATATATATATACACGTTGTAACCGGGTTACCTGTCTGGACACGCCCCTCTGCTGACTGCTCCTGTGGCTCCTTCCACAGACCCTTGAATAAAGGCGATTGTGTCACTGCTCCTCCCTCAGTCCAGGACAGATACTCAGCAGGGACGTGGGTCCATTTACTGTTAATAAAAGCCTTTCAGTATTTACTCTACTTCCAGTCTTTTGGAGTATTGGTAGTGCATCACCAAGCTAGTTCCGGTCGCCTGAGTTTAGCCCATAATCCGCTAGTGTTGCCACCAGCATTTTGTGTGTGGTACAGTACTAGCAATTGGCTGAGTGAGAGCTTTCCTTTATGCCAGGAACCCCAACCATTAACTGAGGGGTCCGTGGAATCCAGGTTGGGAACTCTTGCTCTAAACTTTCCTATCCATGTCCTTCAAATATATATTAATTTATGTATTTTAAATATAGCTAATTGTCCCTTCATCAAACACTGTCTCTGGCAGCTAGTTCCATATACATACCACCCTCTGTGTGAAAACTTTGCACCCTCAGGTCTCCTTGGCTTAGTCCCTCACCTTAAACCTGTGTCCCTTAGATTCAACTCCACTATGTTGGCCTCTACGAGATAGGGCATTATTTTTCCTTTCACAGCACATCATGTACTTCAATCCATCAGCTAAACAGATTGCAACCCATTGGATCGGCTAAACAGAGGCTCCTGTTCCAGCATTCCTACTTTTATTTCATTACCAAAGCATTCGGCCACAATTTTTCTGGTGAGATTTTAAACTCAGAATCAGGGTCAGGTTTATCATCACAGGCATACGCCATGAAACTGTGTTGTTTTGTGGCGGCGGTACCACATGATTGGCGCACAGTAACTTTTGTGGTACGGTATGAAGGGTCTTGGCCCGAAATGTCGACTGTTTATATCCTCCCATGGATGTTGCCTGACTTTCTGAGTTCCCACCAGCATTTTGTGTGTGGTACAGTACTTGCAATTGGCTGAGTGAGAGCTGACTGGCCTGTCTGCTTACCGACTTCAACAGTTCTCCTCATCAAATGATTGCAGTCTCTTGGAGCTGATGGTCCGAGACGGCTCAGGACATCTCAGGGCTGGGTTACAAATATTAACCGGGAAATACCTCTGGCTTTCTTCTGGGCTTCCTGTCTATTTCCAGCACTAAATTTTCTGGCCATCCCAGTTCTCGGAAAAGGAAGCATATGGAATGTCCTACCACCCAGCCTATCAACATTTCTTGGAGCTGTGTATGCATTAGGAGGAGGAGTAGATCACTCGGCTACTCGGTCCTGTTTCCTCATTCAACCAAAGGTCGCTGCTGACCTGACTGCAAGCTCAAATTCGCATTGCCACCTACTGGCTGAAACCTTTTAGTGCTCTTACTTGTCGAGATGTGTGGCGGGGTGTAGATACGTCTCTACCAAAGGAGGTGCAAGACACTCCTTCCCTCTGCTAGCTTGCAGGTCACCCTTGATGAAGACCATGATTGTGCACGTCACTGGACACGGGACATAATGATGATGATGATAAATACAGTTTGAATCATAAAGGTTATGATAGGTTACAATAAACAAATAGTGCAAACGAGGAATAGTGAGGTAGAGTCCATGGATTCATGGACCATTCATAAATTGGGTGACAGAGGGGAAGAAGCTGTTCCTACGATGTTCAGTGTGGGTCTTTAAGTTCTTTTCCCTCCTCCCCAATGGTAGTAATGAGAAGAGGGTATTTCCTGTGTGATAGGGGTCCTTAATGACGGATGCCGCCGTCCTGAAGAAAAAGCTTTTGAAAATGTCATCTATTGTGGCTAAGCAGGTGAATGTAAAACATCCTAAGGCCAACTTTGAAAGCAAGGAGTCATCTGAGGCATCACAGCCAACATTCACCTCCCAGCTGCAATTCTCAAAGGAAAAGCTGGCACGATTGCTGTATTTGGGAGCTTTCTGTTCATGCTTTGGTGGCCATGTTTCTTTCATTACAAAGTGACCGAAACTAATAAGCTTTGGCTGTAAAGCACTTTGTACCATACTGTAAGAACATGGAAGTAACTATAAGACTTGTATGTGTGTTATTGGTAATGAATATTACTTTGTGGATGGTTCCAGCAGCAGGAATTGCAAGAATGCCAAGTTTTTCTTCATCACAGGCCAACTCATTGAGTGCTACAACAGAGTCAGAGACAGAGTGGAATAATGTTATTATCGCTTGTAATGATTTTTGTTTAGAACTTCTGAATACAAGTATAGAGTATTCTTTTTAACCACTGGCCTCCTGATAATAAACAATATTCATCCCAAAGAGGAAGAAGCATAATGGAACATAAGCGGTGGGAAGTCATTCAACCCTTGTTCCTGCTCCACCAATCTATACAATAATGGCTTATCTTCTATCTAAAAAATCATAATATCTAAACTTTGACAAACTTCTATAGATGTGTAGTAGAGAGTATACTGACTGGCTGCATCCCAGCATGGTATGGAAACATCAATGCCCTTGAGCTGAAAATCCTACAAAAAGAAGTGGATATGCTCAGTCCATCATGGGTAAAGCTCTTCCCATAATTGAGCACAGCCACATGAAACGTTGTTGCAGGGAAACACCATCATCCTCAGGGACCTTGGCACCCAGGACGTGCTCTCTTCTCACTGCTGCCATCAGGAAGGTGGTACAGGACTCACACCACCAGGTTCAGGTCAGGTATTGCCCCTCAACCATGAGGCTCTTGAACCAAAGAGGATAACTTCACTCAACTTCACTTGCCCCATCATTGAAATGTTCCCACAACCAATGAACTCACTTTCAAGGACTCTTCATCTCACGTCCTCAATATTTATTGCTCACTTATTTGCGATTATTTCTTTCTTTTTGTACTCGCACAGTTCGTTGTCCTCTGCAATCTAGTTGAATCCCCAAGTTGGGCAGGCTTTCATTGATTCTATAATGGTTATTATTCTGCAGATTTATTGAGTATGCCCACAAGAAATGAATCTCAGTGTCATATGTGGTGACATATATGTAGTATGATGATAGATTTACCTTGAACTTTGATCTGGCCCTAGTAAATTGCTTTTATTTAAAGATACAGACCAGTAACGGAATCTTCCGGCCCAACAAGTTGGCACTGTCAAATTACACCCTTGTAACCACAATCAACCTACTAATCTGTATGTCTTTGGAATGTGGGAGGAAACTGGAGCACCTGGAGGAAACCCATGCACTCACGGGAAAGCTGTACGAATTCCCTTCGGACAGTGGCAGCAATTGAGACCGAGTCACTGGCGCAGTGAGTGTTACGCTAAATGCTACACTACCGTGCTAGCCCGTAGTTCTGATTACACCTTCCTGGAGTGTAGGGGAATAAGGGGAGAACCTATAGAGGCGCACAAAATCATGAGGGTTATAGATAGGGTAAATACATGCAGGCATTTCCCCCTGTGGTTGTCTAGCACTAGAGGTAACAGGTTCAAGGTGTAGGGTGAAATATTTGAGGGGAACCTGAGGGGCATCTTCATGGTGGTATGAGCTGCCAGCAGAAGTGGTGGATATGGGTGCAATCAGAACTTTTAAGAGAAGTTTGGATTGGTACATGGATGAGAGGGGTATGGAGGGCTATGGTCCAGGTGCAGGTAAATGGGAGTAGGCAGAGAAGCAGGTCAGCTAGGAGAAGATGGGCTGAAGAGCCTGATTCTCTACTGTAGTGCACTAGAACTATGACTCTATATTTCTTGCTGCCTCGGTAAAGCTTCCAAGATACTCAATGACGCTCCCACCCTGGACATTCTCCCTGCTTCCCCCACCAATCAGGCAGAAAATACAAAAGCCTGAAAGCATGTACCACCAGACTCAAGGACAGTGTCTATCCCATTGTTACAAGACTATTGAGTGGTCTTCTAGTATAAGATCAAACCTCATTAAGTCCTTGACCCTGATTTTGTCTGCAACTGTAACACTTACAGCTGGAAATTCTGGGGCATGTACTGAGGAACGAGAATCTCCAACATCTTGCAGTGATAGGAAAAATTGATGGAAGAAAAAGTCACAGTCAACAGCACATCACTTCATGAGTTGCCTCAAGGGACGGACAGGCAACAATTTTGAAGGGCTTACTAGAACTTCTCAGATTAAAGACAGATAGATGATTGTCCACGTCATATGACATGGCACATAATGACTGAATGAGTGACACTTGAATTTTACATCTTCAATGCACTGATCTTATGAAACTATATGTATGCATGGTATGCAAAACAAAATTTTCATTGTACCTTAGTGGCGCGGTAGCCTAGTGCTTAACGTAACGCAATTATAGGGCCTGCAACATGGCTTCAATTCAATTGTCTGTAAGGAGTTTGAACTTTCACCTCCATGACAGTGTGGGTTTCCTCTGGGTGTCCTGGTTTCCCCCCACATTCCAAAGACCTGTGGGTTAATTGCTCACATGACTGTAATTGGGCAGCATGGGCTTATTACAAAATAAAAACTAAAAATGTGACAATAATAAATGCATTTACCAATTTAATATCTAAAAATCTGCCTGTCTCCTAGATTTACTCAGGGACTGACCTTCCGTAAACATTTTGGAGTCCAAAGACTCACTACCCTTCGTGTGAAGAAAAAGATTCTCATCTCAGTCCTGAATGACTGACCCTTTATGTTGAGCCTGTGACCCCTGGTTTTAGATATTCCAGATCAGACAACCATCCTATCAATTGCTATAAGGTCATAGTGGTCATACTGAGCTACCAAACACAGTAAGGATTGGTTTACTATCACTGGGATATGTCGAGAAATTTGTTGTTTGGTGTCCGCAGTACTCTGCAATGCATAACAATAGAAACTATAAATTACAACAAAAATATATAGATAAAATTAAAATAAATAAGTAGCGTAAAATAAAGAAAAATATAGTGAGATAATGTTCATGATCTCTTTGGAAATCTGATGGCAGAGGAGAAGAAGCTGCTCCTGAAACATTGACAGTGCTTTCAGGCATCTTCACACTCCTGTCCCTCCTCCTTATAACCACATAACCATATAACAATTACAGCACGGAAACAGGCCAGCTCGGTCCTTCTAGTCCGTGCCGAACTCTTACTCTCACCTAGTCCCACCAACCTGCACTCAGCCCATAACCCTCCATTCCTTTCCTGTCCATATATCTATTCAAATTAACTTTAAGTGACAACATCGAACCTGCCTCAACCACTTCTGCTGGAAGCTCGTTCCACACAGCCACCACTCTCTGAGTAAAGAAGTTCCCCCTCATGTTACCCCTAAACTTTTGCCCTTTAACTCTCAACTCATGTCCTCTTGTTTGAATCTCCCCCACTCTCAATGGAAAAAACCTGTCCACGTCAACTCTATCTATCCCCCTCATAATTTTAAATACCTCTATCAAGTCCCCTCTCAACCTTCTACGCTCCAAGGAATAAAGACCTAACTTGTTCAACCTTTCTCTGTAACTTAGATGAAACCCAGGTAACATTTTAATAAATCTCCTCTGTACTCTCTCAATTTTATTGACATCTTTCCTATAATTCAGTAACCAGAACTGTACACAATACTCCAAATTTGGCCTTAACCCTCCTTGATGGTAACAATGAGAGGAGGGCATGTCCTGGGTGATTGGGGTCCTTAATGATGGATGCTGCCTTTTTGAGGCATTGACTTTTGAAGATGTCCTCGCTGTTGGGGAGGCTCGTGCCCATGATGAAGCTGGCTGAGTTTACAACTTTCTGCAGCTTTTTTCCAATCCTGTGTAGTGGCCCCTTCGTACCAGATGGTGATGCAAATAGTTGGAATGCTCTCCGTGGTACATCTGTAGAAATTTGCGAGAACCTTTGGTGACATCCCAAATCTCCTCAGACTCCAAATGAAATAAATTTGCTGTGTAGGTTCCTTGTAATTGCATCAATATGTTGGTCAAAAGGCGGTGATCCAATTGCCTTTCATTATGAAGTGTGGCACAACAGTGTAATGGCTAGAGTAACACTTCATAGCTCCAGCGATTGGGTTTCAACTCCTTCTGCTGTCTGTAAGGAGCCTGTACGTTCTTCTCATGACGCAGGTTACGAAGCTGTGGGCACATTATGTTTGGTGCTGAAAGTGTGGCAACCTTGCAGGCTGCCCCCAGCACACTCCAGGACACAAACGCTGCACTTCATTGTATGCTTTGACGTACACGTGACAAATAAAGCTAATCTTTATCTATAGAGACCAGTCATTAATTGGGGGACTGCTTCATTGAGCACCTCCACTCCATCCACTGAAAGTGGATCTTCCTAGTAGCCAAATATTTTAATTCCCATTCCCATTCTGACATGTCAGTCCATGGTCTCCTCTTATACCAAGGTGAAGCCATCCTCAGGATGGAGGAGCAACGTCTTATATTCCATCTGGGTAGCCTCCAACCCAATGGCATGAATATTGGTTTCTCCTTCCGGTAAAAAGAAATCCCTCCCCCTCCCCTCTTCTACCCCCCACTCTGGCCCTTTACCTTTTCTCACCTGCCTATCACCTCCTCCTGGATCCGCTCCTCATCCTTCCCCTCCTCCTATGGTCCACCCCCTGTCCTATAAGATTCTTTCTTCTCCAGCCCTTTATCTTTCCTACCCACCTGGCTTTACCCATCACCTTCTAACTACCCTCCTTCCCCTCCCCCCATATTTTTATTCTGGTGTCTTCCCCTTCCTTTCCAGTCCTGAAGCAGAGTCTCAGCCCGAAAAGTCGACTGTTTATTCGTTTCCATAGAGGCTGCCTGGCCTGCTGAGCTCCTCCAGCATTTGTGTGTGTTGCTTAAGATTGGTTTGAGCCTCTGGGGAAGGCTTGTGGTTAAAGGTCTGATTTTTGGTCAGTCTTCAGATGGTAATGTTGGGAGGGGAGTGGTGGATTAAATAATCGCCCATAACTTCTATATTTCAATCTTAATCTGTCGTCCCTCTATGCCAAGGGTTCCCAACCTGGAGTACACAGACCCCCTCGGTTAATAGTAAGGCATCGTGGCATAAAAACGGTTGGGAACCCCTGCTTTATGCTGCATTGACATCGCAGATAAATTGTTTGTAGTAGGGGGTGGGAGCTGCCCACCCTCTGGTGATTGTTTCTGCATTGTCAAACAGATCTCCCATTGCTGTATAAAATGGACTCACAGTCTGCTATGGGAGAGGGGCACTGCACAGGATCAAAATAAGCTGCAGAAAGTTGTGAACTCAGTCAGCCCTATCACGTGCACTAACCTCACCAGCATCTAGGACATCTTCTAGGAGTGACGCCTCAAAAAGATGGCATCCATCATTAAGGACCCCATCACTCAGGACATAATACCAGAAGATACAGGAGCAGGATTAGGCCATTTGGCCCATTGAGTTTGTTCTGCTATTTCATCCTGGCTGATCCATTTTCCTTCTCAGCCCAATCTCTGTTCTTCTCCCCATATCCCTTCATGCCTGACTAATCAAGAATTTATCAGCCTCAGCCTTAAATAGACTTGGCCACCACAGCCACCTGTGGTAATGAATTCCACAGATTCACAACTCTCTGGCTAAAGAAGTTACTCTCATTTCCGTTCTAAATGGACGTCCCTTTATTCTGAAGCTGTGTCCTCTGTTTTTAGACACCCCCACCATAGGAAACTATAGGATATGCCCTCTTCTCATTGCTACAATCAGGGAAGAGGTTCAGAAGCCTGAAGGCACACACTCAACGATTCAGGAATAGCTTCTTCCCCTCTGCCATTCGATTTCTGAATGGACATCGAACTCATGAACACCATCTCACCACTTTTTTTCTCTTTTTGCAATATTTATCAAATTTAACTTTTGTTAAATATATATATTTAGAGAGGGAGAATAGGCAGGTGATAGTAAAGGGATGCACTCAGACTGATGGTTTGAGATGTGACTATTTTAATGCAAGAAGTATCATGAACAAAGCGGATGAGCTGAGAGCGTGGATCAGTACTTGGAGCTATGATGTTGTGGCCATTACAGAGACTTGGATGGTTCAGGGGCAGAATGCCAGGCTTGGATGGTTCAGGGGCAGAATGCCAGGCTTGGATGGTTCAGGGGTAGAATGCCAGGCTACAGATGTTTCAGAAAGGACAAGGAGAGAGGCAGAAGAGGTGGGCGTGTGGCACTGCTGATCAGAGATAGTGTCACAGCTGCAGAAAAGGAGGAAGTTATGGAAGGATTGTCTACTGAGTCTCTGTGGGTGGAAGTTAGAAATAGGAAGGGGTCAATAACTCCACTGGTGTTTTTTATAGACCACCCAATAGTAAGAGGGACATCGAGGAGCAGATAGGGAGACAGATTCTAGAAAGATGTAATAATAACAGGGTTGTTGTGGTGGGAGATTTTAATTTCCCAAATATTGATTGGCATCTCCCGAGAGCAAGGAGTTTAGATGGGGTGGAGTTTGTTAGGTGTGTTCAGGAAGGTTTCATGACACAATATGCAGATAAGCCTACAAGAGGAGAGGCTATACTTGATCTGTATTGGGAAATGAGCCTGGTCAGGTGTCAGGTCTCTCAGTGGGAGAGTATTTTGGAGATAGTGATCACAATTCTATCTCCTTTACCATAGCATTGGAGAGGGATAGGAACAGACAAGTTAAGAAAATGTTTAATTGGAGTAAGGGGAAGCATAAATTGGGAACAGATGTTCTCAGGGAAATGTATGGCAGAAACGTGGCAAATATTCAGGGGATATTTGTGTGGGGTTCTGCATGGGTACATTCCAATGAGACAGGGAAAAGATGGTAGGGTACAGGAACCGTGGTGTACAAAGGCTAGTGTAAATCTAGTCAAGAAGAAAAGAAAAGTTTACGAAAAGTTCAAAAAATTAGGTACTGATAGAGATCTAGAAGATTATAAGGCTAGCAGGAAGGAGCTTAAGAATGAAATTAGGAGAGCCAGAAGGGGCCATGAGAAGACCTTGGTGGACAGGATTAAGGAAAACCCCAAAGCATTGTACAAGTATGTGAAGAGCAAGAGGATAAGACATGAGAGGATAGGACCAATCAAGTGTGACAGTGGAAAATTGCGTATGGAACCAGAGGAGATAGCAGAGATACTTAATTAATACTTTGCTTCAGTATTCACTACGGAAAAGGATCTTGGCAATTGTAGGATGACTTACAGTGGATCGAAAAGCTTGAGCATATAGATATTAAGAAAGAGGATGTGTTGGAGCTTTTGAAAGCATCAAGTTGCATAAGTCTCCAGGACCGGACAAGATGTACCTCAGGCTGTGGGAGGCAAGGAAGGAGATTTATGAGCCTCTGGCAATGATCTTTGCATCATCAATGGGGACAGGAGAGGTTCTGGAGGATTGGAGGGTTGCAGATGTTGTTCCCTTATTCAAGAAAGGGAGTAGAGATAGTCCAGGAAATTATAGACCAGTGAGTCCTACTCCAGTGGTTGGTAGTGGTTGAAAAGATCCTGAAGCAGGATTTATGAACATTTGGAGAGGCATAATCTGATTAGGAATAGTCAGCATGGCTTTGTGAAAGGCAGATTATGCCTTACAAGCCTGATTGAATTCTTTGAGGGTGTAAGTAAACACATTGATGAAGGTACAGCAGTAGATGTAGTGTATATGGATTTCAGCAAGGTATTTGATAAGGTACCCCATGCAAGGCTTATTGAGAAAGTAAGGAGGCATGGGATCCAAGGGGACCTTGTTTTGTGGATCTGGAATTGGCTTGCCCACAGAAGGCAAAGAGTGGTTGTAGATGGGTCATATTGCATGGAGGTCGGTGACCAGTGGTGTGCCTCAGGGATCTGTTCTGGGACCCCTTCTCTTCATGATTTTTATAAATGACCTGGATGAGGAAGTGAAGGGATGGGTTAGTAAATTTGATGATGACACAAAGGTTGGGGGTGTTGTGGATAGTGTAGAGGGCTGCCAGAGGTTATAATGGGACATTGATAGGATGCAAAACTGGGCTGAGAAGTGGCAGATGGAGTTCAACCCAGATAAGTGTGAGGTGGTTCATTTTGGTAGGTCAAATATGATGGCAGAATATAGTATTAATGGTAAGACTCTTGACAGTGTGGAGAATCAGAGGGATCTTGGGGTCCGAGTCCATAGGACACTCAAAGCTGCTGCGCAGGTTGACTCTGTAGTTAAGAAGGCATACGGTGTATTCGCCTTCATCAACCGTGGGATTGAGTTTAAGAGCCGAGAGGTAATGTTACAGGTTATGTAAGACCCTGGTCAGACCCCACTTGGAGTACTGTGCTCAGTTCTGCTCACCTCACTGCAGGAAGGATATGGAAACCATAGAAAGAATGCAGAGGAGATTTACAAGGATGTTGCCTGGATTGGGGAGCATGCCTTATGAGAATAGGTTAAGTGAACTCGGCCTTTTCTCCTTGGAGTGGCGGAGGATGGGAGGTGACCTGACAGAGGTATATAAGATAATGAGAGGCATTGATCGTGTGGATAGTCAGAGGCTTTTTCCCGGGGCGGAAATGGCTAGCATGAGAGGGCACAGTTTTAAGATGCTTGGAAGTAGGTACAGAGGAGATGTCAGGGGCAAGTTTTTTTATGCAGAGAGTGCTGAGAGTCTGGAATGGGCTGCCGGCAGCGGTGGTGGAGGCGGATACGATAGGGTCTTTTAAGAGACTCCTGAATAGGTACATGGAGCTTAGAAAAATAGAGGGCTATGGGTAACCTTAGGTAATTTCTAAGTAAGTACATGTTCAGCACGGCTTTGTGGGCCGAAGGGCCTGTATTGTGCTGTAGGTTTTCTATGTTTCTATCTATATATATTTCTTACTGTAATTTACAGTTCTGATTAGTATGTTTTGCAATGCACTGCTGCCTCATGACAACAATTTTCATGACATACGCCGATGATATTAAACCTGATCCTGAACATATGTGGGTTGTGGTTGTTTCACTGCTGCCAGGCTCGTAAATGAAAATCTAAACTAAAACACTGCAGGTGCTGAAAATCTGAAATTTAAAAAAAGCAGAATATGCTGGAAATACTCAGCAGGTCAGGCTGTACCTGCGTGAGTCTCGCAATTGCCACAATATTCTGCGCCCTGACATGGAAACGATGACATGAGTGCAGAGGGAGCAATTCTCGGAGCCTCCATAAAAAGGTGTAAGTCAGATATTAATGTAAGGAACTGATCAGCCGGTGACTACTCAGAATGAAGAAGTGAGAGAGGTAGCACTCTGGAAATGAGGGAATGATCTAAAGGTCTGGAAATTCAGGCCCAGAATGTTACTGAGGAGCAATGCTTCTTCATCTCACCTGGCAGACTGCCTCTCACATCCAGCAGCCTCCTACAAGGGATCTCCGCTATCTATTGGAGCAAGAGGCATGTTCTGACTCCAGTTCTCTCTACGCTTACACACTAGCTCTGGTGCGATCCAGTTGCTCGACAAGAGAGTTGCCTCTTTACAGTTAAAATAGTCTTGGTGTGTAAATCAAAATGTATTTATGCCTAAAATTGGAAGTGTCAAAAAGTAAGATCCATAATAGTTGTGAGTTGTGTGTGCATGTGTGTGTGTGCGTGTGTGTGTGTGTGTGTGTGTGTGTGTGTGTATATACATAGACCCTCAGGTCCATACAGTGGGAGGACCCACAGAACCCCAATTAGATTGGATTAGATTATGAGGACACGCAATCCTCTTTTATTGTCATTTAGTAATGCATGCATTAAGAAATGATACAATGATTTTCCAGGATGATATCACAGAGACACATGACAAACCAAGACTGAAAAACTGACAAAAACCACATAATTATAACATATAGTTACAACAGTGCAAAGCAATACCGTAATTTGATAAGAACAGACCATGGGCACGGTAAAGTCACAGAGTCTCTCGAAAGTCCCATCATCTCACGCAGACGGTAAACCTCCAGCAGCGCCAACTTGCCGATGCAGCATTCTGGAAGCATCCGACTCCGAGCCTCTGACCAGCTCTCCAACACTGAGCACCGAGCACCATCTCTGCTGAGCATTTCGACCCCGGCCCCAGCAACAGGCAATAGCCAAGGCCGAGGATTTGGGGCCTTCCGCTCCGGAGATTCTCAATCGCGCAGTAGCAACGGCAGCGAAGCGGGCATTTCAGAAGTTACTCCAGATGTTCCTCCGTGCTTCTTCATGTCTGTCTCTATCAAATCAGGATTGTGCACGGCATCCTACTTCACAGATACGATAATCAATTCGGAACGGCCGCGTGCGCTGCGTCACGCCGCCATCTTCTCCTCCCGCCTTTTACATACTGAAGGAGCAATGCCCTCACAACCTGCCCACCTCACTTCTGCTCTGCCTGTGGAAGAGCCTGCCTTTCCCACATTGTCCTCATCGCTTACCCGGAGCCATCCGAACCGGAGTGGAAGCACGCCGTCCCCGATCCCAAGGCGGTGCCTTCGGAGAAGGCGTTGTTGCACGCTGTGGAGCAGTGCCCAGGATATTTGACGTTACACGGATTTGACTGCAGCAGTCACGCTCTCAAGGAAAAACATTTCTTCCAGTCCCAGCCTTGGTAAAATAAACACTAACTCCTCTCAGGGGTACATAGAGGGGCTGGGGAAGTCAGCAGAATTCCTCCCACTCTCTCTTCCAACAGTTATTAACCACAATATGCATAATACACTTGTTTTAAATACCCTCCGAGTAGTCAAGTTCAAAGCCCTAAGCTTGCCCCTGAACCTCAATAGTTACTTCCAGCTGTGTCTCTCCTTAAGTCTAATTTCCCTGCTGACCTCACTCTTGTAATATATTACCCTGACTCTAGAGGGAAGAACTAACGGATGGAGATATATGTGGTGAAATGCCTCTTTCATCTCATCATACTGAGTGAGAGACAGGTTTAATTTGCGGGCTACTATATATGAGGAGCTGTTTCTCCTTCCTCCAGCATTTACTTCATTTCAGATACATGCAGTGGCCACTTTATTAGGTACACCCGTGCACCTGCCCGTTAACACAAATATCTAAGCAGCCAATCATGTGGCGGCAACTCAATGCATAAAAGCATGCGGACGTGGTCAAGAGGCTCGGCTGTTGTTCAGACTTTGAAAATATGTGTACTTTGAATGCTGAACTTTGAACCTAGTCAGGCTATGTTGCAGCAAGTTCAGCTACAGCTATTTCTCAATCATAAAATGGTTGGGAACCCAAGATACAAACTATCTTTTCACCCAAGAGATGAAAAGATTCTTGCAAGCATTGTTCTTTGTAAAGAACACTTGGGGTTGCATAGTGGTTAGTACAATGCTTTACAGTATGGGCAACTCAGGTTCAATTCCTGCCACTGCCTGTAAGGAGTTAGTACGTTCGCCCCGTGACCGCGTGGGTTTCCTCCAGGTGCTCCGGTTTCCTCCCACAGTCCAAAGACATATTGATTGGTAGGTTAGTTGATCAATATAAATTGCCATGTGACTAGGCTAGGGTTAAATCAGGGAAATCCTGGACAGTGTGGCTCAAATGAGCTGGAAGTGCCTATTCTGCTCTGTATCTCAATAAATCTTGTGAAATGAGAGTCATTATCTAAATCAAAATCAGAATCAGGTTTACCCTGGTGATGCTGAGATACATCCTAGGATGCGCTGTGTCACATCATCAGTGATGTAACCTGGGATCATTTGGTGTTTGGGATCTTTTAATATCAGACACCCTCTCCCAGGTGACCCAGCCAGGGTTGATCAGGTCCCGGCTTGTGTCCCGGCAGCATTGGTCCACAGGTCATACTTCTTGATTCATAGCCATCTGGAGACTCACTTAGCAGCCTCTGTGATGGTCCTGTTGGCTCTTTTCTTTGCATTCCCCCCCCTCCCCCATACCAAGGAGTGAGTAGGTTCTGCAGAGCGAGCAGCCAGCAAAATCTCTACACCCCCCTTCCCACCCCCACAGGCTCACAATGTGGCCTCCACACTGCTCTCTGGCACTGTGAGAAATGTGAAAAAGCACATTGTCACTGAGATAGAAATGAGTGCAGAGTGAAGAACAATGAATAACCACAGGTCTTGAGTTTACTCTTTTGTATAACTTGACAACACGTGATATCATGTTTGTAATGTCATTCAAATACTACTTATTCTCCTTTAAAGTTCTGTAAAGTGCCCCCAGTACGTAGATGAGTGGAAGAAACTGTTGAGGCATTGAAGCTGTTGGGAATGCAGGGAGAATAGACACATGTGATTTGTGTACATGGGTGTTGATGGTCAGAATTGACTGACTCCAAGAAAAACTTAGAACTTTTTATTTTATTATTTTATTAGACCAAACATCAGACTGGGGAGGAAATGTGATCTAGGTGACTTTGACTGTGGAGTGATTGCTGCTGCCAGACAGGGTGGTTTGAGTATCTCAGAAACTCCTGATCTCCTGGGATTTTCACGCATAAATGTCTCTAGAGTTTACAGAGAAAGGTGCGAAAAACGTAGAGCATCCCAGTGAGCAGCAGTTCGGTAGGCAAAAACCCTTGTTAATGAGAGAGGTCAGAGGAGGATGGCCAGACTGATTAAAGCTGACAGGAAGGTGACAGTAACTCAAATATCCATGCATTACCACAGTGGTGTGCAGAAGAGCATCTCTGAATGCCCACCATGTCGAATCTTGACAAAGAGACTGAAGCAACACACATCAAAGTTGCTGGTGAACGCAGCAGGCCAGGCAGCAACTCTAGGAAGAAGTACAGTCGACGTTTCGGGCCGAGACCCTTCGTCAGGACTAACTGAAGGAAGAGCTAGTAAGAGATTTGGAAGTGGGAGGGAGAGGGGGAGAGCCAAAATGATAGGAGAAGACAGGAGGGGGAGGGATGGAGCCAAGAGCTGGACAGGTGATTGGCAAAAGGGATATGAGAGGATCATGGGACAGGAGGCCCAGGGAGAAAGAAAAGGGGGAGTGAGAAAAAAACCCAGAGGATGGGCAAGAAGTATAGTCAGAGGGACAGAGGGAGAAAAAGGAGAGAGAGAGAAAGAATGTGTGTGTATATAAATAACTAACGGATGGGGTACGAGGAGGAGGTGGGGCATTAACGGAAGTTAGAGAAGTAAATGTTCACGCCATCAGGTTGGAGGCTACCCAGACGGAATATAAGGTGTTGTTCCTCCAACCTGAGTGTGGCTTCATCTTTACAGTAGAGGAGGCCATGGATAGACATATCGGAATGGGAATGGGATGTGGAATTGAAATGTGTGGCCACTGGGAGATCCTGCTGAACTTCATTTCAGCGCATCTTGCTCTTCTTCCTTTATCATCAGGCTGAGCAAATGGAGGATCTAAACTGCACCCTGATCGACCTCTACTCTTTTTTTTGGGAGATTTAATGTGTAGGTATAGACCCCTTTTGTGGACCAATGCGATGTAATATTAACAAAACTTCCTGTGAGTAAAGTTTAGTGACAACAGAACGTGGAAAAATCTCAGAGTGTAGATTTCATTGATCAGCCTAAACAATGTGGCTGAAATCTCTCTGCGCTACAACAGAAGACTATGAACATACACTCAGAAGACTCTTTATAGGTATAGGAGGTATCTAATAAAGTGAGTACTGAGTGTGTGTGTCACAATATTTGAACATAGGCACTGGGTCTGATACCAATGACAGACACAGCTCTTAGCACATTTTCTGCACTAGCTCCTTCACACAGCTAAAAATGAATCTCAAAGTAGTACTCAAGATATCTCAAAATATACATGCATTGATAATAAGTTTACTTTGAACTTTGTATTTGTTTCAGTGTGAGTTTTGTGTTAGGGTGGACTGCTGGTTATCGATTACGGTTTGTTGGTCTTTGCCGGGATGTGGCAGCATACATACGGACTTTAGGTGGAATTAAGGGCTGCTACTCAGAGCAGGCCTGTTCTGCTGTTCAATGAGACTTTCTTCTCAGCTCCATCTTCTCCCCACATTTGATTCCTTTGTGGTTCAATAACCTATCCACCTCAGCTTTGAATATCTTCTATGACTACACCAAACCAGCTACTTGAGCTGAGATCCACTACCCTGTGAGAGAAGAAATTCTCCCTCATCCTCCTCTTTGTGACGACCTTAATTCTGAAATGACGGAAGCTGAGGAACAGTTAGCTTACTGCTTCTGAGGCCAATGTTTGCTGTAGCTGCACAGAACACAAGAATAAAGATATACGAGCAGAATTAGTCCATTCCACCCATCAAGTTTACCCACCATTCAGTTATGGCTGATTTATTATCCCTCTCAACTCCATTCTCCAGCCTCCTCCCTGTAACCTTTGACCCCTGTTTGATCAAGAACCTACCAACTTCTGCCTTAAATATACCCGATGACTTGGCCCGCACAGCTGTCTGTGGCAAAGAAGTCCACAGATTCACCACCCTCTGGCTAAAAAAATTCCTCCTCAACTCTGTTCTAAAGGAACGTCCTTGTATTCTGAGGATGTGCCCCCAGGTCCTAGACTCCCCCACTAAATGAAACGTCCTCTACAAAATGAACTACAAATTGTCCTGGGTCTGATTGCTGAAACTCCAGTAATCTATTGGCCTTGGCAGTTTAAATGACAGATTTTCCTGAGTTTGGAATATTATTTCCAAAAATACTGTCACAAACATCCAATTCACTTTGTTTTTAGGCAATAACATGGTGGTAGAATGAATTTTCCAGTGAACTCAGTGAGTTTAAGGGGAATGCCGGAATCAGAACACAATGTGTTTCCACCATTAAAGTCCCTCACCACCTGTGACAATCCATCTCCTCATTACTACCATCAGTGAAGTCAGCTGAAGCCGTACACTCAACATTTTAGGAACAGCTTCTTCCCCTCCTCCATCTGATTTCTGAATATCTAGAGAAATGGCAGATGGAGTTTAACTTAGATAACCTAGAACGAGAGGAGGAGGAGATGGCGGCAGAACGCGGCGCGCGCAGTCGCTCCGAATTGATATCATATTTGTGAAGTAGGATGTCGTGCACAATCCTGATTTGATGGAGGCAGCCGTGAGAAGCACGGAGGAAAATGTGGAGAAACTTCTGAAATGCCTGCTTCGCTGCCACTGCTACTGTGTGATCGAGAATCTCCGGAGGGGATGGCCCCAAATCCTTGGCTTTGCCTATCGCCTGCTGCCGGGGCTGGGGTCGAAGCGCTTGGCAGAGATGTTGCTCGGTGCTGGGTGTCAGAGGGCTGGTCAGAGGCTTGAAGTTTTCAGAAGGACTCAGAGTCAGACTGTGGTCGGGTGCTTCCAGGATGCTGCATCGGCAAGTTTGCGGCGCTGGAAGCACACGGCAGGGAGAGTTTTCTTCCTTCAACCGTCTGCGTGAGATGATGGGACTTTCCAGACTTTGAGACCTTTTACCGTGCCCATGGTCTGTTCTCCTATCAAATTACGGTATTGCTTGCACTGTTGTAACTATATGTTATAATTATGTGGTTTTTGTCAGTTTTTTTTAGTCTTGTTTGTCTCGTGTTTCTGTGATATCATTCTGGAGGAACAAATGGTATCATTTCTTAATGCATGCATTACTAAATGACAATAAAAGAGGACTGCGTGTCCTCATAATCTAATCTAATCTAAATGTGAGGTGTTGCACCTTGGTAGGGCAAATCCAAGGAGACAGTGCACTGCTAAGGGCAACACTCTTAACAATGTTGCTGAGCAGAGAGATCTTGGGATCCAAGTTCATAATTCCTTGAAAGTGGCTACAGAGGGTGGTTAAGAAGGCTTATGGAATATTTGCTTTTATTAGTCAGGACATTGAGTTGAAAAGTCAAGAGGTTGTGTTGCAACATTATAGAACTCTGGTTAGGCCACATCTGGAGTATTGCATACAATTCTGCTCACCCTACTATAGGAAGGACGTTGAGGCTTTGGAGAAGGTGCAGAAGAGGTTTACCAATATGCTGCCTGCTTTAGAGGGCATGTGCTATCGAGAGAGGCTGGGCAAACTTAGGTTATCTTCTCTGGAACTGCAGAGACTGAGGGAAGATCTGATAGAAGATTATTAGATTATGAGAGGCACAGCTAGAGTAGACAGGGAGTATCGTTTTCCAGTGGTGGAAATGTCTAATACCAGAGGGCATGCATTGAAGGGGAGAGGGGGTAGGTTCAAGGGGGATGTGAGGGTAAGTTTCTTTACTCAGAGAGTGGTGGATGCCTGTGGGCACGTGGCCTAGTGGTTAAGGCATTGGACTAGCGGTCTGAAGGTTGTGAGTTCAATCCCCAGCCAAGGCAGCGTGTTATGTCCTTGAGCAAGGCACTTAACCACACATTGCCCTGTGACGACACTGGTGCCAAGCTGTATGGGTCCTAATGCCCTTCCCTTGGACAACATTGGTGTCGTGGAGAGGGGAGACTTGCAGCATGGGCAACTGCTGGTCTTCCATACAACCTTGCCCAGGCCTGCGCCCTGGAGAGTGAAGACTTTCCAGGTGCAGATCCATGGTCTCGCAAGACTAATGGTGGATGCCTGGAACACAAGCTGCACACACACAATGCTGGAGGAACTCAGCAGGCCAGACAGCATCTAGGAAAAGAGTGCAGCCAATGTTTCAGGCTGAAACCCCTCGGCAGGACTGGAGAAAAAAGCTGAGGAGTAGATTTAAAAGAAGGGGGGAGGGGAGAGAGAAACGCCAGGTGATGGGTGAAACCTGGAGGGGGAGGGATGAAGCAAAGAACTGGGAAGTTGATTGGTGAAAGAGACAGGAGGCCATGGAAGAAAGAAAAGGGGGGAGGAGCACCAGAGGGATGCGATGGGCGGGCAAGGAGATAAGGTGAGAGAGGGAATAGGGGATGGGAAATGGTGAAGAAAATGGGTGGGGGGGCATTATCAGATGTTTGAGAAATCGATGTTCATGCCAAACGGAATATAATGTGTTGTTCCTCCAACCTAAGTGTGGCCTCATCAGGACAATAGGGGAGGTCGTAAATTGACATATCAGAATGAGAATGGGAAGTGGAATTAAAATGGGTGGCCACTGGGAGATCCTGCTTTTCTTGGTGGATGGAGCGCAGGTGCTCGGCGAAGAGGTCTCCCAAGATTTTCTCTTGTCTGATGCTTGGAATGCGCCGCCTGGTATGGTAGTAGAGGTAAATACATTAGAGGCTTTTAAGAGACATTTAGATAGATGAGCAAGATGGAGGGATATGGGTATTCATTGTGTACTAGGAGGGATTAGTGGGCACGTGGCCAAGTGGTTAAGGCATTGGACTAGCGACCTGAAGGTCGTGAGTTCGAGCCCCAGCCGAGGCAACGTGTTGTGTCCTTGAGCAAGGCATTTAATAACACATTGCTCTGCGACGACACTGGTGCCAAGCTGTATGGGTCCTAATGCCCTTCCCTTGGACAACAGGGGAGACTCGCAGCATGGGCAACTGCTGGTCTTCCATACAACCTTGCCCAGGCCTGCGCCCTGGAGAGTGAAGACTTTCCAGGTGCAGATCCATGGTCTCGCAAGACTAATGGATGCCTTTACTTACTAGGAGGGATTAGTTTGGGGGAGGGGGGGTTAAAATTTATTTTTTAGCTGGTTTGGCACGCCATTGTGGGCTGAATGGCTTGTTTCTGCACTGTACTCTTCTATGTTGTATGTTGAACCCATGAACACTCCCTCATTATTCCTCTTTGGCACTATTTATTGATTTTTTAACCATAACTTAAAACAATTTTTATGCCTTACACTGTACTGTTGCCACAGAAACAACAAATTTCATGATGCACATCAGTGATCATGAACATAATAATAATAATAATGATGATGATGATGGTGAACCTGAGCAGGGTATTCATTGTCCCAACAGTAATATCTACAACTAGTATCATCTCAAATCACTGCACAATAACATTAAACTATTAGGCCTTCACAGCAATATTTATGTAAATCTCCAGAAAGCCACAATATTAAACACCACCAGAATAGTCTGAAAGTTCCTAGCAATTGACAAATGAACGTGCTTGGCTCTGCCCATAGCTCAGGTTTTACCAGCTTGAGCTGAGAAAAAAAATAAAACTATAATAAGAAGTTTAACTCAGTCCGATTTCTTACACAGGCACAATCAAGCAGCAAACATCATTCACCGAAATCTTGCATTACAATACAAACTCATGCTATAAATACAAGCCTGATCCAGTTTTAGAATCAGAGTCTTACAAACTATATTATGACCGGTCCATTATTACAGATAGGATAATCCATAACAACAGTCTGGATATAACATTCCAGGAAAACGTGCAAGAGCAACTTACTTAATAGATATAGCCATTCCAAACACATGTAAGTTGCAGAAGTCAATAAATAAAAAAACCACCAGAAATAGGCTGAATTAAAAGAAGAAATTAAAAGACTTAGGAACATGAACAAGATATACATTGTCCCGATAGTAATATCTTTAACTGATATTATCACAAAAGCATTACACAATAGCATTAAATAATTAGCCTCCACAGTAATATTTATGCAAACCTCTAGAAAGCCATAATACTAACCACCACTAGAATTGTCTAAAAGTTCAGAGTAATTGAAAAATGAACGTGCTTGGCTATGCCAATATCTCAAGTTTTATCAGATTGGGCTGAGAAAAAATAAGAACACAATAATAATGGCAGCATGAAAAACGACACCCAGTAAAGTTGAAGGGGGTGCAGGAAATGGAGCTTGGTGAGTCCAAGAGTTAAGACCCATAAGTTCGTAGATGCACTTATTATGAAAGTGTATATGCAGTATACAACTCTGAGATTCGTCTTCTCCAGATAGCCATGAAAAAATCATGGAAGTCATTGAATGAGAGACATCGGAACCATCCCTCCCCCTGCACACAGAATGAAAGAGAAACAAAAACTCACAAACCCTAAGCCCCCAACCCCTTCCCTCACACAAAAAAACCAACAGATCACCCTCACGGAGAAACAACAAGAACATCAAAGCCCAAGCACCCAGCCTGCCAATCAGCAACAACAAAAATGCACGAAAACACAGAAGAAACAGAACTGAGAGGCTAATATGAACTACAATTAATTTGAACTACAGTCCAATAATCCATAAACCCATAAGTTTAAAGGGAGTCAAGAGACAGGACCCATATATTGAAAGGGAATCCAAGAGGCAGGATGTATATGTTGAAAGGGAATCCTAAAGACAAGGCCTAGTGAGATTAAAGGAAATTCCGTAAATGGGACTAGAAAACCAAACGTCAGGCTGGCGGGATTGTCAAAGAATGGGTTGTTGAATGATTGGAGTTTCACTGTAAATAAAATAAATTCTGCTTCTACTATCTCATGAACACTGGTCACGGATAATAATTTTTTTTTAAAAAGTATATTTAATGGCTGCACCTCATATCTCTTGAATTACCATCAAAGAGACCAAACAGTAGGTGTTGACTAAAGCTCTTAACATATCAGCTGCTGCTACCTGTTTTCTCCAGATGAAGTTTGACCAAAGGAACTTCATGTTTCCTGTCTGAAGACAGCAAATTCCCTCTGGTTGCCTGCCAGTTCTCATTTGGAAGACAGTAGGTGTGATTGAGGAGTACCTTATGTCTCGGAATTCTAGCTGGGAACAGCTGCATGAGGCAAAGCACTTCTTGGGCAGCGGGCTGAGTATATGGTTTGCATTACATTAGGTTGACAGTTGAGCTTCGGGCGGATCATACACATTCCAAGTGATTTTTGACTTCTTTTGAAAGGACTGGAACACTGTAGGAGTTAAAAGCCATTGCCAAACCGATGGCATGGCTGGAGGCAGTTGGTAGACCAGCTGTCTCACATGTTCCTGTAATCCAGGTTCAGTCCTAACCATGGACACGGAGTCTTGCATGTTCTCCCTGTGGGCTTCTCAATGTGAGTTTCTATTAGGTGCTCCGATTTCCTCCCATAGCCCAGAACTGCGTAGTGTGGTACGTTAATTGACCACTGTGAGTAGCCCCTAGTGTGCACATTGAGTGGTAGAATCTGGGGGCTTAGTTAATGGGGAATATGGGGACAATAAATTTAGATTAGTGTAAGAGAAACTCTGCAGATGCTGGAAGTCCAAAGCAACACACACAAAATGCAGGAGGAACTCAGCAGGTCAGGCAGCGTTGTTGTTTCGGGCCGAGACCCATCTTCAGGACTGAGAAGGAAGGGGGCGAGATGCCTGAATTGGAGGGTGGGGCAATAGGAAAGAGGCTGGCTGGGAGGTGAAAGGTGAAGCCAGGTGGGTGGGAAAAGGGCTGGAGAAGAAAGAATCTGATAGAAAGGGAGAGTGAACGGTAAGGGAAAGGGAAGGGGAGGGGACCCCTGGGCCAAATACTAGGCATACGAGAAGAAGTAAAAGATCAGAGTGGGGAATAGAGGAGGGGAGGGAGTTTTTGCTCGCTAGATTAGATAAATTGTTATTAGTGTAAGATTAGTGCAAATGGATGATTGATGGTCTACATGGACACAATGCTCTGAAGGACATGTGTCTTTGATGAGTGTCACAATGAAAACCCAAGATATCAGAACGGATGTTTTGGCATTGGAGACAGTCCAGAGGGCATTCATAAGACCATCAGACATAGCAGCAGAATTAGGCCATTTGGCCCATCGAGGCTGCTCATCCATTTCCTCATGGCTGATCCATTTTCTTCTCAGCCCTAATCTCCTGCCTTCTCCCCGTAACCCTTCGAGCCCTGACTAATGAATAATCTATCAATCCCTGCCTTAAACACACCTGATGACGTGGCCTCCACAGCTGCCTGTGACAACAAAGCCCACAGATTCACCACTTTCTGGTTAAAGAAATTCCTCCTCATCTCCGTTCACAAGAAAGATCCTGGGGATGTATGAGGAGCATCCAATGGCTCTTGGCTTGTACTTGCTGGAGTTTAGAAGAATGAATTGGGATCTCATTGAAAGCTACTTAATACTGAAAGGTCTCGATAAAGTGGACATGGATAGGACGTTTCCTATAGTGGGCGAATCTAGGATCAGCCTCTGAATGGAAGGACGTCCCTTTAGAATAAAGATGAGAAGGAATTTCTTTATGAATTTATAGAATTCATTGCCACAAACAGCTGTGGAGGCCAAGTCTTTGGGTACATTAAATGCAGAAACTAAAACATTGTATATTGTAATAAGTAACAAACTCATCATAACTTACGGAAATCTCTGATTGAGCAGCAGGCAGCCATTGATCGCAGGGGATCATGGGTTTGCACCTCTGGTGGACTGTGTCATCTCCAGGGCACAAGCCTGGGCAGGAAGATTTGAAGAACCGGCTGTTGCCCATGCAGCGGGTTCCCCCTCTCCACGTCACTGATGTAGTCCAATGGAAGGGCAAACGCCAATACAGCTTGGCATCAATGTCATCACAGAGGCTGCCAGAGTGAAGTTTTAAACAACATCAGACTACCTTAGGGACCCTGGCTCTGGATTTCTTTCTTGGGATTTACTCCTGAAGCTTTTCCCATGGGTGGGTATGGCCGCAAGGCAGCGGAGGATTAAAATCAGAGTTTTCCTTCTCCTAGGCTGGCTGCTGTCCAAGGCTGACGAGCCCCACCTGCCCGAAGCAACTGGTTTTGAGGCCCCAGTGGTCCGTCTTTGCCTCTTCTCTTGTCAATAGAAACAGTTCCGTCAGGCCTGGTAGCTAAGCCACTCGTGAAGGCCAAGAGTTGGACTTGGTTGTCATTTGGAGCACTTTATAGGTAGTGGGAGCTTATCCCCACTACCACCCCGGGCTATGACAACTTTAGGAACCTGATTGAGTAGCTAGATCAAAAGAGAATGGATGATTAGCATATCCTATTAACTGACAAAGAGGCTTAGGGTTTGCTGCTAATTTAAGAAATGACTATATGTTTATCCTTTTTAATACCCTTACTATTAGCAATGCATTACACAAAGAAGCTTAATTTGTTATGAACTGCAATTTAGCAGTTATATTTATTCATTTTGTCTGAGCCCATCAGAGATACAGTATTCCTGTTCTAACTATCTGTCACTCACCACCTCTGCAACTGGAAACGTGTTGTTGACCCTAAGTATGAGACTATTCAGCCTACTGAGCTTCCTAAATCTGCCCATCCCATCAGTTCTGCCATGGCTGTTCTTTTTAACTCCAGTCACTTGCGTTTTCTCTGTAATCCTCAACCCCTTTACCAATCAAGAACTTCTCAGTCTCTACTTAAGTACACCGAATGATCTGGCCTCCACAGCCGCCGGCAGCAACACATTTGTACAAACTCACCACCCCTCAGCGGAAGAAATTCCTTTGTTTTTCTCTTTTTTGAAGGGATAGCATTTTATTCCGAGCCTGTGCCCCCAGATACCGGACCCTTCTATTTTCTCTCTACTTTCCAGTTCCGACAGAGGACCCTGGACCTAACATCTGTTTCTCTCTCCGCAGATGCTGCCTGGTCTGCTGAACGTCTCTAGCACTTTCCTTTTTTATTCCAGACATAGGAAGGATGTTGAGGCTTTGGAGAGGGTGCAGAAGAGGTTTATCAGGACGCTGCCTGCTTTAGAGGGCACGTGCTATCATGAGAGGCTGGACAAACTTGGGCTCTTTTCTCTAGAGTGGCGGAGGCTGAGTGGAGATCTGATAGAGGTTTATGACATTATGAGAGGCAGAGATAGAATAGACAGGGACTATCTGTTTTTCCCTGGGTAGAAATGTCTAATACCAGAGGGCATGCATGAAAGTGAAAGGGGGTGGGTTCAAAGAGGATGTGAGGAGTAAGTTTTTTACTCAGACTGGTGGATGCCTGGAATGCGCTGCCTGGTACGGTGGTGGAGGCAAATATGTTAGAGGCTTTTAAGAGACATTTGGATAGGCACATGAATGTAAGGAAGATTGGGGGATAGGGACATGGTGAAGGTAGGAGGGATTAGTATTTGGGTGTTCTTGATTTTTTTTCAGCTGGTTTGGCACAACATTGTTGGCTGAAGGGCCTGTTCCTGTGCTGTACTGTTCTATGTTCTATTCCCAGCATCTACAATGCCTTGACTTTTGTCTATTTTAACAATATTTAGCTTCAGCTCCGAGCAAACTCCGGACTTTACCTTTGTAAGCGAATGGCGAAGTTGCAGGATGATGGTCAAAGTTTAGAACAGAAATGAAGAGGGAGAGGTTAGCTTCATTTGTTACACGTACCTCAAAGTGTACAGTGAAATGCCCCATTTTGCATCAAACCAAATCAGCAAGGATTGTGCTGGGGGGGCAGCCTGCCAGTGTTGCCATAATTCCGACACCAGCAGAGCATGCCGACAGCTTACTCGCCCTAACCTGGATGCCGTTCATAATATGGGAGGAAACTGGAGCACCCGGAGGAAACCCACAGGGTCACAGGGAGAACGTACAGACTCCTTACAGGCTGCAGCGGAAACGAACCCCGATCTTACAGCTGCACTGCAAAGCACTTCGCTAATTGCAATGCAAATTGCAGTAATTTGGAATGTACATGACACACCCCCATTCTGTAGAGGCATACAGCTCAGACCGTATAAGTTATATTTTTCAAAGGAAATTTAACTGCCACTTGTGAATATTTAACCTAAGTAATTATCACTAATTCAACGTCATAGAGAGATATGGCACGGAGCCAGACTCTGGGGACCATTGAGTCTATGCCAAGCCGTTTATACTAACCCAAAAAATGATCCCATTATTTATTTTCCCACATTTTATCGACTTCCCCCAGGTTTTTTTTTTCTCATCAGCACATTATGGGCAACTTACAGTGGTCAATTAACCTATCGATCCACCGGTCTTTGAGATGTGGGTGGAAAACAGAGCGCCCAGAGGAAAATCACTTGGATACACGTAGTCGCCACACAGTCAGCAGCTAGGTTTGGGACTAGACCTCAGGTCGTGATCTGTAGCTCACTGTTCCCATCTGGGAGTGTGCTGGTGAGTCTAGGTTCTGGGAATCCATAGCCAGACAGCAAACCTGGGAGTGGCCCGAGGGAGCCAAGGATCGCAGGGGTGACTCTGTGGAGGGAGAGGGACACCTAGAAGTTGCAGTGGAGATTATCAGCCACTGGTGTGGTTGCGGTGGAGGTCAGAGGGAGGTGAGAGGCTCCTGGAAAGCAACATCCATCATCAAAGACCTCCCACCATCCAGGCCATGCTCTCTTCTCACTGCAGCCACCGGGAAGGAATTCCAGGAGCCTTACGTCCCTCACCACCAGATTCAGGAACAGTTATTACTCCTCAACCATCAGGTCCCACACCACCAGATTCAGGGACAGTTATTACCCCTCAACAATCAGGTCCCACACCACCAGGTTCAGGAATGGTTATTACCCCTCAACCATCAGGTCCTACACCACCAGGTTCAGGAACGGTTATTACCCCTCAACCATCAGGTCCCACACCACCAGGTTCAGGAACAGTTTTTACCCCTCAGCCATCAGGTCCCACACCACCAGGTTCAGGAACAGTTATTACCCCTCAACTATCAGGACCCACACCACCAGGTTCAGGAACAGTTATTACCCCTCAGCCATCAGGTCCCACACCACCAGGTTCAGGAACAGTTATTACCCCTCAGCCATCAGGTCCCACACCACCAGGTTCAGGAACAGTTATTACCCTTCAACCATCAGGCTTCTGACCAGTGTGGATAACTTCAGTCACCTCAATACTGAAATAGTTCCACAACCTGCAGTCACTTTCAAGGACTCTGCAACTATTGTTCTCAGTATTTATATGTATATATGTGTGTGTGTGTGTGTGTGTGTGTGTGTGTGTGTGTGTGTGTGTGTGTGTGTGTGTGTGTGTGTGTGTGTTTGTGTGTGTGTGTACATATATTTGTGAGTAGTTTTTTGTTGATTATATCAATTTTGTTTAGAGATACAGCATGGTAATAGGTCCTTCTGGCCCAACAAGTCCATATCACCCAATCACACCCCTGTGATCAATTAACCTCGTAACCAATATGTCTTTGGAAAGTGGGAGGGAACTGAAGCCCCCAGAGGAAACCCACATAGTCATGGGGAGAATATACAGACTCCTAACAGGCAGCAGCAGGAGTTGAGCCAGTTTCATTACCTCAGTCAACCAGACCGGACTTCGAGGCGTGTGATCCTGAGTTTGAAAATGGCCAGCTCCTCGCACACTTTCCATCTGTACTGGATCAAGCTAGCAACATGGCCTTGTAAAAAAAAAAGGCAAATGCTAAAGAAACGGCCAGAATGGCACCTGATGCATCACAAGGCACAGAGAGGAAAAACACAGCTCAGTAATGGTGTTAAGCTAAGCACTACAGTACAATTCTTGTGAATGCCTGCAACTAAATAAATCTCAGAGTAGTACAGTATTTGGCAACATAGGCATACTTTGATAATAAGTTTACTTTGAACTTTGAACTTGAAAGTTAAAATGGCCAAGAGGGAGGTTAAAGTTCCTAGGGTGATGTGGCCCAATGATGTAAAGGCTTACAATACTCTAGGATCCGCACCACTGTAATTCAAGTTGGCCCATTAAAGGTGATGGTCAACTCTGGAGACCAATCTAGAAGACCTGTTTACTACAGGGTTGGACAAACTAATAGCGATGGGAATGGGGATTTCCTGGAAAAGGCAGAAATAACAGTTTACCTGATTAATGAAGTGCAGCTGGACAAATCACTGCAGCTGTGTATTGCTAATACTGCATCCAGTTCTGTACTCCCGCCGTCTCTGTTGATGGCAGCTTGTGCAGCACATCTCCCAGCAACTGAACTATGCAGAGCAGAAAGGTTTAGACAATCTGATGTAGAATGTATGCAAATATATACTCAGTGGCCACTTTATTAGGTACACCTGTACACCTGCTCAGTTCTGCAAATATCCAATCAGCCAATCGGGTGGCAGCAACTCAATGCATAAAAGCATGCAGCACATGGTCAAGAGGTTCGGACCAAACATCACAATGGGGCAGAAATTTGAGCTACATGACTTTGATTGTGGAATGATTGTTGGTGCCAGACAGAGTGGTTTGAGTCCTCAGAAACTGCTGATCTCCTGGGATTTTCATGCACAACAGTCTCAAGAGTTTGCAGAGAATGGTGTGAAAAACTGAAAATATCCAGTGAGCGGCAGCTCTGTGGGTGAAAATGCCTTGTTAATGAGAGAGGTCAGAGGAGAATGGCCAGCCTGGTTCAAACTGACAGGAAGGTGACTGTAACTCAAATAACTACAGGTTACAACAGTGGTGTGCAGAAGAGCATCTCAAAACTCATAAAACTTTGAACCATAAAATGATCGGCTACAGCAACAGAAGACCATGAAATACACTCAGTGCCCACTTTATTAAATTTTAATTAAATTAAAGGCATCCGTTAGTCTTGCGAGACCATGGATCTGCGCCTGGAAAGTCTTCACTCTCCAGGGTGCAGGCCTGGGCAAGGTTGTATGGAAGACCAGCAGTTGCCCATGCTGCAAGTCTCCCCTCTCCACGACATCAATGTTGTCCAAGGGAAGGGCATTAGGACCCATGCAGCTTGGCACCAGTGTCATCGCAGAGGTTAAGTGCCTTGCTCAAGGACACAACACGTTGCCTCGGCTGGGGCTCGAACTCACGACCTTAAGGTCGCTAGTCCAATGCCTTAACCACTTGGCCACGTGCCCACGCAAATACCTAATAAAGTGGCCACTGAGTAGGTATCTGTGAGACACCTATGGGTTGAATGGACTTAGCCATAGAGTTTTGGCAGTGAAGGATTCTAACACCTTTGAGACAGAACCCTATCAGATAAAAAAATTAAAAGCACTTATTTTTAATAAATGATTTTCGGCTCTACCTTGTAAGGGGAGATTAAACCCAATCGGAGTGTACCTTCAGCTTATTTTAGACTGGAACGCCACACAGCACACAATAATGAACAAGGACACTGAAATTTAAACTCTTTTGTAGACAACCTCCTGGCAAACATCTCTTGCCAGAGCCCAAATCTCAACTCTCCTGTGAGGTGCGTGATACCAACACGCCTGCTCCTGATACATGAAAGCGGAGATCAAAGAAGCAGCGACCAAATTGGGTTCCCAAACACTACAACATCAGCCGTTCTCCCCAGGGCCCGCTGCTAATTATATCTGAGCTCACTGCTTTGCAGTCCGTGCTAGTTTATAAATAACACTCTCTGTGCTGTGTGGTTGTTGACAGGCAAAGGTAGGCCATTTCCTCTTATCAATCTGCCTTCAGTGGGATCAGAGAGCTGGAGAAACCCACTCTATAACACATTCTTCATCAGCCTCTCCAGTTCGTGTTTAATGCATCTCCTTTCCGTGGCTGTGATTTAAGAGACAGCTCTCTTTTTTTTTATCTCCCTTTACAACTGCATTTAACACTATCATTGCTATGTTTAAGGATAAAATCCAGTGGCTCCAGTTGTCTGGCTCCAGCCTGCTACCTTTGGCACTCTACAACCTTTGGCACTAAGTCCCGTCCTCCTGTAACTCCTCAACTTGTTAAGTTGTTCCTCCGACATCTCCTCAAGATTTATACCTCCGAATGCCCTATCCTAAACTCTCTCCTTGGTGTACCTCTGTGGAAAGTCTTGCAATATTATCTCGAGAAATTTTCCTTGCATTTTCAGGATGGGACTGTGTATGTGGATGAGAGCGAGAGAGGAACAGGGACTTTGCTGTTGCTTTGTCACTCGGTGTGCTCTGCTCTGTTGTGTCCTGTGTTGCTATGCTGAGCATTGTGGGTAGTCTACGTTGGCGACACTTGCGGGCTGCCCCCAGCACATCACTGGATGTGTTGTTTGTTAAGGTAATTGATGCATTTCACTGTATGCTTCCATGTACATGTGACAGATAAATCTGAATCATCTGTTAAGACCAGAATTTAATACTCAACCTTCTCTGCCCTGAGAAGATGATATTGAGCTGCCTTCTTGAACCACTGCAGTGACAAAGTAGTTATGATACAATTAAGTGGCTTTCTGGCCTGTACATTCAACCATGTTACTGTTGGTTTGGAGCCACATGCAAAATACTGTGGGTGAGGAACAGCAGACTTTCTCACCTGGTACAGATAATCGTCATCATCATCGAATGCCTGTTACACCGCTGGTGTTTAGGGCAGCAATGAAGGTCCTCCATCTCTGATTGTCCTTGGCCATCTTCTCTATTGTGTCCCAGGTGTGGTTCAGAGTCCTCATTTCTACCTGTTCAGGGCTTCCTTCATCGTGCCAGTAGCTCCCACTTGGTTTTCACTACTGTCAGTCATGCAGCTCCTGGGTGGAGACTCAGGAATACCATCGCACACAGATATAAGATTCTTCATTGCTGTTTCTGCAACATTGTTTTTGACCAGTTGGGGTTGTTAGCCCTGAGCTGAACCCCTGAACCTGGAGAACCAGTGGACCACTCTTAGACTGGCCTCTGCCCTTTGACCTGTTTGGCATAAAGCCATAGCTCTCTGGGTCATCGAGGCACGCAAGACTCCAAACCCTATGACAAGGTTGTGGTCCTCTTGGAGGACAGATAAATGAAACCAAATAAGTTTTTAAGAACAGACGTTAGACATAAACTCACTGTTACTGAGACTAGATTTTTAATTCTATTAAGAGTAATAAAGGGACAGAAAAGAGGCGACACAGTTAGCGTAATGATTTTACAATACCGGCAACCCAGGTTTATTCCCACTGCTGTGCGTAAGGAGTTGATATGTTCGTTCTTCCTGTATCTGTGTGGGTTTCCTCGGGTGCTCTAGATTTCTCCCACGTTTTGAAGATGTACAGGTTAGTTGGTTAATTGGTCACGTGGGTGTAATTGTGCAGTGCGGGCTTCTTAGGCTGGGAGAGGTAAATCATCTCTTTTATTTAGAAATTACCACGCTGTACCTCAAAATGAAATAAAATAAAATAATAAAATTAAAAGTTCTAAGTTTTTCTTGGAGTCAGTTAATTCTGACCATCAACACCCATGTACACAAATCACATGTGTCTATTCTTCCCGCATTCCCAACAGCTTCAATGCCTCAACAGTTTCTTCCACTCACCGACATACTGGGGGCACTTTACAGAACTTTAAAGGAGATTAAGTAGCATCTGAATGACATTACAAACATGATATCACATGTTGTCAAGTTATACAAAAGAGTAAACTCAAGACCTGTGGTTATTCATTGTTCTTCACTCTGCGCTCATTTCTATCTCAGTGACAATGTGCTTTTTCACATTTCTCACAGTGTCAGAGAGCAGTGTAGAGGGCACATTGCGAGCCTGTGGGGGTGGGAAGGGGGGTGTAGAGATTTTGCTGGCTGCTCGCTCTGCAGAACCTACTCACTCCTTGGCATGGGGGGGGGGGGGGAATGCAAAGAAAAGAGCCAACAGGACCATCACAGAGGCTGCTAAGCGAGTCTCCAGATGGCTATGAATCAAGAGGTGTGACCCATGGACCAATGCTGCCGGGACACAAGCCGGGACCTGATCAACCCTGGCTGGGTCACCTGGGAGAGGATGTCTGATGTTAAAAGATCCCAAACACCAAATGACCCCAGGTTACATCACTGATGATGTGACACAGCACATCCTAGGATGTATCTCAGCATCACCAGGGTAAACCTGATTCTGATTTTGATTTAGATAATGACTCTCATTTCACAAGACTTATTGAGATACAGAGCAGAATAGGCACTTCCAGCTCATTTGAGCCACACTGTCCAGGAATCCCCTGATTTAACCCTAGTCTAATCACAAGACAATATATATTGACAATTAACCTACCAATCGATATGTCTTTGGACTGTGGGAGGAAACTGGAGCACTGGGAAGAACCCCACGCGGTCACAGGGAAAACGTACAAACTCCTTACAGGCAGCGGCAGGAATTGAACCTGAGTTGCCCATAATGTAAAGCGTTGTGCTAACCACTATGCAACCCCAAGTGTTCTTTATAAGGGACAATGCCTGCAAGAATCTTTTCATCTCTTGGGTGAAAAGATAGTTTGTATCTTGGGTTCCCAACCATTTTATGATTGAGAAATAGCTGTAGCAGCACTTTGACTAGGTTCAAAGTTCAATGTTTAAAGTAAATTTATTTTCATAGTATGTATACTATATACAACTTTGAGATTTGTGCCCTTATAGGCAGTCACAGAACGAATACTAGGGTAAATAGCCAGAGTCTTTTTCCTAAGGTAGAAAAGATGACTAGCACAGAACATAGCATTAAAGTGAGAGGGAGAAAATTTGAAAGCAATGTGCTTGGCAAGTCTTTTACGTAGAGATTGGTAGTTGTCTGGAAAGAGTGTTGTATATAAGCAGATTCATGGATTGTAGGTAAGTACAGCAACAAAACATTTTATTTGCGTACACGTCAAACTAACGCTCATCCAAGTCACCCAAACTATAGAAACTACAACACTAAACATTGAAATCACTTGTTAAATCTGGCCAAGTTACTCAATAAGATTATACAAGCAACAAACAACAACTTAACCAGGTGTGCGCCCGAAACACGAGCTCCTCCCCTTATTAACTTCAATACACCCTCAAAATGATTTCCCCCAGGCCGCCTGCAGCTCACAGCCTGGAGTGAGCTCGGGGTAAAAAGCGAGAGCCCTGCTCACGTGTGTTCACCTTTATATACCTGAAGACCGGAAGCCAGTCGCAGGTATTGCAGCACGTGGCCTGGGATGAGAAATCCGTACCACAGAGCATGGGAGCTAACCAACAGGATGGCGGCTACATACCTGGAGAATATGTTCATTTACCAGTGCGGCTGAAGTGACTTTCGGAGCAATAAATTTCTGTCAGCTAATAAGATAACCTTCCACATTACAACGAGTTGCCGGGGCCAATAGTAGAGGAAGATGCAATAATGGTATTCAAAAGGTTTTTAGACAGGCATAAAATGTTCTGGAAATGGAGGGATGTGGATCACGTGCAGACAGAAGGGATTCCTTTAATTTGGCATCATGCTCAGTGCAGACATTACGGGACAAAGTTCCCTTTTTCTGTGCAGTACTGTTCTATGTCCTTCACATTGTCATTTTTTCTAACTGTGTTTTAAACTTATTTTCCATTAACTTCACTCTTTTTTTCTCTGCTTAAATCTTAATTTTGCCCCCAAAATGTTCCCAGTTCTGTTGTTCAACTCTGGCAAGGTAGTGTAGCAGTTAGAGCAATGCTTTACAGTGCCAGCTATAAGATTGGGGTTCAATTCCTGCCACTGCCTGTAAGGAGTTTGTATGTTCTCCGTGTGACCATGTGTGTTTCCTCTTGGTGCTCTGGCTTCCTCCCACATTCCAAAAGATGTACAGGGTCAGGAATAGTAAGTTGTGGGCATATTACGTTGGAGCTGGAAGTGTGGCCACACTTGCAGGCTGCCCTCAGCGCAATCCTCACTAATCTAATTAGAAGCAAATGACACATTTCACCATATGTATCCATGTACATAATAATCTTTCTTTATTTCCTCAGTATGGCCAGTGTTGCTCTCATGTGAACTCTTCATCAGACTGAAGAAAATCTCTGAATGCTCCTCATTGCTCTCTCTTTCAAATTGAGAGATGTGACCAAGAGTTACTCATTTTTGAGCATTACTTCTACAACTCTCCTGTAGGTTGGTGACCAGGAATGATTGAAACTTTCCAAGTAAGTCTGTGTTAAATGTGTTGTAAAGCCTCCTTAAGTCCTTATGAGACTTGTTGAGATTATTTCAGAATCAGAATCAGGTTTATTATCACTGATTTACTGTATGTGACCTGAGATTTGTTGTTTTTTCTTTAGCAGCAGTACGGTGCAAAGACATGAAAATTACTATAAATTACAGGCATAAATAAATAGTGGGAAAAAAAACGAATAGTGGGGTAACGTTCATGGGTTGGTGGACCGCTCAGAAATCTGAAGGCTGAAGGGAAGAAACTGTTCCTAAAGTGTTGAGTGGGAATCTTTAGGCTCCTGTATCTTCTCTCCGATTTAAACAACAAGAAGAGAGCATGTCCGAAATGGTGAGGGGCCCTTGGTGATGGGAGCTGCCTAGATAATGGGAGGGTTGTTCCCATGGTGGAGTTTACATAGTACAACATCTGATTTACTTTCAAAGTTCAAAGTAAATTTTATTATCATAGTACATATATGTCACCATCTACAACTCTGAGATTCATTTTCTTGTGGGCATACTCAGCAAAGGTATAAAATAGTAACTATAATAGGATCAATGAAAGATCAATTGGAGTGCAGAAGGCAACAAATTGTGCAAATGCAAGTATAAGTAAAATGAATCTCAATGGATGGGCAAGTGAGTGCAGCTACCCCCTTTTGTTCAAGAGCCTGATGGCTGAGGGGTAGTAGCTGTTCCTGAACCTGGTGGTGTGAGTCCTGAGGCTCTTGTACCTTCTATCTGATGGCAGCAGTGAGAAAAGAGCATGATCTGGTTGGTGAGGATCTTTGATGATGGATGCTGCTTTCCTGCAATATTGTTTTATGTAGATGTGCTTGATGGTTGGGAGGGTTTTACTTTTGATGGACTGGGATGAATCAACTACCATTTGTAGGATTCCTCATTCAAATGTATTAATTTCTTAATAGTGTGATAGATATTCTCTTTCCGGGGTCTAAAAGGCTTATTGCTAACCTCAGATTTCTTGCACAGCAGCATGACCTTTCCAAAGTTCACAGCTGTTTGTGACAAAGTTAAACTTCTAACCAATATTCCTTGCTCAATTTCTTGTTCTAAACAAGAACCAGTCTTCAGTTCTTAGTGTAAATTTCAAGCAATAATCAGTCTGAAGTCAAAAGGACAGCTTTGCAAGCAAACAGCACTGCTTACAATGAACAAGGCACCTACAGTAGGACTATTTGTATCATTGTGATAGAGATCAAGGAAGATTCCAGACTGGACTTATTTTGAACTTAATGCATCAAGCATGGTCACAGGTATAATCAATCTATGGTTGGGATTTTGTGTACTCAGAGAATCAGCCCTCACAGTATTAATTTTGGGTGTCTAGTATCTCTGACCCCAGAAGCTTTTAGACTATCTGTGTGAATCACTTAGTCCCAGCAAAGGATTCTGAAAAACATGCAGACAATGTCAACTTGTAGCAAAACAGTATAAATGCTAGAAAGCATTGTGAATTGTTAGGAATGACAAGGAGAAGGACAGAAAGATGGGGTGACAGAAAGAAGAGCTAGAATCTATTTCTCTGCCTTTGGTTTCTGTGACTTGTTCATCAACAACTCATTGGTATGTTCTTTTAGGTCGTAAGAATTGTACCTGTGTTTGATAATCCTTTATAGTTGGTAAATCTTTTGGAATTTAGTAATCTATGATAAATCAGAAATCCTGTCGGTATTGACAATCAACACTAGTGCACCTCAGGTATACTCTCTTGTACTGCTTTACTCTCTACACCTAGGAGTGTGTGGCTAGGCACAGCTCAAATGCCATCGATAAACTTGCCGATGATACAACCATTGTTGGCAGAATCTCAGGTGGTGACGAGAGGGCGTACAGGAGCGAGATATACCAGCTAGTTGAGTGGTGTTGCAGCAACAACCTTTGACTCAACACCAATAAAACCAAAGAACTGATTGTAGACTTCAGAAAGGATAAGGCAAGGGAACACACAACTGTGCTCAAAGAGAGATCAGAAGTGGAGAGAGTGAGCAATTTCAAGTTCCTGGGTGTCAATATCTCTGAGGACCTAACCTAGACCCAACGTATTGATGCAGCTATAAAGAAGGCAAGACAGCAGCTATATTTCTTTAAGAGCTTGAGGGGATTTGGTATGTCACCAAAAACACTCAGGAATTTCTGCAGATGTACCATGGGGAGCATTCTGACTGACTGCATCACTGTCTTGTATGGAGGGGCTGGCTAGCTACTGCACAGTATTGAAGTAAGCTGCAGAGAGTTGTAAAATTAGTCAGCTCCATCTTGGGCTCCAGCCTCCGTAATATCCAGGACATCTTCAAGGAGCAATGCTCCAGAAAAACAACATGCATCATTAAGGATCCCAAGCACCCAGGACATGACTTGTTCTCATTACTACCATCAGGAAGGAGGTACAGGAGCCTGAAGCCACACAGTCAACAGTATAGCAACAGCTTCTTCCCCTCAGCCATCCGATTTCTGAATGGACATTGAACCCATGAACACTGTCTCTTTACTTTTCTATTTCCTTTTTTTCACTACCTATTTAACTATTTTATATATATACAGTGTAATTCTCAGTTTTTTGTCTCTGTCATCATGTATTGTATTGTACTGCTGCTGCAAAGTTAACAAATTTTATGACATGTGCCGGTAATATTAAGCCTGATTCTGATTATGATTCTGTTAAATGTTTGTTATCATTAAAAATACAATAAGCTGTGTATAAACTGCTTTGTTAGCTGTAAGTATCTCCTCCTTGGTAAGGATGAGGGACCCACTGCTCAAATAGCCGCTATTGATAGTGAACCTCAATCGCTCAAATAGTGGCTATTGATAGCTAATCGCCAGCGCAGAGACTAGGTCCGGAAGTAAGCTAGTCTTTGAAGGGTAGCATGACACAGTATAACCTCCCAATAGTGAGGGTACCTGAGACACTGCACCTATATCGGATAGGTCTTAAAATCTCCAACTGAGTTTAGGGCTTTGAAGACAGTGAACTAATGCCATCATAATGGCTTCTATAATCTTTCCAGCATTGCAGACCCTGTCTAAGCACAAAAAAAACTTATTCTTCTTGTACCTTAACTCTGTTCCAATCATGATGCACCCCATTTTTCCCTGCTTTGAATGTTTTTTCTTCATACATCTAACTTTATCTTTTTCCTTTTTAACTCTGTATGTCCTCCTTCACTTCTAATTTACTCAGTGTTTCTATCCCAAAGCTTGGCATCACCTCATTTCCAGCTGTTGACTTGCCCAAGTCCCCACTCTCATCAGCTCTAGTGCTGTTGGGCAATTGTGGTTCAACAATAAAACCTATCTATAACCTTTGCCTGTTTAATTAGATGTACCTTCCTCTTATCCCGAGTGGTATTGTGCTCCATATGTACTCCCGGTTGACAGCTACTCTTTCTTGCAAACTTATACTACAATTATCTTTCAATAATAAAATGTTTCGGAACCCAGGATATAAATGAGTTGTGTGGACCTAAATCACTAAGGCTTCAATATTTCTTTTCACAACAGCCTGGTATGCCATGTGTTTTGCTTATAAGATGCATTATGCTGTCAGGGATGGTCTTTGAGTATTTAAGGTAAGCTTGTTGATTTATTGCTGGGATTTTGCTGGATTGTATGTTAGATTACATCGTGTGGCAAGGCTTCTGGGGGTCTGAATGCTGAACTCTTTCAAGGGTGCGTATTTTCGGGAGAAAAGATTTTCCATTTCAGCTTTCTGTTCTCAGCATCGTGTTCAGGGCCGATTCAGGTCTTAAAGAACTATGTAAAGACCCCAAGACAGGTACAGCATGGGTTAGATACAAAATAAAGTCATTCTACTATGTTTGGTTAAACACAACAGGTATAGCATGGGTTGGGAAGGGAGTAAAATTCCCTCTACAATGTCCTGTCAGACACTCCCAGGACTAATGTGGGTTCTACTGTATATACATCTTCCTCACCAACAAAACAATGGGTTCTCAACTGGAGGTCTGCAGACCCCTCTGTTAATAATAGAGGGTTCATAGCATAAAAAAGTTGGGAATCCCTGATCAAAACATTTCAAGGCAATTGTAGCACAGGTTGAATCAGCATAAATCCCACTCCCTCTAAAAATTTTCTTTACTTACTGCTTACTGCCATTGGCATTTAGAGCAGCAATCAGTCTTCCACCTTTGGCAATGTTCAGGCAGTCTGATGATCTTCATTGTGTCCATAACTTCCTATAAAATGCTGGAGGAACTCAGCAGGCCAGGCAGCATCTATGGAAAAGAGCACAGTTGACGTTTCGGGCCGAGACCTTTCGGCAGGACTTGGCCTGAAACGTTGATTGCACTCTTTTCCATGGATGCTGCCTGGCCTGCTGAGTTCCTCCAGCATTTTGTGTGTGTTGCTTGGATTTCCAGCATCTGCAGATCTTCCCTTGACCGTAACTTCCTCTTGGCTTTCGCTATTGTCAGTCATACAAGTTCCAGTTGGAGACTCAGGAATACCATCACACTCAGATGTAGAAGGATTCTTCATAGCTGTTTCTGTAATGGTTTTGTTTGACCAGTCAGGGTTGTTAGCCCTGAGCTGAACCCCTGAACCTGGAGGACAGATGGACCACTCTTAGTCTGGCCTCTACCCTTTGACCTGTTTGGCATGGGTGACCCTACCAAGAGCCAAAACAGAAAACCCTGTCTCCAGCCAACAGAGCTCTCTGGGTCATTGAAGCATACAAGCCTCCAAACCATGACAAGATTGTGGTCTTCTTTGGGGATATATTTTCTGTGCCACCATTAAGACTTTCTCAGATGGAGCTTGCCATTCTCTACCTTGACCATAAGACCATTAGACATAGGAGCAGAAATAGACCATTCTGTTCATTGAGACTGCTCCACCATCCCACCACAGCTGATTTATTATCCTTCTCAACCCCATTATCCGACCATCTCCTCATAACCTTTGATGCCCTTTCTAATGAAGAACCTGTCAACCTCCACTCTAAATATACCCAATGACTGGGCCTCCACAGCCATTCGTGGCAATCAATTCTACAGAATTTCCATCTATTGGCTAAAGAAATTCCTCTTCATCTCTGTTCTAGAGGGAACAGAGTTTCTATCCCGGATTAGAAATGGCAAGTACTAGAGGGCATGCAATTGAGGGTAGAGGGGTAAAGTTTAAGGAAGGTGTGCAGAGCAACTTTTTTGCATAGAGAGTGGTGAGTGTCTGGAACAGACTGTGGTGGAAACAGGTATACAATAATGGATAACAAATCTGAGGGAGCCAAAAGATACTGCTTGAACCATGAGGTGCTGCCTCAGTTGTGTATAGGATCCTATAACTTCCAACTTACAAATGAGTCCATGAGGGAGTTAGAAACAGGACACTCTGGAGACCTCCAACACTTTAAGAGGTTCTGTATTCAGATTATATAGGAGCTACACGTTCCCAGAATGAGTCAGGCTTATCATTATAAAAATAGTGAATGAAGATTGGTAGACTGGGTCTTGTTCACCTTGGAAATCAACAGCTAAAGGTGAACTTTTCCTTAATTGTTGAAAGTCACATATGGTTGGATTGACATTACATTTCTGGAGACACTCAGGAAGTTTCACCTAGGGTTAAACAAGAGAGCCACATGAAGCCTGGTCACTCTATTATCTTGATGTTCGAACTTGTTTGTTTTTAACATATAATCCTCCACTTGTTTATGAGATGTGGACATTGTTTGCTGTGCTGACAATCATAAACACAAGAAGTTTCTGCAGGTGCCGAAAATCCAGCGTAACACAGGCAAAAAATGCTGGAGGAACTCAGCAGGTCAAACAACATCTAAATAAAGAGTTGGCGTTTTAGGCCAAGAACCTTCATCAGGATTGGAAAGGAAGGGGAAAGGAGCCAGAATAAGAAGGTGGGAGGAAGGGAAGGAGTACAAGCTGGAAGGTGATAGGTGAATTCAGGTGAGGGGGAAGGTAGATGGGTGGGGGAGATGGGGTGAAGTGAGAAGATGGGAGGTGATAGGTGTTAAAGGTACTGTGCACATCAATACAATCACAAAGAAAGCATGACACTTCAGGCAATTAGATTATGAGAACACTCAATCCTCTTTTATTGTCATTTAGAAATGCATACATGCATTAAGAAATGATACAATGTTTCTCCGGATTGATATCACAGAAAACAGGACAGACCAAAGACTAACACTGACAAAACCACATAATTATAACATATAGTTACAGCAGTGCAAAGCAATACCATAATTTGATGAAGAACAGACCATGGGCACAGTAAAAAATGTCTCAAAGTCCCGAGTCGATCGACTCCCGAGTCCCCGATAGCAGGTGGCAAAAGGGAGAAACTCCCTGCCATGAACCTCCAGGCACCGTCAACTTGCCGATGCCTTGGAAGCAGCCGATCACAGCCGACACTGAGTCTATCTGTCCGAAAACTCCGAGCTTCCGACCAGCCTCTCCAATACAGCCCCCCGAGCACCTTTGACCTCTCCCCGGCTGCTGAAACACGCAAAGCCGAGGATTTCGGGGCCTTCAGCTCCAGAGATTCCGGTTACCACACAGTAGCAGCGGCAGCGAAACGGGCATTTCAGAAGTTTCCAGATGTTCCTCCGTACTCTCACATCTGTCTTCATCAAATCAGGATTGTGCACGGTCCCCTACTTGACAGATAATAGACATCATCACCAAAGTGACCGCACGCGCTGTCGTCACACCGCCATCTTCTCCCCCCTCCCGGGATTACAGAGCTTTGGTTTTAACAGATGTACCATTAAAAATATTCTGACTGGTTGCATTATGGTCTGGTACAGCAATTCAAATGTGCAGGAATGTAAGAAACTGCGGAGAGCAGTGGACTCTGCCCAATATATCATGGGCTCATCTCTCCCCCCCCCCACTTAGACCTTTCCCTCCTCTTTGCAGGTACTGCGAGGCCTGAAGTCTCACACCACCAAGATCAAGAACAGTTACTTTCCTTTAATCATGTGGATCTTGAACTGACCAGCACAACCATAACAAAGATTTTGCTTTCTGAATACTTTTAGGTGTATCTTAGTGTATTTTTGAATGTTGATAATGAAAATCACTATGAAATTTCACTATAATGCACCATTTAAAAAAAAATCACCTATAATTCTTATCTCAATTCATAATTCAAGTCAGAATAACTGATGCTAAGATTAAGGGAGGTGATTTTGTCGGTCCACAAATCAAACAGGCCATCAATGACAGGCAATTCAAAGAAGCTCTAGTGGGACCGGAGAAAATCACATGGAAGGCATTCAAGGATGTTGCTGAAAATTTTCTTGGCAACTACAGAGCACCAAACTATGTGCAGCTGGTTGACAACGTGCTTCAAGCATACAAAACCATGAAGTGCACCATGTCACTAAAGATTCATTTTCAACATTCTCATTTAGACTTCTTCCCTGCAAATCTTGGTGCTGTCAGTGATGAGCACGGCAAAAGGTTTCACTAGGACATTGTGGTCATGGAGAAATGGTATCTGGGCAACTGAGATCCATCAATGCTGGATGATTAATGTTAGACTCTTAAGCGAGATGCCTCATACACCGAGTACAAATGAAAATCATCAACAAAACAATTTTAACTTAGTTGAACTATTGTAAAGCATTAGCATACTTATGCAATTAAATGCATTATATTTGATAAAAGTTAATTTCTTGTTTCTCCAAATTCTTATGTGATACAATTAGTCTGAAATTCTACTTGTGTCAGCTTCAAGCAGTTTACCATCAACAAAAAAAAAAATTCTGAGGAAACAACACTTTCAAAATTTTTTTTGTCCTGTGTAATCACTGGAGTTTAGCATCACAATGACTACTTGATCACTTTGCACTAAAATGGACTTCGTTTGTTTTTGTTCTAATTGTGTTGTTTTTTGTAAGAAATCATATTTAATGTTTGATTTATGTTTTTTGTATTAAATGCTGCATGTATGATGCTATTGGCCCGTGATGCTACTGCAAGTAAGTTTTTCATTGCATCTCTGATCATGTGTACTTGTGTACATGATGGTGACTTTGACTTTGACTTCAAAATGTGCTTCAAGTTTCAATACCTCATCAAGAATCATAAACTCTTCCCCCTCTGCCTCTCCTGCCCCTCACAAAACTAATCCAAACTCTTATCCTGGGAGTAATATGCTGATATCCTGTAATGAAATAAAGAAAAGATGACTTTGCGTTCCACATGATGTCCTGTCAGAATAGATCTGCTTAATGTTTCTTTACATTTCTTCAATCCGGCTCTAGGATATTCTACTCTAACTCTCTCCAGATGTCCCACACTAGAAAATGGTGGCATGCTTCATGACCACAAGGGGCATCCAAGAAGGCAAGGGATATTTTTTCTTGAAGAAAGATCTAATTTGCACTGAAGTCTTTGTACTGGGACACCGAGAGAGGGACACATCTCAGTTAAGAGGATTGCAGGCAAAAGATTCTGTTCCATGTCACAAGAGAATGTGTGTACTAAAAGAAGTAGCAACATGAATCAGGGAATGATTTTCAGCATAATCATCTTGGTCAGCATGGACGAATTGGGTCAAGGGGCCTGCTTCCATGTTATGTAACTCCCTGACTCTTTGATTCTAATATTAAACATTAAAGATTTGCACAATCTGTGACCTGGGTTCATTTCCCACCACTGTCCCTAAGGAGCTTGTACATCCTCCCTGTGATCACGTGGGTTTCCTCCGGGTGCTCCAGTTTCCTCCCACAGTCCAAAGACTACTGGTTAGTAGGTTAATTGGTGATTATAAATTTCCCGTGACTAGGTTAGGGTTAAATTGGCGGTTGCCAGGCAGCGTGGCTCGAAGGGTGAAGAGCCTGTATCTCAATAAACAAAATATAAAAATTAAAAGATCGTAGGGAGAATGGAGACACAGATGGGAAAGGAGGTTTTAATCTCTTTAACGTTGCTGAGATAAAGGAGGCTATATTTCAATCCACTGAGACCATAAAGAGGGGGAAAAAACGGTGTGTAGGTCACAAACACAAGAAAATCTGCAGATGCTGGAAATCCAAAGCAACACACACAAAATGCAGGAGGAACTCAGCAGGCCAGGCAGCATCTATGGAAACTAATAAACAGTCGACATTTGGGGTTGAGACCCTTCATCAGGATTTCAACAAAGAAGATGAAGGTCTTGGCCTGAAACGTTGACTGCTTACTCTTTTCCTTAAATGCTGCTTGACCTACTGAATTCGTCCAGAATTTAGGGTGTGTTGGTATCACTGAAGGTGAGCGTGGTATGGTTCTAGGTGACCATTCTTCTTTGCCAAAATCTTCCTTGACACAGGAGGGTTCTCATTGAGACCAGTAAATATATTTCTCTCAATTTCAGAGCATTAAGATTCAAACAAGGAAAGGATAAGCTTGACTAAGATCAGGATGTTGTGCTTAAATTAATAATTCCGTGTACTGTATCTTCCAACATCTGAATCCCTTCATCGAGACAATTAAAACCACTAAATTATTAATGCCTCGTTTCATCTTGGTACTAGTCACAAAAAAAATTGCTGCCTCTGATTGTGTTTTTGTGGCCTGTTTAATCACTGCAAACCTTAGTAATTAAACTGTTGTTCTTGTCTGACACTCAATAAATTACTCGATCTTAATGCTTGGTAATTGCGCAAACCTTTCCACATGCTGAGCCAATTACGCCAGCAATTATATAGCGCTTTGCAAACAAAGGATGAATAATAGAGTATCACAGCTACCCCAGTGACTGATCTTGCACACAATTATTTTTTTGTTGTGGTGGGGCTAGGGGTAGTGTGTGAGAGGTTCTTTTCTGATAAGCCTTAAATAGGTTTGTCCCAATCTGGCACCACAAGCTCCCTTGTATCACACCCAAACTACTGGAGGAACTCAGCAGGTCAGGCAGCATCTATGGATAGGAATAAAGAGCCAACGTTTCAGGACGAGATCAGTTCCTCTTCTTCTGATTCCACCCTGCCTAGCCAATGACCTCCCAGTTTTCAAACAGATCCTTAAAAACCTTTCTTGGCAGTTCCCTGCCCTTCCAACTTCCTGCTTCCTGAGTTGTTCTCCACTAGGTGTCCACCTTTTCCTTCCCTCTGTCCCCCTAAATGTGTGTTTAAATCATGGGAGATGCAGCAAAGAAGTAGGGGGGACAAGGCAGACAGACAAATTCCAATTCTCCACCAATGTGGTCTTCGTTGCATAGTTCTGCATATAATCCTAGAGACCATTGGTATCAATGACTGCTCCTGTCACAAGAGTTAACAGGATGTATGGCAGATTTAAAAAATTATTCTGCACTAGTAGTCCATCCTGGTGCTAGTTTTTTTTTAAAATTGAGATACAGCATGAAATAGGTCCTTCTGGTCCTTCAAGCCATGCTGCCCAGCAACCCTAGTCTAATCACAAGACAATTTACAATGACTAATTAACCCATCAACAGGTACATCTCTGGCTGGACTATAGTAGGAAACTAGAGCACCCGGAGGAAATCCATGCAGTCACGTGGAGAACATAGAAACTCCTTACAGGCAGTGGCAGGAATTGAACCCGGGTTGCCTGTACTGTAAAGTGTTGTGCTAACCACTACGCTACCATGCTGCACTCAAGCCTTTCCTCATCTACATCTTCTCCCTCAGATACCAGCCCCGTCTCCCCTAAAAGCACCTGCTCAATTTCCCTCAGTCACTCAATGTGTGGGTAAGAAAGTCATTTTCTCTTGTTGTTTGGATAAAGAAGTTTCCCCTGAATTTACTGTTGGTATTCTGGGTGACCATTTTATATTGACATCCTCTCCCTGCACTCCCTTCCCTCTGTACCTGCTCTATCACAGCCTTTGTAGTTCTCAAGACCTCTGCCTTTTCTCAGGAGAAGAGACACGGTTATTCAGCAGCAAAACACACACATAAAGTCCTGCGAGGACTCAGCAAGTTAGGTGGAAGGGAACGAAAACTTTCCAGTCCTGATGAAGGGTCTCGACCCAAACTATGTCTTCTAAAACTGTGACAAACGTCTGTAGATGCATCCTGACTGGTTGCATTGTGGCCTTTTAATTCCATGATCATTATCTGCAGAAATCAGTTAGCGCGTAGGTACACACGAAGAAATCTCCTCGGCAGAGCTTTCAAGTACTACTAAAAGATACCCATTTAATCTGCTAGAGAAACACTCTAAAAGTGTTCGATAAGCTCAAAAAGTCAGACATTTCAGGCTGTGACTCTCCAAAATATCAACCCTCCATAGATGCTGCCTGAATTGCTGAGTTTCTCCAGCATTTTGCGTGCGTTGTGATGAACTGAGGCTGTCTGGCTGCAGTGAAGCTGGGCTCCGTGTCTGTGTGCTCATTTTCATAAAACTTCAGCTCTGAATGCTATTTGCTTATGTTTATTGTTTGCACGATTTGTTTATTTTTCTTTCTGCTCTTTGGGTATTTGACATTCTTTGCTTTTTAAACAGTTTCTATTGGGTTTCTTTGTTTTGTGGCTGCCTGGAAGGAGATGAATCTCAAGGTTGTAGAAACCATACATATTTTGATAATAAATGTACTTTGAACTTTGAGCTTAGATTTCCAGCATCTGCAGAATCTCTTCTGTTTATCATTAAGGACCTCCACCTCCCAGGACATGCCCTCTTCCCATTGTTACCATCAGGAAGGAGGTACAGAAGCCTGAAGGCACACACTCAACAATTCAGGAACAGCTTCTTCCCCTCTGCCATCCGATTTTTGAATGGACATTGAAACCATGAGCACTATTTCTCTACTTTTTTAAAATATCCTATTTTTTTGGCAGTAGTTACTTACTTTAACTTACTGTAATTCACAGTTTTCCTTTTCTCTTTATAATTATGTATTGCATTGTACTGCTGCCACAAAGTGAACAAATTTCTCAACGCATGCCAGTGATATTAAACCTTATTCTGATTCTGTTTCGGTACATCATGGAATTTGGTAACCTCGTTTTAAATTGGTGTTATTTTGTGCAGATTATAACAGCTTTTGGCATACTTATTCATCTTCCCTCTCTTCAACTTGCACACTGTGATATCTGTGTCAATCTGGAGCTAATATATGACATAGTCAGGTGTGGGTCGGGGGATATCACACCCATTAACACCATTTCCAGGGCTTGGGAGAGGTAGTGTTTACAATAAAAAAGTACACCATCATAATACTGGAGTTAATGACTCACTTTTGTCTGAGGCATTTGCTTACCCACGATTAGTTTTATTCTTACCGAGTGGTGTTTTTGTCATGAAACCTCTGTAAATCCATCAACACCTCTCTGGGACTTTGGGAAAACACACATCCAAACACCTTTTTGGAAACACCGGAAAAATCTGAAAGGGATTGCAGGAAAACGTACCACAGTGTTATCCAAAGGTCAAGAGCAGAGAGGTTTCAACCGCATTGTTCACTGAAATCTACGCTCTGAGATCTTGCCAGGTTCTGGAGTCACTAAATCTTACTCACGAACAGCTATGTTAGTATTACATCACACTGTTCCACAACATGGGTTTGTGTCTGCAAACCTAATCTCCTAAAAAAATAGAACATTGGCAATAGCACGGTACAGCTCAGGAACAGGCCCTTCGGCCCACAATGTTGTGCTGAACCAACTAAATGAATAATCAAATAGCTAATTAATCTCTTCTGTCTGGACAATGCTTTCCATTTTCCTCACATTCATGTGCCTCCCTAAAAAATCCTCAAGGTATCTGCCTGTATCACCACCCTAGGAAGCGCATTCCAGAAATCCACCACTAATCAATAGACATTGATCCAGGCACCCACCACTAATCAATACAAGTTGCTGCTTACAACTTCCATTTGCACCGCCTGATGAAAACACGAAGGAAAGCAGACTGCTGTTATACCTTTTTGGCGTCTTACTTTATAGAAAGATTAGAAGACTATGCCAGCTCTCAGGATATTCCCAATCCCCCACCAAGTGAAAAATACTGCAGATGCTGGAAATCTAAAATAGTAAAAGAAAATACTGAAAAAAGATACTCGGCAGTTCAGGCAGCATCTGCGGGAAGTGAAACAGAGTTAACACTTCCGGTCTGAGAGCCTTCGTCAGGTCAAGTGTTAATGGCAACTGTTCTGCCTCAGATGACAAGAAAACACACATAGTTGTCAATGTAGCCCAGTCCATCACAAAAATCAGCCTCCCCTCCATCGACTCCATCTATATATCCTGATTTCTTGGGAAAGCTGTCAACATAATCAATGACCCCTCCCACCCCGGTTATTCCTCCTCCCATTGGGGCAGAAGATACAAAAGCCTGAAAGCACATGGACCAGGCTCAAGGATTAGATTAGATTATGAGGACACTCAGTCCTCGTTTATTGTCATTCAGTAATGCATGCATTAAGAAATGATACAATGTTCCTCCAGTATGATATCACAGAAACACAAGACAGACCAAGACTAAAACTGACAAAAACCATATAATTATAACAAAAACAACAGGAATTCTGCAGATGCTGGAAATTCAAGCAACACACATCAAAGTTGCTGGTGAACGCAGCAGGCCAGGCAGCATCTCTAGGAAGAGGCACAGTCGACATTTCAGGCTGAGACCCTTTGTTACAACAGTGCAAAGCAATACTGTAATTTGATAAAGAACAGACCATGGGCACGGTAAAAAAAAGTCTCAAGGTCCCGATAGCCTCATCATCTCAGCAGATGGTAGAAGGAAGAAAAACTCTCCCTATCATGAGCTTCCAACGCTGCAAACTTGCCGATGCAGCACCCTGGAAGCACCCGACCACAGCCAACTCTTGAGTCCGTCCAAAAACTTCGAGCCTCCGACCAGCCCTTCAACACCGAGCACAAAGCACCATCTCTGCCGAGCGCTTCGACCCCGGCCCCGGCTGCCAAGCAACAGGCAAAGCCAAGGATTCGGGGCCTTCCCCTCCGGAGATTCTCGATCGCACAGTAGCAGGGGCAGCAAAACAGGCATTTCAGAAGTTTCTCCAGGTGTTCATCCGTGCTTCTCACGTCTGCCTCCATCAAATCAGAATTGTGCACAGCGCCCTACTTGATAGACTACAGATATTCATTCCAGAGTGGCCGCGCACGCTGCGTCGCGCCGCCACCTTCTCATTCAGCTTCTACCCTACATTTTAGGGATAGCTTCTACCCTACAATTATAAGACTCTTTTACAATAAGGATGAACTTTTGATCACTCAATCCACTTCATTGTGGCATCGACACTTTATTTGTCTACCTGCTCTGTACCTTCGCTGTAGCTAAAACATTATATCTACATTCTCATTTCTTTGTACTAGCTTAGTGAGTTTATGTATGCAACAATCCATCTGTGTGATGTGCAAACTTCCAGCTACACGGGGAAAGTTGCCAACCTCTTGGTTGGCCATTTCCCTCCCACATTCCAAAGACATACTGGTTAGTAGGTTAACTAATCATTGTAAATTGTCCCGTGATCAGGCGTGTGTTGAATAGATGGGTTGCTGGGTGGCCCGGGGCTGTATCTTTAGCTAATTAACTAACTAACTAACCAGCAAATAAGTAAATAACTAGTTAGATTAAATAAATAGATAGATAGAGAGAGAGAAAAAGGAAATAAATATATAAATAAATAGATAGACAGGTTAGATAGATCGATAAGAAGATAGAATTATTAAGGGCTCTTCCCACCCAGTCTTTTCTCTTCTCACTTTTCACTTCACCTTGGTACATCTGACAATCATAAGCCAGGGAGAACATGAAAACGCCATGCAGACAACACTGGAGGTCAGGATCGAACCCCCGTCAGTAACTCTGCAGAGGTGGCACCAGGTTATAATTCCATAGCTGGGAATTCAGGCATGGATCTCCAAACCACAAGGAATGTAAACTTGGCTGAGGGAGATGGGCTGCCCCAGGAGCTGATTTTTTTAACCCCATTCTCCCACCTTCTTCTCTAACTCATAACCCCATTACCAGTCAATAACCTTTCAATCTCTGCCTTAAATGACTTGGCCTTCACAGCCCTCTGTGGAAACAAATTCCACAGATTCTGCACCCTCAGGCTAAAGGAATTCTTCCTCATCTTAGTTTTAAATGGGCTCCCTTTATTCTGAGGCTGAGCTTTGGGAAACTAGACTCTCCTGCTAATGGAAGCATCCTCTCTATGTTTACTCTATCCATGCTTTTCAGTATCCAGTAGTTTTCAGAGGGATCTCCCTCACTCATCCTTCTGATCTCCACTGAGTACAGGGCCAGAGACATTAAACACTCAGAGACATCAAACAGGGATTGGTGCAGGATTAGTGTAAATGGCCTCTTGATATGGGCTTGGCGGGACAAAAGGCTTGTTTCCCTCTGGGACTCCACGGGGGAATACAAAACAGGAAAATTCAGGGCTACAGTTATGGACAGAAAGAAGGTAGAATATGTCAAATAGACAGTCGAGTCAGTTTGACAGGAATATTGGGGGAGGGCAGCCGAGGAAGAAAGGGAGAAAGAGGAACTTCCTTAACCCTGATTAGTGTTGTGGTAATCTCTGAAATTTGGCCCTGCTCTGCTTAACCGTATCGCATTACCTTGCCTCGATGCGGCACGGTGTCAGAACCTGGTGCTGTCATGTCAATGCCACCTACGTTGCGCTCTACCCTTCCCAGCTGCTCTTTCAGCAGCTTTTAACAGCAGAGATAATGAGGAGTTGGAAGGTAATATAACCATTGATCAGATTGGTGAGCTGCATGCCAGTGATAGGAACAGCTGGGACTTATCAGTTCAAGGCTGGCTCCTCCATTGAACAACTTGGGTTCTGTTACCTCTAAGAGACCGCAGCCTTCCTTGATTTATTATCAGGGGACGTTGATAGTGCCTCGTGAGGTGGACCGGTCAATTAGCAGCGCTACTGGTCTCAACTGCCCCTCCTCCAAGCAGCGAACTACCTCCTGCTGCCTTCCAGAGGGTCAGAAGAGCCGTGGGCTTTGGTTAGCCGAGAGGGCACAATCGGGACAGTTGGTGGCTTCACCTTAAAGACACTTTTCCTGTTTTCTCCCCCCTGTTGCCCTGAGGTTGATTTATCATTGCGGAGGAGATGAAAGCCATCACACCAGGGGTAGGGAAGGAGATGCCTTGCAGAGCCATCTCAGTTCTTGGACTTACTTTCAAAGGCAAGTGACTCAGGCTCTGTGGACCTGCCGGACAATGTGATAAATGAGAGTTTCGTGCACTTTTAAATTTCTCCCCCAGTGAATTGCAGGGAGCAATTCAAGTAGCAAAAATGAATCGTCCAGTACTTCTAAATTTGCTTCAGCTATACAAAGCAGTGTTTCAGTGCTGTAAACATGGGAGATTCTGGAAATCCAGAGTAATATATACAAAATGCTGGAGAAACTGATCAGGTCAGACAGCATCTATGGAAAGGAATAAAGAGTCGATATTTCTGGCCGAGACCCTTCATCAAGTCTCAGTGTTGTCCAGTGTTTTGTTTATCTCGTTGATAACAGAGAAGAGAGAAATTTTTGTCCTCCCCACTAATCCCATGTCTAATCCCTCCCGACTCCATAATATATTTATACCTTCTCTGTAATTATATTCTGTATTTGCTTATTGCTTTCTTTGTACTACCTCAATGTACTGATGTGATGAAATGATCTATATGGGTGACACACAGAACAAATCCTTTGCCCCAGAGGGATTCCCATTCCCTTTCTGACATATCGGTCAATAGCCTCCTCACGTTCCATAATGCGGCCACCCTCAGTGTGGAGGAGAAACACCTTATATTCCGTCTGGGTAACCTCCATACACAAAATGTTGGAGGAACTCAGCAGGTCAGGCAGCATCTATGGAAAAGAGTAAACAGTCGATGTTTCGGGTCCAAGAAGTGTCTCGGCCAGAAACATTGACTGCTTATTCATTTCAATGGACAATAGACAATAGATACAGGAGTAGGCCATTCAGCCCTTTGAGCCAGCACCGCCATTCACTGTGATCATGGCTGATCATCCACAATCAGTACCCCGTTCCTGCCTTCTCCTCATATCTCTTGACTCCACTATCTTTAAGAGCTCTATCTAACTCTTTCCTGAAAGCATCCAGAGAATTGGCCTCCACTGCCTTCTGAGGCAGAGCATTCCATAGATCCACAATTCTCTGTGTGAAAAGGTTTTTCCTCAACTCCATTCTAAATGGCCTACCCCTTATTCTCAAATTGTGGCCTCTGGTTCTGGACTTCCCCAACACCGGGAACATGTTTCCTGCCTCTAGCGTGTCCAATCCCTTAATAATCTTACATGTTTCAATCAGATCCCCTCTCATCCTTCTTATTCACGGATGCTGCCTGGCCTGCTGATTTCCTCCAGCATTTTGTGTGTCTTGCTTTGGATTTCCAGCATCTGCGGACTTTCTCGTGTTTATGGGTAGCCTCCTACCTGATGACATGAATATCGATTTCTCCTTCCAGTAAAAATTTTTCCCTTCCCCTTCCTTCTTCTTCTATTCTGCACACTGGCCTCTTACCTCTTCTCACCCACCTATCACCTCCCCCTGGGTCCACTCCCCTTTCTCCCATAGTCCACTCTCCTCTGTTTGCTTTCCCTCCCCACCTGGCTTGACCTATCACCTTCTAGCTAGCCTCCTTCTCCTCCCCAAACCTTTTTATTCTGGCATCTTCCGCCTTCCTTTCCAGTCCTGAAGAAGGGTCTCCGCCAGAAACATTGACTGTTTATTTATTTCTATTGATGCTGCCTGACCTCCTGAGTTCCTCCACTATTTTTTGTGTGTTGATTTTCCTGTACCTTGGTATAAGTGACATTAATAAACCAATTTACCAGTTTACAAGTCCCTCAATCTCTCTTCTGCACTGGCTCTCTCTTTCCTACGCCTTGCACCCTGGATGTTGGTGTTAGAGAGAGAATGGTTCCACAGAGGAAGGACTGAGCAATGGGTGAACACCATCCCTCCAGAGCAGGGGTTCCCAGCCTGGGACCCACAGACTGCTCCGTTAATGGTAGAGGTACATGGTATAAAAAAGGCTAGGAACCCCCGCACTAGAGGTTACCAAAGAGGCAGTTGTGTCTTTGGAACTGCACGGAGGAGATCCCCTGGGTGGCCTTGAGGAAGGTGAAAAGGAGGAGGTCCTGACAAATGCGGGAGGCTGGGGTGGAGATACATCTCTACCAAAGGAGGTGTAAGGAACTCCTTTCCTCTGCTAGTCTGAGGGTCACCCTTGGGCAAGGTGTAGCACCTGCTTAAACCCATTCTCCCCCCCTCTCCCATCAGGGTCACGTGAAGCCATGGGAGCAGGTGGTGGATGGTCGTATGAGCAGCTGGTGCATATCACAAGTCCTGGTTATGCGACCACTGACACCAGGCAGACGATCTCTGAAGAGTAGTGAGAATGGCTGGGGTCACCCATTTTGTAAAGACACTGCCCAGAAGAAGGAATGGCAAACCACTTCTATAGAAGAATTTGCTAAGAACAATCATGGTCAAGGCCATGATCACCTACATCATACAACACGGCGCATAAAGATGACTGACAAGTGAAACGAATAAGAGCATCAAGGAAGCTTTACTCTCATTTCATGTGTCAATGTAGCAAGTGGAAGCTTTACTGGGACCTTTTGCGCTACATTGGCATTCCCAATCCCTCATTGTGCTGTTGACTTGCGTGGACTCCCAGCCCACTTGTCTCATTTACTCCATGAACTTCTCCCAGTCCACTCCAAATCCCTCAGAGTTTTTGCTGGTCTGTATCCCTGTAGCCTCCTCTGTCGTTCAGTACTCCAAGATCTGCGCAGTCCTCCAAATCTCAAGTCAAGTCAAGTCAAGTCACTTTTTATTGTCATTTCAACCATAACTGCTGGTACAGAACACAGTAAAGATTAGACAACGTTTTTCAGGACCATGGTGCTACATGAGCAATACAAAAACTACACTGAACTACGTAAAACAACACAAAACTACACTAGACTGCAGACCTACCCAGGACTGCATAAAGTGCACAAAACAGTGCAGGCATTACAATAAATAATAAACAAGACAATAGGCACAGTAGAGGGCAGTAGGTTGGTGTCAGTCCAGGCTCTGGGTATTGAAGAGTCTGATGGCTTGGGGGAAGAAACTGTTACATAGTCTGGTCGTGAGATCCCAAATATTTTGGTGCCTTTTGCCAGATGGCAGGAGGGAGAAGAGGTTGTATGAAAGGTGCGTAGGGTCCTTTATAATGCTGTTTGCTTTATGGATGCAGCGTGTGGTGTAAATGTCTGTAATGGCGGGAAGAGAGACTCCGATGATCTTCTCAGCTGACCTCACTATCCGCTGCAGAGTCTTGCGATTGGAGATGGTGCAATTTCTGAACCAGGCAGTGATGCAGCCGCTCAGGATGCTCTCAATACAACCTCTGTAGAATGTGGTGAGGATGGTGGGTGGGAGATGGACTTTTCTCAGCCTTTGCAGAAAGTAGAGCCGCTGCTGGGCTTTCTTTGCTATGGAGCTGGTGTTGAGGGACCAGGTGAGATTCTCCGCCAGGTGAACACCAAGAAATTTGGTGCTCTTAACGATCTCTACGGAGAAGTCGTCGATGTTCAGCGGAGAGTGGTCGCTCCGTGTCCTCCTGAAGTCAACAACCATCTCTTTTGTTTTCTTCACATTTGGAGACAGGTTGTTAGGTGAACTAAGTATCCAGAGATCTGGATAGTTAGTTCACTTCTAACCCTTTTCCTCTCTTGCACTGGTGAACTTGCTTGCAGCAGTCAAAGACCCACCTCTTCCCTCAACCCCTCTGAAGTTAAAACAAATACATTCAATATATAAAACATTTCTGGGACCTCTGATTGGACTTGTGTTTATTTAGGCAGATGTGGGGCTTATTAACTTTAGTGCACGTGTGAGTGCATGGGAGTTAGATGGATGTCTGTCAGTGTACATGTGAATGAGTTTTGGGGTGTTCCTGTGGCTATGAGTGACTGTGTATGTATATCATGTGAGGGGCGGTGTGAATGTAATACATGTTTGGCATGTTTTGGTGTGTTTATCTACTTGTGTGGGGGGATAGGATGGGTATACTGCTAGTGTGTGTGAGTTTCAGATGGTGCTACTTAGGACGAGTGATTACCTACTGGCAGTTTACAAAGCAATAAATACAACTAAATACTTTATTAATAACATTTTTTCTGTAAAAAATTATGGTAAATGATTATCACAAACAGTGAAGAGATGAATGAAAGCAAGGCTGAGTCGAGGATCGAAGCATATGTGCGGGAGTGAGGTCAAGGCTTGTTTGATACGGAAGCAAGCGGAGAAAAGGGGGAGTTTCAGAGCCTGTCCGCCTACTCTGCGAGAGAGGCTTGATCGAAGTGCTGGGCCAATTTGGAAAGGTCAGTTGCGGTCCTAAACATGGTGGTGGGGTCCAGGCCCAGAGTACACTAATGCGACAGGACTCGGGCCCTAGGGTGAGGAGGAACTCAATGTTCAGGTCGAGCCAGTTCTGCTCACTGTTCTGCAACCTTTACTCGGCTCTGCACTGAACTGCAGCTGAGGCTGCGGCCTGCTGCAGCTGCTCCAGGCTTCGTATCTATGGACCCACTTTCGTTCTAAATGCTGTTTGCTTATTTTTATTGTTTGCACTATTTTTTTTTCTCTCTTCACATTGGGTGTTTGTTGGTCTTTTTTTATTCGCTTCTTTTGGGTTTCTTGTCTTGTGGCTGCCTATAAGGAGACGAATCTCAAGGTTGTATTAGTTTACATATTTCACTAATAAATGTATTTGGAATCTTTGAAATCTAAGTGTGTGTGTGTGTGTGTGTGTGTGTGTGTGTGTTTTTGCGCGTATGCCTTTATGTCTGAGTGCGCGTGTGTGGAGTGATGGGGGCAGCATAATCTCCCTGTGGTGTCACATGTGCACAGGATGGTATATTCCACCTGGAGGTGACTGGAACCCGTCTGGTTAGGCCACTTGATACATACACTTTTTCACAACACTGGCAATACTCAAGCCTCATATTCCTCAGTCCAGTTTCCCTATCTCCCAACCCAGCCCACTATGAGTGCAAGAACAGGAACTTTAAAGTTGATGTCTTACTGTTCATAAGTTCAATAGGTCCAAGTTAGGTAGACCAATCAGAGGACTGGCCAAATCATGAGATGAAAGTCCAGTGGACTTCCTGGAAAGTGGAAGCTTCTTCCATTGATTAAGAAAATGATTTGCTCCAATTTAAAGCTCAAAGACTCTCCAATTCTGGACCTTGACTGCCAATGTTAGTATGGGATATAATCTGACTGAACATCTGATTCGCTCCCTGGCTCCAGTCCAGCCAAGCCAAAACCTGTGGGAGAGTAGATCAAGATATGCAAGGTTCATGGCCAACAAATTGGTGGAGCTGGTAGAGCAGCTGTCCTGAATCTCCAGGGACTCGGGCTCAATCCTGACCTCTGATGCTGTCAGTGTGGAGTCTGCATGTTCTCCCGTTGGGCTTGTGGGTTTCCTCTGAATGCTCTGGCGTCTTCTTACATTCCAAAGGCATGCAAGCTGGTAAGCTGGTTGACCACTGATAGCAGGTGAGTAGTAGAATCTTGGAGGAGAAAGAAGATTCGTATAGGATTAAACACAAGAAAGTCTGCACTTGCTGGAAATCCAAAGAAACACACACAGAATGCTGGAGGAACTCAGCAGGTCAGGCAGCATCTATGGAAATGAATAAAGAGTTGCTTCCTGAGGACGAGACCCTTCTTCAGGACTGGAAAGGAAGGAGGAAGACCCTAGAATAAGAAGTTGGTGGTGGGGGGAAGCTATCTAGAATGCAATAGGTGAAACCAGGTGGGCGGGAAAAGTAAAGGGCTGGGGAGGAATAAATCCGATAGAAGAGGAGTGTGGACCATAGGAGACAGGGAAGGAATAGGGGACCCAGGGGGAAGTGATAGGCAGGAAGGAGAAATTGATATTCATGCCATCAGGTTGGAGGCTACCCAGATGGAACATAAGGTGTTGCTCCTCTAGCTTGAGGGTGGGCTCATTGTGGCACAAGAGGAGGCCATGGACCAACATGTCAGAATGGGAATGGGAATGGGAGGAGGAGAAGATGGCGGTGCGACGCAGCGCGCACGGCCACTCCGGTGAATGATATCTGTAATCTGTCAAGTAGGGTACTGTGCACAGTTCTGCTTTGATGGAGGCAGACGTGAGAGCACGGAGGAATATCTGGAGAAACTTCTGAAATGCCTGCTTCGCTGCCGCTGCTACTGTGTGGTCCGGAATCTCTGGAGGAGAGGGTCCCGAATCCTCGGCTTTGCTTGTTTTGGAGGCTGGGGCGAGGTCGAAGGCACTTAGCAGAGGATGGCACTCGGGAGGGTGTATCGGAGGGGCTAGTCGGAGGCTCGGTTTTTGGATGGACGGACACAGTGTCAGCTGTTGTCAGGTGCTTCCAAGGCATCGGCAGTTGTCGGTGCCTGGAGGTTTACGGCGGGGAGCTTCTCCCTTTTGCTGCTTGCTATTGGGGACTGGGGAGTCGATCGGGACTTTGAGACTTTTTTTTTACGGTGCCCATGGTCTGTTCTTCATCAAATTATGGTATTGCTTTGCACTGCTGTAACTATATGTTGTAATTATGTGGTTCTGTCAGTGTTAGTTTTCGGTTTGTCCTGTTTTTCTGTGATATCACTCTGGAGGAACATTGTATCATTTCTTAATGCATGCATGCATTTCTAAATGACAATAAAAGAGGACTGAGAGTTCTCATAATCTAATCTTCTAATCTAATCAGAACTAAAATGTTTGGCCACTGGGAAGATCCGTTTTTGGCAGATGGAGAGGACGTGTTCGACAAAGTGGTCCCCCAATACACAACAGGACTCACTGATGGAGAGGAGGCTGCATTGAGAGCACCGGACACAGTGGATGACCCTAGCAGATTCACAGGTGAAATGTTGCCTCACCTGGAAGGACTGTTTGGGGCATCGAGTGAAGGTGACAGAGAAGCTGAATAGGCAGGTGTCTCACTTTGGCCACTTGCAGGGATAAGTGATGTGAGGGTGATTAGTGGGGGGGGGAATGAATGGACAAGGGAATCATGGAGGGAGTGATCCCTGGATCCCTGCAGAAAGTGGAGAGGAGAGTGAGGTAAAGATGTGATTGGTGGCAGGATCCCTTTGAAGATGGTGGAAGCTGCAGAGAGTGATGTGTCAGATGTGGAGGCTCATGGGCTGGTCAAGGCCAAGAGGGGTAGAGTAATTAAGTGCTTAATGGTTGGCATGGACTTGGTGGGATGAAGGGCCTGTTTCTGGGCTAGTCCATTCCAAGAGTACTGAATGCTCCGAAGGTATTTGCTGGCATGGTTGTGGATGGGGAAAGCTGGAACTGTCCATAAGACCATAAGACAGGAGCAGAATTCGGCCATTCGGTCCATTGAGTCTGCTCCACCATTCCATTATGGCTGACTTATTATCCCTCTCAACTCCATTCTCCTGCCTTCTCCCCGTAACCTTTGACACCCTGACTAATCAAGCACTTATCAATCTCTGTTTTAAGTATACCCAATGACTGAGTCTCAGCAGTCGTCTGTGGCAATGAATGTCCTGTGGCGGAGGCCTGTCTGTGTTTGTGAGTGGGTGGGTGGGTTGGTGGCAAAAGGGCCTGTTTTGTCGTTTTTGCTGCTTGTGCTGTTCTGCTGAACATCGTGGGCATGCAATGTTGGCGCTGGAACCTGTGGCAACACTTGTGGGCTGCCTCCAGCCCATCCTTAGCTGTACACAAACAACACGTTTCATTATAAAAGCAAGGAAGCAAGGTTGAGGCTTTATAAAGCACTGGTGAGGCCTTGAAGTACTGTGAACCGTTTTCACCCCCTTAACTAAGAAAGGATGTGCTCGCATTGGAAAGTGTTCAAAGGAGGTTCACAAAATTGATTCCAGGATTGAAAGGCCTATCACATGAAGAGCATTTGATGGCTCTGGGCCTGTACTCAGTGGAATTCAGTAGAATGAGGGGGCGACGTAATTGAGACCTATCGAGTGTTGAAAGGCCTTGATAGAGTGGATGTGGAGAGGATGTTTCCTATGGTGGGAGAGTCTAAGACCAGAGGATGCAGCCTCAGAATAGAGGTGTCCTTTTAGAACAGAGATGAGGAGGAATTTCTTTAGCCGAAGAGTGGTGAACCTGTGGAATACATTGTCACAGGTGGCTGTGGAGGGCAAGTCTTTACGTATATTTAAGGCAGAGGTTGATAGATTCTTGATTGGTCAGGGCATGAAGGGATACGGGGAGAAAGTGGATCAGTCAGGATGGAAAATGGTGGAGCAGACCTGATGGGCCAAATGGCCTAATTCTGCTGCTATATCGTATGGCCCTATGAACTTCTTTCTGTTTTGAAGTGCTTGTGATAAATGAATCTGATTGTATGGAAATGTGACCTTCCCTTGTTACTTTATGGTTGTGTAAGTCTTCAGTGTGAATGAGCTCCACTGAGTTGCTCATAGCTGAGGGGTTCAAAGGGGTTGTGATCAGGCGTGCTCACAGGAGTTGTTCCCAGTCAGGATCCTGGCCGGCGCTCCTCTCCCTCGTCCACGGACCATCACACTGATCTCAGCACCAACAATTGAGCTCCATATTTCATTGATGTTGATTTACCTGGGCAGCACTCTGGCCAAATTTTCCTTGTATAGAATCAACACCCGTTTTCCCAGCACTAATTCAAAATCCCACTTTCTATGCCCAAGTTCCAAGTCCCAACATTCTCACATGGATCCCTGACTCCGTTTTCAAATGTAGATACTCAATCCCATTTTCCCAGCCTAGGCGACAGCTCCCACTGCTCCTGGTGATCCCACATTTCCTATGCTGGTTTCAGACTCTATTTCCCCTGTATTGATTCTTAATTCATGTTTCCTGTTCCAGCACATCTTCCCCATTGAAACTCCTAGTCCCATTTGTGCTCCAATTGCACTTGTTGGATTTGAGTGTAAAATTGTTATTTTTCTCATAGTTTAGCCTCCTCTCACCTGCCTCTCACCTCCCCTCCTCCTTCCCGTTCTCCAGTGGCCTACTCTTCTCTCTTATTAGATTCCTTCCTCTCCAGCCCCTTACCTTTCCCACCCACTTGGCTTCACCCATCACCTTCCAGCTAGCCTTCTTCCCCTACTCCCCTCCCTTTCACTCTGCCATCTTCCTTTCCAGTCATGAAGAAGGGTCTCAGCCTGAAACGTCGACTGCTTGTTCATTTCCATAGATGCTGCCTGACCTGCTGAGTTTCTCCTCCATTTTGAGTGTGTTGCACTGGATTTCCAGCATCTGCAGACTTTGTCCTGTTTCCTCGCACTATGGTTGCTTGTATTTTTTATGTAATCCCCAATATACATGTAATTGTTCAGTGAAATTTTCAGTAACTGTACTATAGTTGATTCTGTATTTTTCGAGAAGTTTCTCTGCAATAGGTGTCACGGCACTGAGTCTGGCTATTTTGTAGATTATTGCTATCATTGGAATGTCTTGTTGTTGAGTCTAGTCTGAGCCTAGTTTTAGTACAGGATGACCACAGCTTCTTTATTCTTTGTCTTTTTTCTTTGCCTTTATAGCATCTAATAAATGGCCGTGGGCAAAAAGTTTTATGCCTCTTTTTTGACTTCCGAAGAATCTTTGGTTTGCAAAATCACCAGGATCCAACACACTTTTGGGCATTTTTTGCTATCTGCTGTCCTGACAATTTCGCCACTGCTAACTTCACCATTCAACTGCATTAGAGCTGAATTACAGTACCAGCAGCCCAGGTTCAATTCCCGCTGCTGCCTGTAAGGAGTTTGTACTTTCTCCCCATAACCGCTATGGGTTTTCTCCCATGGTGCAAAGATGTACTGGTTGGTAGGCTTATTGCGCAATGTAAATTGTCCCATGACTCGGCTAAGGTCAAATCAAAGGATTGCTGAATGGCATGGTAGCATAGCGGTTAGCACAGGGTTTTACAGTACCGGTGACTCTGATTCATATCCCGCCGTTGTACATTCTTCCCGTAACTGGGTGCTCCGGTTCCCTCCAAAGACGTACTGGTTGTTAGGTTCATTGATCGCTGTAAGTTGTCCCATGATCCGGCTGGGGCTAAACTGGGATTGCTGGATGGTGCGGTTCAAAGGGCTGGAGGGCCTATTCCGCGCTGTATCTCAATAAATAAATTAAACATATTTTGTAATAGCTCTGTGTGACGTTATCTTTGTGGCACTGAATACAACAATGACCAGGCAAAGATAAAATCACTCTTGTACAACCCCAGAAGTCTAGACTAAGCCAAACGGAATGGAAGGTCCTCTTTAACCAATAAAATGAATGTGTCCTAGTATAGCACAGCGTGGAACCAGGCCCTTCGGCCCTACTCATCTATGCTGACCCTCTTGTCTGTATTTGGCTCATATCCCTTGAAACTTTTCCTCTCTATACCTGTCCAGGTGGCTTTTAAATGTTGTTATTGTACCTGCTCAACCACTTCCTCTGGCAGCTCCTTCCAGATATGTGTCACCCTCTGTATGAAGGAAATACCCCTCAGGTCTGTTTTAAATCTTTCTCCTCGCATCTTAAATCTATGCCCTCTAGATAATGATTCTCTGAGAAACAGACTGTGTGCATTCACCCTACCTATGCCCCTCTTGACTTGATACACCTCTCTAAGGTTACCACTCAGTCTTCTACCTTCCACGTGCTTGCCTGCCCAAACTCTCGCTATACCGCAGGTCCATGAGGCCTGGCAGTGCTCTCGTATATCTCCTTTGCACCCGTTCCAGCTTAATGGCGTCTTTCCTGTGAACGTGGCAACCAAAACTGTACACAGTCTACAATAAAGCCTTCCTGGATTGAAACCGCGTCATGATGGAGAATTGTCCGTCTCACCCTGTGGATGAGCTGTATCAAGAGGGCTGACGAGAGCCACAAGGAGAGTTGTATCCACACCAGTCCCAGAGTGTTTGATACCAACTAAAATAGAAGGCATTCAGATTCCAATACTTTTTATTCAAAACTTTTCTTTTTCCAGATAATTTAACTTTTTACAAACATAAAAACGTTTGCATTTCTGGTTTTAAAAATCGATATTGGCTACACATGGGCAACAGGACAGGCATCAAAATGACAAAAAAATAGCCAGTTTTTCTATGAAAATTGCATAAAGAAATATTTTTCTTTTCTCTCTCAACACATTTTCATTGTCTCCTCACAACCTTTGCTGCCTCCTTTTTCTGAAGGCACTGACTCTTTCTGGGGTCGGCGGAGGAGGGTGTAGTTTTCCAGGGACTGCTCCCTGTTCTCCAGCACCTCACCCATCACCAGTCTTCAGGTGTAAGCCTGGGCACTGTGTAATGATGGTCCTCTCTCTCTCTCTCTGTTTCAGGGCACTGGGATGGAGGCCTGTACAATTCTCACCCAGCCTGGAGTCAGAGTGAGTGGGATGGCGAGCAGTAGCCCCTCTTCTCCAGAGGCGACACCTCAGGTGTTGAACCAGAGACCTATCCATCCCACAATGCTTAATAAGCAGGTATTTCAGTCTGCCAAGCAGATCCCTGCTCGCTGAACTGAACCGCAAAGCCAGCAGACAAAAATATACTGAATCACCTTACGAAATATTAAGGGATACAAGCGTTTATGTTCCAGAATTACATGGATCGCACATGCAAAATAAAAACAAAAGGTGCAACAAAATTATTACAAAAAAAAATCTCTTCTGAGGAATAAATTTTCCCTTTGCATCGTACTGCATTACAAAATTTCAACACAGTGGTTATATAAATATTTCATTACAGATTTCCCATCCCTCCCCAGCAAAAAAAAACACATGTCAGACTGTATTCATAACCACATACAAAACACATCAAAGTTATTAGTTCTGAAGGACGGGTGCGCCATTATCCCCCTTCTAACACCCCAACAGCCAGTCAACGTCTGTTGAAGAGAGCTACAATGCTGGGTACCACTAAGAATGTAAAGAACAGTCGGGGGAAGACAAAGATAAACAGGCAATGAGCAGGGCTTTGGGGAAACTATGGTCTAGAATTCTGAGAACAAACACTGTGGCTAAAGAGTAGCAGAGCCGAATGTCCTGTGAAGGAATGAGGCCTGGTTTTAAAAGGGCAAAGGGGGACAACTAGACTCGGAGCTTAGAAGGAAGCAGAGCCGAAATGAGAAGAAGATCTGTCTTGGCGGATATTATAGAAAGAAATGCTTCGTGTTGGAGCATCATTCATTCCTGATCTATCAAAATATCATTCCCAATACATGGTTTCTCTCCTTTCCTCGCTGTCTCACCTGCTGTGAATTTCCAGCAAGCTCATTTTGATTTCGGAAGACTAGCCTTGACCATCTTTTATCCTCTGTCTCCTGGGCGCAAAGGGGTGGCAGTAATCTGGGCTCGAGTTTGAATGTACAAACGTAAGAACACCATTCTCCATATAGGGAAAGAACTATGGCAGATCTGAGGTACAAGGGACTATTTCTACCACTTTTTTTTTTCTTTTTCAGCTAACAATTATACAGTCAGTTACAGGCTCGGCTCCATTTCATTTTGATTGACTCACCCCATTATAGGAAGGATGTTGAGGCTATGGAGAGAGTTCTGAAGAGGTTTAGGGGGCATGTACGATAAAAAGAGTTCGGACAAATTAGAGTTGTTTTCTCTGGAGCAGCAGAGTCTGATAGAGATGAGGAGGAATTTCTTTAGTCAGAAAGTGGTGAATCTGTTGAATTCTTTGCCACCGGCAGCTGTGGAGGCCAAGTCATTGGATATATTTAAGGCAGAGGTTGATAGCTCTTGATTAGTCAGGGCATAAAGGGATATGGGGAAAGACAGGAGACTGGGGCTGAGAAAAAATGGATCAGCCTTGACGAAACGGATGAGCAGTCTCGATGGGCCGAATGGCTTAATGCTGCTCCTATATCTTATGGTCTAAGTTTGTAAATTTCTGAGAAGCTTGCATATGGTCAAAATGGCTAATACCAAAGGGCATGCTTTTAAGATGAAAGAAAGAACATTCACAGATGTGTGGGGCAAATTTTTTAAACACAGGGCACTGGGTGCTTGGAACATGCTGTCAGGGGTGGTGGTGGAAGCAGGTACAATAGAGGCATTTAAGAAGCTTTTAGATAGGCACATGAATATGCAGAGAATGGAGGGATATTGACCATATGCGAACAGAAGGGATTAGGCAGCATTAGCTTAATTAATTTGGCACAACATCGTACTGATGTCCAGCCTGTTCTGTGTTCTATATACAGAGTGACAGAACCCACTTTGTTTCACCTGTTGGTAGCCAATTGTCATGTGGAAGAGATTGGGCTTTCAAATTGGAAGATACGTCCTTTGTCTCAACTCACAGGTCTTAGAACGACACTGCAGTGAGGAATTTCAGATGAATACAATTATTCCATTAGCTGATTTGATGGGTACAAACCTTTTCCCAATGTTCATCTCAAGCCCCTGTCTCTCTCGCCTCCACAGTTAGTCAAGTGCTATGTTTTGGAGGGAGGGGATCAGTGTGTCAGTTTATCTGCATGCACTAAGGACCTACCGGAGAGACCTTATGGACCAATGGTGACTCTTGGCAAGGAGTTATTTGTGCATGTTCTGAAGGAGGTTTTGAACAGAACAACTACCCAGAAAAATACTTCCAGTATCTAATAGACAACTGAAGCTCTCTCTGGCATGCACAATATCACATCTCCTACAACTTTCAGCCTCATGATGATTGCTGAAATGTTCTGAGCTTATATTTGCCCTATAATTGTCATAGGCCTCTTGCTTGGAGCCAAGGAAGTAATTTCAGATAACCTGTAATGACGTTAATGTTTGTAGATGGAAAGGGGTTTTGGGAATGGGAGGAAACTCTTTGACCTCTACCCCATGACAGGACCAAATACTTCCAGGTCAAAAATGGCATTTCCTAGCTAATGGATTATCCTGACAACTACCATCAAGCAGGAGGTACAGAAGCCTTAAGTCTCACACAACCAGGTTCAACAACAGCTACTTCCCTTCAACCATTTGGTTTTTGAACTAACCTCCACAACTCTAATCACAACAGTATGGCGGTATTGTTGTACCTTTCTGCACCTTGTGGCGCATCGGCCGGCAACCTTGTCGTTCCGTTAGCATTTTTTGTTTTTTTTTTTTATGAGGCCGAGTTGCTAGCTCGACACTCAACCCAGCACAGATGGAAAGCATGCAACTGGATTCAAACACCGGACCATCTGTCTTGAAGTCCAGTGAGGATGCCTCGATACCACCAATCAGCATAGTAAAGTGATATTATGGCCACTTTTATCATTTGCACTAATATGAAGATTTTTCTTGTTCTATTTTTGATTTTGCTTGTAAAATGTGTGTATGGCATGTTTAATTCCCTTTTTATTGTAAATGCTGCTTATCTGATGCTATGTACCTATGAGTAAGATTTTCATTGCACCTGTACAGATAAGTACTTGTGCATTTGACAATGACCTCTACTTTGACAATTCATCCAATTAATTCAACTCAAATCCAGTTCATGATTAACCTTTAGCTCTACACACTTTACTTCGTCCCTATAGGGGGTGGACAACCTTCATCTCATCCAGGCTAGAAGTTTGGACCCATCCCGACAGTTTCATTCTACTTTATACGCTCGATAGGTGGCCACCAACCTGCCTGTTAGGTCTGAAACAATTTTTACAACGCTACTGCATTTTTCAGATGAAAGACATAGACTGAAATCTCGAGATTCAGTAAATAATTCCTCCTCTCCTCCACCCCCTTTTAACCCACCTGGAATATGAAGTGTTATGCGGGGGCGGTCAAACAAACTCAGAGCTCGGAAAAGTGGGCGACAGTGTATCAACCTAGACAGAGTCCCTCAGTAAATGGGGCAAACCCTAAAGTTGTGGGGGTCAAATCTAATCCTGCATACACACAACTGCTCTCCTCTGCGCACCCCACTCCCAACATACACACACACACCCACACACACACACACACACACACACGCACACAAACGCACGCTGGTACATGCACACACAGACAAAACACAGACAACACACATACAGCACAGATACACATGCATACCATACAAAATACACGTGCCAAATACTCAACCCGTACCACGCACAAATTACATTCACCACACGCACGTGCCTTGCGCCGCACGCCACACACAACAAGCACGCCCACACATATGCGCTGCCCTCATTCAAGGATCTCGCATGCAAAATACACAAATTTATGCCTCACAGTCGCACAACTTACACGTCATACACACACTCAGGAGCATTGTACAGAGGAACCACAAACAGGTAGCCAGCTTTTGGCCCTGCCACGCAGACCAGAGAAACGGTAGACATGTTGTTTATTTGGGGAAGATCTTGGACAGGGTGAATGTGTCTAGGTTGAATTGATTTTCCTTCCCTAGCCCAGGAGAACTGAGTCCAAAAACATAACCACATCACAATCCTAACCAAGTTTAGCTGACCTGTAACTGAGATAACAATGCCCTGTGGTCAGAATGGTTGAACGTCACAAGGGCAGATGCTGAAAAGCATATAAACCTCAGGACAGCCCTGCACCATTTTAAAATTCAATAACCACAGCCTAGACAATCTGACAATAAAGGATGCTGCTCCTTTAAGGTACTGCAAATTTTCTTAAACCTTTAACTTCTAATGTTACCACTCACAACAAGCCATCTATTGACACTTTATTCAGCTGCATTAAAAAAAAATCTTTTACTTCAGTATCTAGTTCGTAAGCCAGCTCTCTTATCCAAAGGGTTAAGCTGATAAAATTGCCACATTAACCATTATACAAAATAGAAAATTGCAATTTTTTAAAGATTTCTCACCCCCCTCCCCCACCCACCCACCCCCACCCATCAACCTTGTTCTGTCTCTCCCGCCACCACCTTTTGCCCTCTCTTCCATGGGTACGAGGTTTCTTAAGTATGGATGAAGCCGAGTTTTCTACAATGCTGCAGGGAATTTGTTCAGTCCAGGCAACAAAGTACGTTAGCTGTGCTCCCGCTTCTGAGGGAAGGCTGCTAATATTTTTGACAGCTGTTGATTCTGGTGATGCTGTTTTTGTGGAGGGTGAACTTTGCTCCTTGGAATGCGAAATAGTGACAGGAGAGAACAGTCTCACATTGGAGGAACTACGAGTCCAGTCATGGCTGCAAAGACAAGAGGGGAAAATAGAAACAAAGGTAAACATGTGTTGATCCATCATCTTCATATAGATATCAAATAAAGAGACAACAAGGCTACATCAGAGTTGGGCCATCTTAATACATATTGAGATATTTCCAATATAAGCTTGTTGATGCCTTTTGTGCTTTCAGTGTCCCAGATTCTCTGTGAGCAGGGTATCCCTCTTTCTCTTCATCTCTGCTGTTGGCACTAACTCTTCTGTGCCAGTTCCCCATTGCCCTGGGTTAGCTGATATTTCAAAAATTTCTCCTCTTCCACCTTGAACACTTCGAATAACCTGATCTCTACAATTCACTGGGGTAGGAAAGTCCAGGGATTCACCGCAATCTCACCACTTCTACCCTGAATTCTTCCAATGATCTGGCCTTCACAATTCACTGGGGTAGGAAACTCCTGAGATTCACCACCATTTGCAAAAAGAAATTTCTATGCATCTCCATTTTAAATGATCAGCCCCTTACCGTATAACTATATTCCCTCATTCAAGACCGTTCCAATATTGAAAACATCTCCGCAATTATCATGTGAAGATACTCTGGATCTTATATGCCTCAGTAAGATCACATCTCATTTTCTCAACTCCAAAGAATCTAGATCCAACTTATTTAGCCTCTCTTGATCGGATGATTTTCCGAATCCGGGAGTTAGCCTGGTGAAAGGGCACAGGATGAGTCCATATGAAGGGTCTCAACCCAAAGCTTTGATCAGCCATTTCCCTCCACAGACCTGCCAAATTAACTTATTTTTATTTATTTATTTAGAGATAAAGCATGGAGTGGGCCCTTCCAGCCCTTTAAGCCGCACCACCCCAGCAAACCCTGACAACCCCGATTTCAACCCCAACCTAATCACAGGACAGTGACCAATTAACCTACCCAGTACGTCTTTGGATTGTGGGAGGAAACCAGAGCACTCAGGGGAAAGCCACACATTCCACGGGGAAGACGTACAGAGGAGTATTTAAAGTGCAAGTGGTTAAATTTTTGGAACATCAGCGAACCCAGGGCAACGGGGAACTGGCACAGAAGAGAAGATGCCTGGGGTAGGTCAACCAAATGACAGGGCAGCTTTGATGGGCCGGGTGGCATACTCCTGCTTCTACTGTCCTGCGTTCTTTCAGACAGTCAGGACACATCCATAACTGGAACGATTAACATTCTCTTGCCCATATTCTGGTTATTACACTCAAAATGTAACCGGCTAACCCAACACAGTGCAGGAAACGAAGCCTAGACCCTGGCGAGCACAGGTCAGTGCACTTCCACAATGAGTCCGGCTTGTCCATGGATGCCGCCATGTTGTTATGGTATTTGTTTGAAGCTGTTCCTTCTGTCATTCTTGGTCGCTGGGGTGGGATGGGTCAAGTTGCACGGAAGGTTTGCTAACTTTGGGTCTAGTTCGCACTTTGCTAAGGTCCAGCATTACTAAAAGGATATCAGGAAACTTGGAGCATAGAACTGACACTTCATCTCTGCACTGACCATGACGCCAATCTAACTAATCCCATTTTCCTGCACATGGTCCACATCCTTCAGTTCCCAGCCTGGTCTTAAGTAGTGCTATCATATCTGTTGTTACCACCTGCCCTGACAGTGTGTTCCAGGCACCGACCACTGCAGTAAAGAAATAGCCATGCACACCTTCTTTAAACTTCCCCCTTCTTACCCTAAATCTATGTCCTCCAGTATTTGATCTTTAAAGTTCAAAGTTCAAATGAAATTTATAAGTACGGATATGTCACCACCTTGAGATTCATTTTTTTGCAGGCCATCACAGAAGAGTAGAGAAATACAATAGAATCAATGAAAAACTACACACAAGCAAAGACTGACAAGCAACCAATGTGCAAAAGAAGACAAACTGTACAAATAAAAAACTTTCCACTCTGGGAAAAAGATATTGATTATCAAAGTGTATCTATGCCTCTCATAATTCTATATACTCCTATCAAGCGCTGATGCTCCAGAGAAAATGGTTCAAGTTTGCCCACTCTTCTTACAGCTAAGACTCTCTACCCAGGCAACATTCTGGAGAACAGCTTCAGACCCTTCTCCAAATATTTTCTATGGCATGGTGACCAGAGTTGTACATAATGCCCCAAATGTAGACTAAACAAAATTTTTTACAGCTGCAACATGACTTGACAATGTTTATACTCACGTGTCCAGACTGTAGAAAAGAAGAATACCATTTACCTTCTTCACCACACTAACTACTTGTGTTGCCACTTTCAGGAAACCACGGGCTTGCTCCCCAAGCTCTCTCTGTACATCAGTGCTCCATTTAATGTATACTTTCTTTTGCATTTGACGATTGTCTGCGTTAAACTCCATCTTCATTTCTCTACCCAAATTCCAATTGGTCTATATCTTTCTGTATCCTTTTAACAATCTTCCTTATTCTACACTCTCTACCAATATTTTATGTTGTCTGAAAATCTACTAATCTGCCCACCTATATTTATATCCAAACCATATACACTAAGAGGTCACTTTATTAGGTACAGAAGTGGAACTTGGAGTGGTCTTCCGCTTCTGTAGCCTAGCCACTTTAAAGTATAATATGTTGTGTGTTCAGAGATGCCCTTCTGCAAACCACTTCTGTTATTTGAGTTACTGTCACCTCCCTGTCAGCTTGCACTAGTCTGGCTATTCTCTTACATAAGAACATAAGAAACAGGAGCAGGAGTCGGCCATCTGGCCTATCAGGCCTGCTCCGCCATTCAATAAGATAATGGCTGATCTGGCAATAGACTCGCCTCCACCTACCTGCCTTTCCCCCCATAACCCTTAATTCCCTTACTATGTAAACATCTATCTAACCTTGTCTTAAATATATTTACTGAGGTAGCCTCCACTGCTTCATTGGGCAGAGAATTCCACAGATTCACCACCCTCTGGGAAAAGCAGTTCCTCCTCAACTCTGTCCTAAACCTACTTCCCCAAATCTTGAGGCTATGTCACCTAGTTCTAGTTCTCTTCTGACCTCTCTCATTAACAAGGCATTTTTGCTCATAGAACTGCCGCTCACTGGATTTTTTTCCCCTTTTTTTGGTACCATTCTCTGTGAACTCTAGAGACTGCTGTGCATGAAAATCCCAGGAGATCAGCAGTTTCTGAGATACTCAAACCACCCCATCTGGCACCAATGATCATTCTACCATCAAAGTCACTTAGAACCCCACATGATATTTGGTCTGACCGTCTTGATCACACCTGCATGCTTTTATGCATTGAGTTGCTGCCACATGATTGGCTGATTAGATACTTGCATTAACGAGCAGGTGTACGGGTGTATCTAATAAAGTGGGCACTGGGAGTATATTACAAGCAGCAGAGGTCCAAGCACCAATCCTTGCTGAATGTCACTGGTCATAGACCTTTGGCCTAAACAAATCCTTCCATCACTACCGTCTGTCTTCTCTACCCCATCCACTCTATCAATGTTGCCAACTCACCATGGATCCCATGTGATTTTATCTTCCAGACCAGCCTACTATGAAGGATACAGAATCTTGTCAAATGCTTTACCAAACTCCACGTGGACAAAATCCACTGCCCAATGCTCATCAATGATCTTCATCACCTCCTCAATCAAATTGTGAGGCACAACTTCCCCTACACAAAGCTATGCTGTCTCTGACTAAGTCCATGCATCATAAGTTATGCTGAACATTAGTGAAATGTTGGTTTGGGCAAAAGACTAGGATCCTACTTTCTCAACTTGCAACTTTCCTGTACATTTAACCTCACCTGTCTCTAATTGTGTATGTCCTTTAGAAGTACAGTCTCTAGATCAGGGGTTCCCAATCTTTTTTTAATGTCCTGTGTTAGAGCGATTTTTGGGTTGAGCACATCTAGCAAATAACCTCATCTACCAAGCTTCAAATCTGAATATAGATTGTAGATTTAATTTAAAATGCAGCTCTGAACAATAGGTTCCTAAAAGCCTTGAATCACAGACCAGACAATGCTGATTGAAATTCATTTAGAGGACTGTGGCGTGGGTGCGAATCAGGAGGTGTGAAGTTTGTGTGTAGTTTTAAAGAAAGCACTGTGGATGCATTGTAAATATGGAATTGTCCTTTGATATTTAGCAGATAAAATATCAGGCAGCATGGGGCAGCCAGACCTTTTCCCAATCAAAAGGGTCTCCATATGAAGCCCGCTGTATCTTGTTTTCTTGAATAAAGAGGCTGCTTCATATCTACCAGCACCATTCTCTGGTGAGTTCATTCTTCATTCACACAACAACTCCACAGACCCCTGCCATGAACCAAGAGGTGTGTGGACCCCAGATTGGAAACCCCTGCTCTAGGTTGTCTGCTTTGCCTTGCTCTTCCCACCGAAATGTATCACTTTACATTTTCATCTGCTTAAATTTCATCTGCTTTGTCCACCAGTACCCTCAAGGCCCTTCATACACTGCTTACCAAATAGTTTCCTCTGGTCCCCAAATTGCTCCCTTTCAAGGCATTAACCTTAGCTTAACCCCTCCTGTTTTCTACATACTGTCAGTCTCTTGCCTTTTCAAGCATGCATTGAATTCTTCAGAGGTAATTATTACCCTCCGGGTGGTTGCTTTGTCCTGAGGCCTTTTGGAACTCAATGGTAAAATGAGCATTTGAATCCTTTGCTGCCATTTATAAGGACCAGTTTTTTAAATTTGGATCATAATTCAGCAGAAATTTTTATCATAAAGAAAGAGGATTGTAAGAGAGCAAGCAAACAATAAAAGGCTGGTGGAATATGGCAGATCTAATTTGATACAGAAATGTGAAAAACTGGGGCAATAAAATTAGATCCATGCTCTTTGGAGTCTAAAGGAATGAGGGGTGATCTTAGAACATAGAACACAGAACAGTACAGTACAGGAACAGCATGTTTGGCCCACAATATTGTGCTGAACCAGCTAAAAGGCAAATCAAAAACACCCAAACACTAATCCCTCCTACCTACACCATGTCCATATCCCTCCATCTTCCTCACTTCCATGTGCCTATCCAAACGTCTTTTAAAAGCCTCTAATGTATTTGCCTCCCCGACTATACCAGGCAGTGCATTCTAGGCATCCACCACTCTCTGAATAAAAAACTTACACCTCACATCCCCTTTGAACCTACCCCCTCTCACCTTCAATGCATGCCCTCTGGTATTAGACATTTCAACCCTGGGAAAAACGATACTCCCTGTCTATTCTACCTGTGGCTTTCATAATCTTATAAACATCTATCAGATCTCCCCTCAGCCTCCGCTGCTCCAGAGAAAACAACCCAAGTTTATCCAGCCTCTCATGATAGCACATGCCCTCTAAACCAGGCAGCATCCTGATAAACCTCTTCAGCACCCTCTCCAAAGCCTCAACATCTTTCCTGTAGTGGGATGACCAGAACTGTATGCAACACTCCAGATGTGGCCTAACCAGAGTTTTATAAAGTTACATCATCTGATGTAACGTCAAGAGAGTACATGAAGGTGCACATGTGCAACATGCTGCCAGGGGTGGTGGTAGAGGCAGATATATTAGGAGCATTTAAGGGACTCTTAGATTGATACATGGAGGAAAGAGAAATAGCGGGCTATGTGGAAGGGACAGGTTCACTTGATCGGTTAAGAGGTCAGCAAAGCACCGTGGGATGAAGGGCCTGCAATATGCTATACTGTTCTGTGTTCTTTGAAAGACAAGATATCTGGATGTTCAAAGATGTAAAGTACTTTTATTATCTCGGTATACAACCCTGAGATTTGTCTTCCCACAGACAGCCATGTTACAAACAATGGAACCCGTTCAAGGGTAGTCTTTGAGGTACATGCGAACTTCTTTTTGCAATCTTTGGGGTTCTTTGCCCAGTCTAGCAGGGGTTCCTAACCTGGGTTCCATGGACCCCTTGCTTAATAGTATAAAAAAGGTTGGGAACTCCTGATCCAGAGAGGTGGAGAGGCTGGAACATTGGGAAAACTTAAAGAAGACCCAAGTACATTTTTGAAAGATTGTGGTACTAAGGGCAATGGGAAACTGATACATTAGAAGAATCGAGGCCTGTGGTAGATTAGCCACAATCATATAAATGGTGGGACAGTCCTGAGTGAATTGCTTCTGTTACCTAAATATCTTACGCTCAGCACATCGAAAGGATAGAATTCTAAAGAGGATGGACTTGGGGACATGAAGATACGAGGAACTTTGAAGGTGGGGAGTTAGTAAAATAAATAATTTATAATCACAGGTCTTGCAGAACGAAGTCCAGCGGTGCTACTGGAAGTTGGATGTATCTACATCTGGTTTCCAGCATTTGAATGGGCCACCAACTTCCACTAAAAAGATAAATGTTCACTTGTCAATTTCATTTTAAGCAATGCTGGTTTTAATTAACTTAAACCTGTGATTGTGCTTTTAGGCAAATGCACTATTGGAAATAGTAAAAGAACTTCTGGCAGCATGAAAGCTTTGGACAACAGAGTAATCAGAATCAGGTTTAGTATCACTGGCATATGTGATGAAATTTGTTACATTTGAGGCAGCAGTACATAATAATTGAGAAAAAATTGTGAATTACAGTAAGTTTATGTATATTAAATAGTAGTGCAAAAATAGCAATAAAAAGTAGTGAGGTTGTGTTCATGGGTTCAATGTCCATTCAGAAATCGGATGGCAAAGAAGAATCTAATGCGGATTGTCAGAGTATCATTTTGTCTTACAAGACGTGATGTCTTTTCATAGGTGCTACCTGGCCTGCTGAGTTCCTCCAGCATTTTGTATGTGTCTCATATATCTGGCTGCATTGTCTCCCATCCACTCATACCTGACCTCACCAAGATGGAGTCATGGACGTCTAGAGGAAACAGCAATGAAGAATCCTTCTACATCTGAGTGTGACTGAATTCCTGAGACTCCATTCGGGACTTGCAAGACTAACAGTAGTGAAAACCAAGAAGAAGCAATGGAGATGATGAAGGGAGATGATGAAGGAAGATAATGGAGGACCTTCATCGCTGCCCTAAATATCAGTGGTATAACGGGCAGTAATACATTAGCCTATATTTTTGGCCTGTGGGAGGAAACCATGGTAGATTTGTTTAGAAATACAGCACTCTACATGTCCAAAGGAAAAAAATCAAGTGAAGAGGGTCATCGGGGAGCTTGGAACCAAAACCTCAAGGCCAAAATTTGTATGAGAAGCATGTGGTTTTGGGCTAAAGCATTTTCTTGTCCAAGTGCTAGAAATTCTGCAGATGCTGGAAATCCAGAGTAGCACATAGAAAATGCTGGAGGAACTCAGCAGGTCAGGCAGCATCTACGGAGGGGAATAAACAGCCAACGATTCCGGTCAGGACCCTTCATCAGGACTCAATCAGGTCTCATTATCAGTCCTGATGAAGGATCTCAGCCAGAAACGTCAATGGTTTATTCCTCTCTATAGATGCTGCCTATCCTGCTGAGTTCTTCCAGCATTTTGTGTGTTGCGTTTGTTATCCTCGTTCAAGCTTCACCTGATTACAATTGCACTCTGATGATTTGATTCTTGACTCTTGGTCTGTAATATCCTATATTTCCCTTGATTCCTTTTATGTCTGGCAAATTAAATGTTTGTGTTCAGTTCATCAGTCGGTTTGATTCCCAAAAAACTGCGAACATCCAAAATGGAAACTAAATCCTCCTGGATTTCTGTGGTTCTCCTCTAAGCTGTTGAGTAAATGACGAACCTGTTGTACTGTTTGGGCTGCACATGCCAGGACCAATTACTGGCCTGTCTCGTCTTGCCTGATCTCAACAAGGCAGAGACAAGCTGGGATCCCACTGATTGGTCTTTGTATCCTTATCCAGGAGGGTTGGGTGTGTAGGGAAAATTAGTCGGTTTCCTGCAGCATAATGTTGGACTGCTGAGATGGATCTTGGACATCACAGATTTACCAAGTGGATATATTTGTTATACCAGTCTGGCTTTAATTATCTGCTTGTGTCCTAACTCATGCCAAATATCATTTACTCACTAGGCTCACTGGCCTATTATTGCTTCTTGTCCCAGTACCTCAATATCAAAATGCACACTCTCGTTGCCTAACCTCTACTTTTCACTCCAACATGAACACATCTCACAGCTTTCCAATTCTGAAGCTGTGTACCTTCCTGATTTCCATTGCTCTGCATGGCCATGCCTTCATCTCTTTGGGCCCTAAACTCTGGCATTCCTTCACTAGGCCACTTGCCTCATCTCTAAGCACCTTTAAGGCAAAACATTGGGGGACACAGGGCTACACCTGGTCTGTAGGTGAGGGAGGAGTCTGTGGGATGATGGAAAAGTTGGAGACTAATATGGAATCAGTATAGAATCAGGAAGTGGTAATTAATAGAACCCTAGAAATATAGCATGAAACAGACCCTTCAACCCAACTTGAAGAGTTTCTACAAAGTGAACCGTGGAGAGCATTGAGATGGGTTACTTCACCACCTGGTATGGATGCACCAATGCACAGGATAGTAAGAGGGCTTCAGAGGGTTGTAGATCCAGCCAGCTCTCCACAGGCACAAGCCCCCACCCTCACTGCCTTTTGAAGGACATCTTCAAAAGCCAGTGCCTCATTATAGGCCCTCACCGTGGTGACATGCCTTTACTCATTACTACCACAAGGAAGGAGGTACAGGAGCCTGAAGATGTGCATTCAATATTGTAAGACCAGCTTCTTCCCCTCAGCCATCAGATTTCTGAATGGTTCATGAACCCATGACCTTCAAGAGGACCACAACCTTGTCCTAGGGTTTCGGGGCTTGCGTGCCTCAATGACCCAGGGAGCTATGTTGGCTGGAGTCAGGGCCTTGTACTTTGGCTCTTGGTAGGGTCACCCATGCCAAACAGGTCAAAGGGTAAGAGTGGTCCAGATTTGAGGGTTTAGCTTGAAGCTAACAACTCTGATTGGTCAAAAAATTGTTATGGAAACAGCAATGAAGAATCCTTCTACAACTGTGCGCGACGGTATGGACTGACAGTGAGGAAGGACCTTCACTGCTGCCCCAGGTGCCAGCGGTGTATCAGGCAGTAAGCAAGTAAGTAAGTAACGAACCCGTGAACACTACCTTACTATTCCTCTTTCACACTTTTTTAATATTGTAAATTTGTTAAGCCTGCTCTATACTGCTGCCACAAAACAACAAATTTCATGACCAATGTAAGTAGCAATAAATCTGATCCTGATTCTAAACTCACTCATGCCAACCATGGTACTAACCAATCATGTCCATATTGGGCTCATATCCCTCCAAACCAAAGGTTCCCAAACTCTTTTTTTTGCCATAGACCCTTATCATTAACCAAGGGGTCCATGCACCCCAGATTGGAAACCCCTGCTCTAAACTTATTATCATCAAGATAAACCTATTATCCCCATTCATTGTTGTACTTCATTAATTATGATAACTTTTATTGATTTTTTAATGGTTCAGTGGGCAGAAGGAGCAGTTTCCATGCAAATTTTTGAAGAGTTGATAATCAACTTTAGATATAATCGATGGTCGTATCTTGGGATTAAAAGAAAATATTCCTCAGAGAAGAAACACAAAAATTCAGGAGGATTTGGTTTCCATGTTGGGAGCTCCCAGATTTTTGGGGAATCCCACACACTGACTGGTTTAAACCCAAAGATTTAAGTTGCCAGAAATAAAAGCATTCAAGGAAAACGTAGGATACTACAGACCAGGAACCAAGGTGACTGAAATCATCCGAAGCTTGGACAAGAGTAACACACACAACACACAACATGCTGGAGGAACTCAGCAGGTCAGGCAGCATCTATGGAGAGGAATAAACCGTTGAAGTTTTGGGCTGAGATCCTTCAGCAGGACTGACGATGAGACTGAATGAGTCCTGGTGAATAGTCTCCGCCTGAAACATCCACTCCATAGATACTGCCTGACTTGCTGAGTTCCTCCAGCATCTTATTCATGCTACTCTGGATATCCAGCATCTGCAGAATCTCCTGTGCTTGGACAAGGGAATTCTTCAGCCTAAAATCACACAACTCTCACACAGATTTTGCCTTGGAGGTTTGCTTCCAATCTTCCCGATACCAACTTCACTAATTTTTGTTTTCACCTGCACATGTGCAGTGCTATATTTCTAGACAAGACTACTCTGGTTTCCTCCCACAGGCCAAAGATGTAGGTTAACAGATTGCTGTAAATTACTCCTGGCATTTGGTTAAGCGGGAAGAAGAACCAGTTTCCCTAGAGCATGACGTCAAGTTAAAATTTTGAAGAGGCGATAATCAACTTTAATCAATGGTTGTGCATTGGGATTAAAAGAAAATATGCCTGTTTATCATTGATTACTAAAAATAATCTAACTGTAAATGCTTATTGTATTTTTTTAGGCTGCATCAGATCCAAAGTAACCATGATTTTGTTCTCCTTTACATGCGTGTGCTGAGAATGACAATAAACAATCTTGAATCTTAAAAAGGTAAGATTCAAGTGTAAAATAAACTTTTAAGTGTTCTCCATTTCACAAAGCATTTTGTGAAGAGTGATCACAGACCTGCTGCCCGTGGGAATTCTCCCTGTTGAAAGCAGGTCTAGGGCAGGTAATATGATCCCAGTCTGCCTGGCTGACACAGCTCAAGGTCCCCACTTCCCAAGGTACTTCAGGGAAACGTCAATGAACTACAGCTTTCCCGTCTCCTGTTCTACCTCCAACCAATCCCTTGCTGCTGAAATAAACTATATTTCTGGTCATTTCTGTCTTTGGAGGTTAGATGAGGCGTGATTCAAAGTTTAAAAAAAAGTGATTGAACATTTATAAAATATTTTTCTGTCAATAAGCAATTAACATTCGTGTCCATAGCTAATTTTCCTCTCAGAGGATTGAAGCAAGTTGTACTCTTGCCACAGCTTCAGCCCAGCAGGCTCTGCTCAGTATCAAAAGTGGTACATTTGCAGTTTGACAGTGTAGTTTCAGAGAGACATACAGCACAGAAACAGGCCCTTCTGCTCATCGGGCATGTACTGCTCTTTGAGTACCCATCTACAACAAACTCTCTTATCAACCCCTGGTTGGTAGTCTTCTATTTAAATGCTTGACCAGAATACTCCTTAAATGTTACAAGAGTCTTTTCACGGAGTTTGTACATTGTCCCCGTGGCAATGTGGGCTTTCTCCGGGTGCTCTGTTTCCCTCCCACATTCCAGAGGCATGCTGGTTAGGGTTAGGAAGTTGTGGGCGGGCTTTGTTGTGCTGAAAGCGTGGTGACACTTGTGGGCTGCCCCCAGCGCATCCTCGGACGCTGTTGGTTGTTGATGCACAATGACACATTTCACCGTATGTTTCAATGTCCACGTGGCAAATAAAACCAAACCTCTTTTCCTTTATGCCTACCCAGTGTGTCACAGATTCAATTTCTGCTCATCACCTGACCTTATTTTAAAAAATTTTTATTTAGAGATACAGCACGGCAACAAGACCTTCTGGCCCAACAAGCCGCCACCGCCCAATTACACCCATGTGACCAAATAAACTACTAATCTGCTATGGTATGCCTTTGGAAGGTGGGAGGAAACTGGAGCAGCTGGAGGAGACCCATGTGGTCATGGGGAGAACATATAAACTCTTACAGATAGCGGTGGGAAATCTTCAGCAACACACACAAAATGCTGGAAGAACTCAGCAGGTCGGTGTCCAACAACGTTTCTGACCTCTTCTTGTCCAGTCCTAATGAGGATTCATCTTACTAACTCCACTAAAAAAAGTAAGAGTTCCTATAACTTCTAGAGAGTTATGAAGAACAGAGCATATCTGGTGTCAGGGTTTCACCTGGCTCTTTGCATTTGGTGGAATTTCATCTGATACGTTGCTCCAGGGTAAGACAGTATCACTAGCAAGTTAAACACACATGTGGAGCATGTGGAGCCAACAACCACCTTCATCTCAACAGTCACAGAGCCAGGTCCTTCAGCCCATCAACTCTGTGCTTGCCATCAAGCCTTTATTTACACTATTCCCGTGTTATTCGCAATATGCTGGAGCAACTCAGCTGCATCTACAGGGAGAAATGAACAGTTGAAGTTTCAGGCCAAGATTCTTCACCAGGAAACCTCCTTCTATAGATGCTGCCTGACCTGCTGAGTTAACATAGAACATAGAACAGCACAACACAGTGCAGGCCATTTGGCCCACAAAGCCTGTGCCAACCATGATGTCCATATGTCTCCATTCCCTCCTTCTTCATGTGTCTAAACGCCTCTTAAACAGCAATATCATATTTATTTCCCCCATCATCACAGACAGTCTGTTCCACGCACCCGCCAGTCTCCATGTAAAAAAACTTGCTGTGCTCATTCCCTTTAAACCCTCCCCCTCTCACCTCAGGTGGGGTTTTGAAGGAATTTTAAATTGCATTGAAAGTTTTGTTTTTGGTGTGGTGGGGAGCTTACTTGAGGACCTACTCTCATGGATCTTCTATTCCGTCAGCAAATGAGGGGAGATTTGATAGAGGTCTACATAATCATGAGGAGTACAGATAGGGCATGGGTGGTGGGGTGGAGATGCGTCTGTACCAATGGAGGCGTAAGGTGCTCTTTCCCTCCGTTAGCCTACAGGTCACCCTTATGCAAGTTGTAGCACCTGCTTAGCCCCCCTGCCCCCACCCCCCCCGATTAGGGTCACATGAAGCCATGGAAACAGCAGATGGTGGACGGTCATATGAGCATTTGTACATATCAGAAGTCCTGGTTATGTGACCACTGACGCCAAGCTGACAATCTCTGAAGAGTATTGATAATGGCTGGGGTCACCTGTCTTGTAAAGACACTGCCCAGAAAAAGGCAATGGTAAATCACTACTGTAGAAAAATTTGCCAAAAACAATCATGGTCTTTTTTTTTTTGGTGTGTGTTTTGCCTCAGATGGAACTTCTCATCATTAAGAACCCCCGTCACCCAGGACATGCCCTCTTCTTACGACCATCAGCGAGGGGGTACAAGAGCTTGAAGACCCACAAAAAAAAACAACCATGGTCATGGAAAGACCATGATCTCCCACGTTATATGACACGGCACAAAATGATGATGATACATAGATAAAGTGAATGCATGCAGGCTTTTCTCCCTCAGGCTGAGTGAGACTAGAACTAGAGGTCATAGATTTAGGGTGAAAGGTGAAGTATTAAGGGGATTGTGAAGGAGAACTACTTCACTCAGAGGGTGGTGTTAGTGTGCAAACAGCTGCCAACGGAAATGGTAATGATGGGTTCGAATGCAACATTTAAGAGAAGTTTTTTTTTGATCAGTACATGGATTGGAAGGGTTTGGAGGACTATGGTCTGGGGGCAGGTGGATGAGATGACTTTGCTGACACGGTGCACCCCACAACTGTGCAGGAAGGTCAAAGCTGTGAACTGAGTTCCAGGGAGACATCGTGCCATGGGTGTACTGGTGAGAGGGAAAGCCTGGCTGAGGAAGGTCCCTGGGGTGGCAGTTTGGAGAAATTCACAGCTCTCCAGATCTCATTTGACCGTTGCTCTTTTGAAACTGCTCACAATCCTAGACAAAGCCCGCAAGGCAGTCTGTTGTCCGTAAAGTGATCTAATTCTAAGCGCAGGCACCAAGCACATTCCGTCTCTCTCCATCCTGGGTTCTTTTCCTTTTCATTTCATTTACTTGGCGCGGTAGCGTGAAGCTTTACAGCAGCCAACTGTAGGACTGGGGTTCAATTCCCACTGCTGACTGTACATTCTCTCTGTCCGCCAAAAGGACACAACATTGTCGTGGTTTGGAGATTTGCGTACGTCAATGGCTGGAGTCAAGGTTTTATGCTTTGGCTCTTGGTAGGGTTACCCATGCCAAACAGACTAAGAATAGAGGCGAGACTAAGACTGGTCCTCCAGTCCTCCAGGTTCAGGGGCTCAACTCAAGGCTAACAACCCTGACTGATCGAACAAAGCTGTTACAGAAACAACAATGAAGAATCCTACATTTGAGTGCAACGGTACTCCTGAGCCTCCACCCACGACTTGCATGACTGACAGTAGTAAAAACCGAGCTACTGACTCGATGAGGGAAGCCATGAACACCGCCAAAGATGGAGGACCTGCACTGCCACCCTAAACGCCAGTGGCGTAACGGGCAGTGGAAGAACATTCTCCCTGAGGGAATCTGATTGAAACATATAAGATTATTGAGGGATTGGACACGCTAGAGGCAGGAAGCATGTTCCCGATGTTGGGGGAGTCCAGAACCAGAGGCCACAGTTTAAGAATAAGGGGTAGACAATTTAGAACGGAGTTGAGGAAAAACTTTTTCACACAGAGGTTTGTGGTTCTGTGGAATGCTCTGCCTCAGAAGGCAGTGGAGGCCAATTCTTTCAAGAAAGAGTTAACTAGAGCTTTTAAAGATAGCGGAATGAAGGGATATGGGGAGAAGGCAGGAAAAGGGTACTGATTGTGGATGATCAGTGATGATCACAGTGAATGGCAGTGCTGGCTCGAAGGGCTGAGTGGCCTACTCCTGCACCTATTGTCTGTGACTGTGTGGGTCTCCTCTGGGTGCTCCAGTTATCTCCCACGTTCCAGAGGTGTATGGTTAGGGTTGGTGAATTGTGGCCACGTTATGATGGGATCGGAATCTTGCCAACACTTATCGCCTGACCACCACAGTCCTCGCTGGTTTGGCTTGAGGCAAACGGTGCGTTTGGCTGTACGTTTCAATGTACATGTGAAAAATAAAGCTGATCTTTCATCCTTTGGATTTCCAAGCTCTCTCTCTCACAAGGCATTCCTCCTCCGAGAAGTCAGTACACAAATCCTCCATCTCCAGCTCCCGTACTTTTTTGCAATCTACAGTTAAGCCAGACGCCACGGCCCCTACTTCCTGGGAAGGGTCCAGTGGCTTGGTACCGGTGAGATGACGCTATACTATCATGTTAGGAGGTGGAGAGATTGGCCCAGAGTCCAGTTACTGGCTTCTAGTTCCTGGCTCGTTTCCAGAGCTGTTTGAGTGAGGTCAACCACTCTGAACTCACTGGTCCCTGAGGCTTAAGTTCTGCATCATTCTCCTCTGACTACTGATTCAATGAACAGTAGATTTTCAAAGCCACTCTCTACATCTTCAGCAACATACACAAGATGATGGAGGAAATCAGCAGGTCAGGCAGCATCAGTGGAGGGAAATAAACACGAAACCCTTCATCAGGACTCGAAAGAGACAGAAGTCAGAATAAGAAGGTGGGGGGGAGGGGAATGAGTACAGGCTAGAGGGTGATAGGTGAGGCCAGGTAAAGGGGAAGGCCGGTGAGTGGGGGAGGGGGATGACGTAAGAAGCTGGGAGGCGATAGGTGGAAAAGGTATCTAAAGAAGAAGGATCTGATAGGAGTGGGGATGACTGGAAGAATTGGATCTGCCCACGATTGAATGGCGGAGCAGACTTGATGGGCCGAATGGCCTACTTCACCTCCTATACCTTATGATCTCCTGGTCTTATAGGATTGAGGAGCATGGAAGAAAGGGAAGGAGGAGGGGAATCGGTGGGAGGTGATGGGCAGGTGAGGAGAGGAGAAGGGGTGAGAGGGGAGCCAGAATAGGGAATGAGAGAAGAGGCAGGGAGGGGAATTACTAGAAGTTCGAGACATCAACGTTCATGCCACCATGATGGAGGCTACACAGATGGAATGTGAGATGTTGCTCCTCCAACTTGAGAGTGGACTCATTGTGGCAGCAGAGGAGGCCATGGACTGACATGTCAGAATAGGAAGTCAAATTGAAATAGATAGTTGTTTTACACAGCTCTGTTGATCTCCCCTTGGTCTCTCTGTAAATATGAAGTTTACCTAATCTCTACTCAGAACTATAGTAACTTTCTTTATCCCTTCTGCTAATGAGGAGAGATCTTATAAAGGTGAACAAAATTATGAGGGGTAAAGAGAGAGTGAACACATGAAGGCCTCTTTCCCTCTTGCTGGGTGAGACCAGAACCAGAGGCTATGGGTTTAGGGTGCAAAGTGAAACAGTTAAGGGGAATCTGAGTGGGAAACCTCTTCACTCAGACGATTATGTGAGTATGGAATCAGCTGCCAGCGGAAGGGGTAGTCATGGGTTCAATTGTGACATTTAAGAAAAGATTGGTTAAGTACATGGACGAGAGAGGCATGGAGGGCTACAGACATGGTGTAAGTAGGTAGGGCTAGGCAGAAGTACCTCCCAAATACCCGCAGGTTGGTAGGTTATAGAGTATCTGTAAATTGCCCCGAGTATTAGTGAATCTCGGAGAAGAGCGTAGGAGGAACAAAAAACATGGGATTAAAGTAGGATTAGTGTAAATGGGCAGTCGATGGTCAACTCTGGTTTTCCATGACTGATTCATTCATCTTCTCATTGAGATCGATGTGAAGAATCTCAGCTCGGAGAAGGGAGTCCTCCCTGTTTCCTGATTATTTACAATATCTAGGAGTAGGACTCAGGAGCTCAACAGAAGACTGTTCAGTGAGAGACTGGTGTAGCAGACATGTGGGAGGACTTCACCTCGCCCTCCTCCTGATCTCACATTCCTATCTCCCCCACCCTCCACCCACGGTAGGTCAATGAACTCCTTATTGTTTGGAATCTCGCTGTGGACAACTTGGGTACCTCCAAGACCTCATAACTGAACTTCAAAGACAATTTGTTAGCTAAAAAAAATTGCAATGTCGAGGTCTGACAGACTATAATTACCAGATTATTTCATTTTATTTTTTCATCTACTCTTAAACTTGTGATTTGTATAACATTAGCTCTTTGCTTTTACGGGTTTTTGGAAAGAGCAACACACAGTTTATAAGCCTTCAAGTAAGCCGGAGTGAAGCCAAGCTGTTTAATTAATATTGAGAATAGCTAACTAATATGATAACTTGAAGGAAATAAATAAATAGTGATAGATAGAAGGTGATAGACAGATAGTGATAGAGATAGAGAGAGAGAGAGAGAAAGGTAAATAAATTCACAATGAGAGAAAGAAAGTCTTTCTTTCAGTTAGTCCTGACTAAGGGTCATCGACTGTACCTCTTCCTAGAGATGCTGCCTGGCCTGCTGCGTTCAGCAGCAACTTTTATGTGTGTTACAATGACAGAATGTTCCTTTTTTTTAAACTTTCAGAGACAGATACCTCATCCTGGACTCATGGTCCTAAACTACTTACAGAACGTACAATCAGTAGCCCCTTTACTAGATACCTCCTGTACCTAATAAAGTGGCCACTGCGTGTCTGTTCATGGTCTTCTGCTGCTGTAGCCTGTCCACTTCAAAATGTTGTGCATTCAGAGACGCTCTTCAGCACACCACTGTTGCAACACGTGGTTATTTGAGTTACTGTCACCTCCTTGTCAGCTTGAACCAGTCTGGACATTCTCCTCTGACCTCTCTCATTAACGATGCATTGTCACCTACAGAACTGTCACTTACTGGATGTTCTTTTTTTTGCTTTTCGCAGCATTTTCTGTGAACTCTACAACAGGCATTCCCAACCCGGGGTCCGTGGACCCCTCAGTTAGTGGTGTCGATGCACGGCATAAAAAAAGTTTGGAAACCCCCGCTCTAGAGACTGCTGTGCGTGAAAACCCAGGGGATGAACAGCTCCTGAGATACTCAAACCACCCCATCTGGCACCAAAAATCTTTCCATGACCAAAGTCACGTAGGTCACATTTCTTCCCAGTTCTGATGTTCGGTCTGAACAACAACTGAACCTCATGACCATGTCTGCATGCTTTTATGTATTAGTTTGCTGTCACGTGATTAGCTGATTAGATATTTGCACTAACGAGCAAGTGTACAGGTGTACCTAATAAAGTGGTCACTGGTTGTAGATCATACTCCCCTCCATTATCTCCCCAAAATCAAATTTCCCATTCTTTAGTGACATGACTCCAATAAAAAAGATAAAGAAAGAAATTTTACTGTTGCTAGTGTAGAGTAACCTGAAATGTTGCTAATAGACATCCCGCCCTAATACATTTGTCAGGGAAATTCCCATTGAAATAAATTGTGAGAATCAAAGAAATGAGGAAGTACTGGCAAATTCATCTGATAAATTAAAAATAATTCAATCTGAAGCCCTTTTCATGTTCTAAAAATAGGAACCAAATAAATGCTTAAAGATGTGAAAAGTAATTTGTTAATTTCACTGCGTAGTTTTAATGTATCCCAACTCTGACCCTCCTCTTTCCTCCTAAGAGGCTGTGAGAATGTTCTGGAAAGTTCTCACCGTTGCTGGCCACAAGTGTATAAAACAAAAACAAAAAAGTGATGTTTATCTGTTTGCTGCATAGAACATGTGACAAGGCAAGGGGTGAGAGACGTACGAATGTGTGCATTCTGACAAATTCCCTGTGAACAGCATTACAGTTACACTGCACTTCTCTGCAACACTATATTTGCAGTTGGATCGACATGCTTGAAACGCTGCAGGGACTCAGCAGCATCTGTGGAGGGAAATGTACAATCAACGTTTTGGGCCGGGGCCCTGCTTCAGGACCCTTGGGTCGGCTGGTGGCACAGTGAGATCAGCGCCGGGCTCGAGAACTGAGGTTCCCGAGTTCGACCTAGTGACAGACCGCTCCCGAGCGCGCTCTCCATCCGTGCCTTGTTGATGTCGAAATCGCAATTTGACCTCGTTAAAAAAAAACCACTGCCACCTCCAGTTTAAATTCCCACACGGAATATCCAAACCCAAACCCTTTATGTGTCACCATCCAGCATTGTGTTATTCAAAGTTCATATATGTCACCATATACAACCCTGTGATTCATTTTCTTGCAGGCATTCTCAATAATTCTAATAACCATAACAGAATCAATGAAAGACCACACCAACAGGGTGGACAACCAATGTGCAAAAGACAACTAACTGTGCAAATACAAAAAGAAAGAGAAAAAGAGATTTAAAAAGATAGATAGATAGATAGAAAGATAGATAAGCAAGCAATATATCAAGAACATGAGATGAAGAATCCTTGAAAGTGAGTCCATAGGTTGTAGGACCATGATTGCCTACATTATACGACAGGTCACGTAATGATGATGACTACTGGAGATGGGACAGGACTCAACCTTATCTCAGGAAATTGAAACTGGAAAGGTGATGAAACTGTCAGTAAGGGAACACTTTGGGGAACAGTGACCATAATTCTGCAAGTTATGGAAAGGGGTAGGGCTGCTCCTCATATTAACATCTGGAATTGGGGGAAGAAGCATAAGAGAGCACCTAGATTAGGAGATTAGGAGACTATCCCATCAGACCATAAAACATAGGAGCAGAATTTAGCCCATCGAGTCTGCTCTGCCATTCCATCACGGTTGATCTATTATCCTTCTCACCTCCATTCTCTTGCCTTCTTCCCCATAACCTTCGAAACCCGGACTATTCAAGAACCTATTAACCTCCGCTTTAAATGTGCCCACTGAATATTAGAGTATCCGCTCATCCCTTGATAAGATGGAGGTGAGCTCGCATCTCTGACTACTGCTGTCCATGTGCTGAAGTGCTATATGCATGACAAGCTCTAATGATAAAATTAATTAAATTTGAATTGTAATGAGGCTGTTATTTCTTTTTTAACTTTCAAAGCCTTTGCATATCCCAAGATGCATGGCCCCAACTACTTACCCTTGATGACATAACATACACACACAAAATATAGAAATAATACTATTTTAAGTGAGCCCATCAAGGGTCTGCTTTAGCCAGAGGGTGGTGAGTCTGTGGAATTCGTTGCCATCGATGACTGTGGAGGCCCAGTCACAAGTCATTGGGTATACTCAAACTGGTAGTGACGCCTTGTCCTGACATAAGGGTGCCTAGATTCAGAGCAAGCAGCAGAAGTCCCTTACAATCTATTGCAACACACGCAAAACACTGGAAGGGTGCAGCAGGTCAGGCAGCATCCATGGAGGGAAATAAACAGTCGACATTTCTGGCCGTGATCCTTCATGAGGCCTCTTAGGCCTTACAACCTCCTTGCTGTCTTCACTTTTCCCACAGACCTTCATAAGCGTCACAGTCTTCCAGGACTTTTAGCTTTTGACCCATTCAACAGCAGCACCAGCCTTTCTACTGACTGGGTGACAGGTTGCTCGAGGGAGGTTATTGTAATCACACAGTGCATGACTACATTGAGTGAAAGAGCATAACAGCAGAGTCATAAGGTACTACAACAAAGAAACAGGCCCTTCAGCCCATCTAGTACATGCCAGAAGACCAAACCTTCCGATGAATCTGTGGGATTCATTACCACAGATGAATGTGCAGTCAGGTCACTGGGTGTACTTAAAGCAGAGGCTGATAGGTTCTTGATTAGGAAAGGCATTAAAGGTTATGTGGTGAAGGGGGAGAATGGGGTTGAGGAAAATAAATTAGTCATGATGGAGTAGCTTCTGAGTCAGGACTTTGTGACTTCAAGGGGAACCAGTAAGAGGGAGGAGTCCTCTTGTCCAGAAGTTGTTACTTTACACAAGGTTTGAACACCGCCTATTAAAACTCTATAATCTCACACATTAAAACTGACAACCAATTAATAAATCAAAAGTTTTACTACAAGAATACAGCACTATGACTTTCTGAAGCATTTCAAAACACTGGCACTGAATACTCCAAAACTGCAATGACTCACTACAAGGGCAAATTTTTCAGCTGTACGCAGCATGGTCCCACAAACAGCTATGAGATCATAGCCGGAAAAACTTTTTGAAGTGCTTTGGTTGGCAGTTAACTAGCTGTCAGGCTATAAAGGGGGCATTTTTTCCTCTTCTTTGAGTGGTTTAGACCATTCTCAATCCTATAAACCACTGTAAAACATTTTTCCTGTGTGATTTATTTATTACTTATATATTGAGCTACAGGCTCTTCCAGCCCTTCGAGTCATGCAGCCCAGCAAACCCCGTCGATTTAACCCTAGCCTAATCACGGGACAATTTACAATGACCAATTAACCTACCAACCGGTACATCTTTGGTCTATGGAGGAAACCGGAGCACCCGGGGGAAACCTACACGGACACGGGGAGAGAGTACAAACTCCTTACCGACAGTGGCGGAAATGTAACCTAGGGTGCTGGTACGGTAAAGTGTTGTGCTAACTACTACGCTACCATGTTCGCTCGTGCCTGTGTCTATGTCTGTTTTTGTGTGTGTGTGTGTGTGTGTGTGTGTTGAGGGGGAGTGGGAGTAATTATTTCAAAGTCTTAATTAAACCCCCCCCCCCCCCAAAACACCCGATGCCCAAAATCAGTGACCTGAGGAAAAGCCAGGGAACATTCTGTGACTTGTTTCCCTGAGGGTTCAGCTACATGAATAGCAAAAGCAGCCACATCGGACAGCATTGATGCTCTCTGGCCCATATAGCCTCCTGTGGTTGGGCTGTTCTGAATCACCCTCGGAACAGACAGGAATCGTATCCTACCCCACTGTGTTCAGTGGAGCATTAGGGAATGTTTGTTCTCAGTCCCTGGAAGCCTGGCTGTTCTCTGTACAATCCCATAATGCTTTTCACATTTTAGACCATAAGACACAGGAGCAGAATTAGGTCATTTGGCCCATCGAGTCTGCTCCGCCATTCAGTCTCAGCTGGTCCTCTTTTCCCTTCCTCAACCCACTCCTCGGTCTTCTCCCCGTAACCGCGTCCAATCAAGAACCAATCAATCTCTACCTTAAATACATCCAACGACCTGGCCTCCACGGGACAACCAATTCCAAAAGTTCACCACCCTCTGGCTGAAGAAATTTCTCTGCATCTCTGTTTTAAATGGAAGACCCTCTATCCTGAGGCTGTGCCCTCTTGTCCTAGACTCCCCCACCATGGGAAACATCCTATCCACATCTACTCTGACTAGGCCTTTCAACATTCAAAAGATTTCAATGACCCTGGACTCTCTGTGAGTGTAGGTGGGGAGGGAGAAGATCCAGATGGGGGAGCTGATGGGCCTGTATGAAAGAGAATAGATCAGGGGGAAACAAGTGGGGAATGGGACTGTTGGATTGGTGTGATGGTCAGTATAGAATTGAAGGGTTGAATGCTCTTCTACATCATGAGCACCAAGTCAAAAAAGGAAAAGAAAAATTCCTCATATTCTGATGACCTCTTGCCCTGATGTAATGGTGCCTAGGTTCAGAGCCAGCAGCAAGCAGCTTCTTACAATCTATTGCAACACACACAAAATACTGGAAGAACTAGGCCGGTCAGGCAGCATCTATGGAGGGAAATTAACAGTTGATATTTCTAGCCAAGACTCTTCAGCAGGACTCTCTTGTACCTTACAACCTGCTTGCTGCTTTCACTTTTCCCACAGTCCTTCATGAGCATCACAATCTTCTAGGACTCTTAACTTTCGAACCATTCAAGAGCACACTAGACTTTCTACTGACTGGGTGACAGGTTGCTTGAGGGAGGTTATTATAATCACACAATGCATGACTACATTGAGTGAAAGAGTACAACAGCAGAGTCAAAGAAAAAGGCAACACCGAAATAGGCCATTCAGTCCATCTAGTCCATGCCAAAGGACTATACTTTCTGGTGAATCTGTGGCACTCATTACCACAGATAAATGCGGAGTTAAGTCATTGGGTGCATTTAAAGTGGAGATTGATAGGTTCTTGAATAGTAAGGGTGTCAGAGGTTATGTGGTAAATTTCCTGCTCAGGGCAATGGTTGGTCCACGCAGCTATAAAAGAAGATGAGAGGGAACGTTGCCCTCATTGCTCTGGTTTTCACCCAACATCCCAAAGCTGAGTGGGTGTTTCCTTTTCTATTCAGAGATACCTCACAGTAACAGGCCCTTCCTGCGTAAAAGGTCTGCGCTGCCCAGTTAGTACCAAAAGGAAAACAGGACCAAAGATAACAACAAAACAAGTAGGTTAAGTGGCTGCTATAATTTGATTCTGGTGCATCGGCGTGTGTAGAATTTTGGGAGTGTAGTTGATAGGAATGGTGGGAGAATTAAAAACAAGATTATTTTAAGTATATGCTTGATATTCTGGGTTGAAGGGCGTGTTTCCCTGCTGTATGAAGCTATGACTTGGGGAGTTCAAAGTTCAAAGTTATTATCAATAAGTACGACCCTGAAATTTGCTTTCTACCGGGCATGCTCAATAAATCCGATAACCATAATAGAATCAATAAAAGACCACACCAACAGGGCGGAACAACCAGAGTGCAAAAGACAACAAACTCTGCAAATACAAAAGAACAAAGAGATAATAATAATAATAATACTAAATAAATAAGCAATAACTATCAAGGCCATAAGATGAAGAGTCCTTGAAAGTGAATCTTAGGTTGTGGGAACAGTTCGGTGATGGGGCAAGTGAGGTTATCCTCTTTGGTTCAAGAGCCTGATGGTTGAGGGTTAATAACTGGTCCTGAACCTGGTGATGTGAGTTCTGAGGCTCCTGTACCTTCTTCCTGATGGCAGCAGTGAGAAGGGAGCGTGACCTGGGTGGTGGGGGTCCCTGATGATGGATGCTGCTTTCCTGCCACAGCGTTTCATGTAGATGTGCTCAATGGTGGGGAGGGCTTTACAGGTGACAGACTGGGCCTTATCCACTACTCCTTGGAGGATCTTGGGGGGTGCTAAAGCAGCTGGTAATGCCCCTCGGGCACTGTTGCCGAGACGATTCCACCTCCCTCGTGCCTCTCCCTACCACCCGCCCCTCGCCAGGTCCTCCACACCTGCACCACCCGCCCTCTCACGCACAAATTCAACGCAGCCAAAAAGCCGATCTCCTCACCTCGGAATCCACTTCCGTTCCCACTGGAGCAGGCTGGGGAGGGGGACTCTTGGGGTCGGATCACCGGTGCAAAAGCGCTCTTTTGTTTCACTGCGGGGAAGACAGAAGATGAGAAGGGAAGCATGGCAGAGGTGCTGCAGGACAGAGGGACAGCGGAGGCCACGGTCGGGCTGGGAGGCATAACTGCAAGAAAATAAAACAAAAAGGAGGAAGAAAAGAACAGCTCTGTCTTAGACATAAAGACCCAACGGCTCCTGCAGAAATGGAGTATTGGATTAATGGAGTTGGGTGCATTTATAATTTCAAGGGACCCTACCTTTGTAGGACAACACATTGTGTTTTTTTTCTTCTGAAGCTACACCTAGTCATCATTTTGCTGTGACTTTATAATTTAAAGGAATTATAATTGAAAGGCACTTTTAGGAAATGTTTCATCCATCTGAAATGCATCCAGCCATTGCTTTGTCATAGTCTGCACTAGTGATTGGATGCTTGGTTCATTTACACTCGAAGTGGAGTATGCAGATCTCAAGTGCCAAGACTGCCACTTGTCTTTCAGCTACAAATGGAAGAGCTGCAGGTAATTGAACAACAACAGCAAAAAAAAATTGACTCAACTTCTTCAACAGCTTGGCTCCTGGTTAAAGCCCCTCATCTCCACAATTCCTTATGAAATCTCTACCCTCTTATTTATCCCCGTATATAATATCTTTCCCTCTCACTCTCTCTCTTCCTCTTCATTGGTGATACCAAAGTGTTGGGATGGACAGTAGTTTTTGACAGACTTTAGATCAAGGTCTCTTTGGGGAGTTTTGCTATTGCTTGCATGGATGGGGGGGGTTGACTCTGCTGGTTTAAGTGGGGCAGAGGGGAAGGGTCAATGCTTCTGCTCCTGCTTGTACATGGGAGGGGGGGGTTTTGGGGTTCTGAAGTTATGACAATTCATTTTTTGGGGTTTCTTGTTTCGTGGATGTCTGCAAAGAGTAAGAATTGCAGGTTGTATATGGCGTACATTCTCTGATATTAAATTGAACCATTTGAACCTCAATGAGGTCGTGGTGGATGCAGAGACTCGCAATGTTTAAAAAATATCCAGATGAGCACTTGAACCTTAGAAGTATCAAGTGTTGGTAAATGCGATTAGTATAATGCAGGGGTTCCCAACCTGGGGTCCATGGACCCCTCAGTTGATGGTAAGGGTCCATGGTATAAAAAAAGGTTGGGAACCCCTGGTATAGTGGGTGGTTGACAGAACGGGCACAATGGGTAGAAGGGCCTTTTTCTGTGCTGTCTGAATTGTAAATAATTCAACAAACAACCCCACTTCCACTTGCTTTAATGGGTCTCACTTGCACAGAGCTAGAAGCTATCGAGCACTTCGCTGACATATGATCTTAACTATAATCTATTACCATTCTCCCACAGGACAGGTAGAATAGGTTAGAGGATAGAAAATTCATTGAATAATCAGGTATGCAAATATAATTCAGCCCATATTTCAAAGTCACATATTCCACTCTTTTTATATAGTATCTTCATTATCAAGGCCCTGCCTGATTTGTAAATGAACTTTAAAAAAAATTGTAGCCAACTTGCCAATAAGATGCACAAAGTTCCAAAAAAAAGTAATATGAACATTTATTATTTCTGCCAATTTGCAAAGGTTGGGAGGAAGTTGCTTAAGTACTTTTTAAAACATTACATTGACTGAAAGGCCAGGAAAAGTGGAGGTGCAGAAGACATGTCCATCAGTAAGTGAGACCAGGACCCGAGGGCACAGCCTCAGAGAAAAGCGGTGTCCGTTTGGAATGAGATGAGGAGGATTTTCTTCAGCCAGAGGGTGGTGAATCAGTGGAGTTTGTTGCCAGAAAGGGCTGTGGAGGCCATGTCACTGGGTGTACTTAAGGTAGAGATGGAGAGGTTCTTGATTGGGAAGGGGGTTAAGTGTTATTGGAAAAACGCAGGAGAAGTGCTGAAAAATCAGCCATGTCTGAAAGATATAGCACGCTTACCCTAATTCAGCTCCGATAATTTTATGGTGTATGTCATTAAATTGTGGTTGTGGCACAGTTTGCAGCTATTATTGTTTCTCGATATACAAAATTTTTAGCTGCCCTGTATATATCTATACGAGCCGAAAACTCTTGCAAGGTACTGTACTTCCCATGGTGCACTGCAACTCATTGTTCCAATCGAGGGATGCGATTGGTTGGTCTCCCAAGATCCACAGCAGAAACAAGTAAGCATGAGGCCTGAGACTGGCTGGGTGCACGGCATGCCCCAAAACTGGCTGATAAGCAGGCAGAAGTTCCGGGAAAAGCCTTGAGAGAGAATGGAACCCCAGAAATAGGGATGCGTGGAATAATTGGACCCATTGCAGCAGACATCTCTTATGTTTTCAAACTTCAAGACATTAAACTAATGCACTTCCAACAGGCTGCTAGCCATCCCGGGTTCATTTTAAAAGTACCTTATGGCCAATGTTAAAATATTAAACAAATATTTTAAAAATATTAAAATATTAAACTAATTCAAAGGAAGGCACGGGAGTCCAGGAATATGGGTCTCACTTTGTGTTTACTGTAATTGCAAACATTTTCCCTATTTCTGCAACATAATTTAGTTAGGACCTCAGCAAATATATATATGAAATCAAGAAGATACATGATTATTCTGGGATTCATGGTAGTAGGTTAATTTATAATACAGGTTGATTTCTGCAATGCTACCACTCAGAGAGCATTGTATTAACAACATGACGTTTACATAAGAAATTTTTATGGCGTGTGTAGACATAGGAATTTATAAAGGCAGGTTATTGACAGAACAGAAGCAAAGCTTATAGGCATGCAGGTGAAAGTTGCTTTATATGGCATAAGTACACAGCACAGTAACAGGAAGTGTCTCATACTTTAACACGTACACTTGTGTTACACCCCAGTACCACAGTAGAAATCTGTTTCCTGATTGGGTTAACTGTTCTTAACTCAGTTAAATAGACATCATTGGAATGCTACATCAAAAGTTGCAGATGTACGTACAGCCATTATATTACATTCTCTTGAAGTTCGAGGGATGGGGAATGAACTTATAAAGTGTTCCTTAATGTGAGAACTACATACATAACGATATATGTGCATTATATGCTGAAGATGCTGGCTGGTTACTCAGTTACACACAACGTGCTTCTACAACAACATGTTTGGGAGGCTCACACTTCAGTAAAGTACAGAGCTTTACAATCTGAGGCATGACATCGCATTATCTTGTGGCTAAGTTGTACCAGGGTAGTAAACTTCGAAAGTGATGGAGAGTATATAGAGAGGTAATCGGACTGCCACATCCAAAGTTAAGTTGGCTGTTCAGCCATTATATTCCGTTCACTTTTAGAGCAATTGATGGGAATGAATTTATAAGGTGTTCCTTGATGCAAGAACTATATACCCCATAATATGTACTTGGGAGAGGCACAGTTGCAGAGTTGTTAGCCTCATGCTTATTACAAGGTCAGTGACACATCTTCAGTTCTGCTGCTGCCTGTAAGGGGATTGTACATTCTCTCCGTGGCTGGGTGGGTTACCTCCGGGTGCTCTGGTTTCCTCCCACATTCCAACGCTGTACAGGTTAGTAGGTTAATCGGTCCCATGGGTGTAATTGGGTAATACGGGCTCGTTGGGCCAGAGGGGCCTGTGACCATTCTGCCTGTCTCTAAATATATGGAACATCAGACTGCAGTGACATCTCCTAAACTTCCTTAAACTATTAAAAACACACACAGGCAAACAGACTGTAGGTTTGGATTAAACTGCAGGTTTAGAAGGCCATGTTATATTCGGCAGAAGCTGCAAGAGGAAATGTATTCACATGTCGTATTTTGATACAATAGGTTAATAAACAGGTTATTCAGGACAGCACTGAGAATGAACAGCATGTCAAGTCTCACTTTCTAACATTACATATTGAGGGAAGCCTATTGGGTGAAGGTAGCAGTGAGGCACTAGATCCCAGCCTGTGTGTGTTTCAAGGAAGAAAGGGAAGAAAAAGTACGAGCGGGGAGAATCCGGTGAAGATTACACAATGGTGCCATTCCCTCGAGGTTTGAGGGGGACAGGTGCCTGCTGAGGGGTTAATGGTGTAAAGTGAGAGGAGATGAGAGAATCCAAATGGTTTATCTAAATGCAAAGGCAGCTTAAGCTCTGCAGTCTTGTTTCTTGAAACAGAAATACATGTGATTAATTTTCTACAGCTCAATTGTTCATAGGTGCAGAAAACTGATGGGGAAAAAGAAAGTTTCCTAGGATTTTGGGCCTGGCTGAGAATGAATAACAGTACCCTTCCTTCTTCAGTTTTGTCTCGCACTTATAACATGGTATGGGTGATGGGTGGAGATACATCTCTACCGAAGGAGGTGTAAGGTGCTGCTTCCCTCCATTAGTCCGCAGGTCACCCTTGGGCAAGGTGTAGCACCTGCTTAGCCCCCCGGATCAGGGTCAGGTCAAGCCATGGGAGCAGCTTGTGGATGGTCGTATGAGCAGCTGGTGCACATCACAAGTCCTGGTTATGCCAGGCAGATGATCTCTGAAGTGTATTGACAATGGCTGGAGTCTCCCATCTTGTAAAGACACTGCCCAGAAGAAGGCAATGGCAAACCGCTTCTGCAGAAAAGTTTGTCAAAAACAGTCATGGTCATAGACCATGGTTGCCCATGTCATATGACAGGACACATAATGATGATGATGATGATGATGACCACTGTTTCTTGACTTTCCAATGCCTCACACCTGGGCAGTTTGCATTGCAGCACAGCGCTAGTTCAATCTTTAAGATCTTATGCCTACACACTGAGAGACTGCAGAGGCAAAGCTTTGTGTGGGCTTACAGTATCTTTCAGCAATGAACAATTTTACTTCATTAACGTGCTTATTGACCTTTGCGATTGGAACACTGCTGACAAGACCAGTCGTTATTTTCCCATCCCTTAATAACCCTTGAAATTGTGGTGACAAGTCACCTTCTTGTGAACTTGCTGTTGGGGAGGGAGTTCCAGGAGGTAGAGCCAGTGACAATGAAGGGTTGATGATCTATTTCCAATCTGGATTGCTGTGTGACTTGGAGAGGAACCTGAAGGCAGTGGGGTTGCAGTCTTTGTCTTCCCCAGTGGCAGAAGATAAAGGTTGGGGACACACAAAATGCTGGAGGAACTCAGCAAATCATTCAGCATCCACGATGAAGGGTCTCGGCCCAACACGTCATCTCTTTATCCCTTTCGATGGCTGCTGCCTGGCCTGCTGAGTTCCTCCATCATTTTGTGTGTGTTGCTCTGGATTTCCAGCATTTACAGAACACCTTGCCTTTCTGAAGAGCAAACAAAAGAGGCAGCATTTGTAACGAGTAACACGCATCAAAGTTGCTGGTGAACGCAGCAGGCCAGGCAGCATCTCTAGGAAGAGGTACAGTCAACGTTTTGGGCCGAGACCCCAGGGGGTCTCAACTGTACCTCTTCCTAGAGATGCTGCCTGGCCTGCTGCGTTCACCAGCAACTTTGATGTGTGTTGCTTGAATTTCCAGCATCTGCAGAATTCCTCGTGTTTACATTTGTAACGAATGGTCTCTCTCAGCTCTACATGTTTTGTTTCATATTCTGTGTTTTCACCCATTCTTTCTTGCTGCCGACTGGCACATTGGAGGTTCAGGACTTGATGTCCTTGTTGCCGGTTTCCATGTGGGGCGATCTGTTAGCTTATTGTGCGAGGGAGGGGGTTGGAGGTTTGCGGTTTGATGTTCTAGTTGCAGTTTTCAGTGTGGAGCGATCTGTTTGTTTTTTGGCATGAGGGAGGGGTTTGGGGGGTTTGGGGTTTGTGAGATTTGGTTTCTTTTTATGTGTGGTGGGGGGGTGATGTTTTTCTTTTAACGACGTCCATAGTTTTCCTTGTTTTGTGGCTATCTGGAGAAGATGAATCTCAGAGTTGTATACTGCATACATACTTTGATAATAAATGAACCTTTGAACCTTTGCCTGAGGTCTGTTGTAGTCAATTGAAAGAAGAATCAGGGGTGCTTACAGGGATGTGGACTGACGACGCCCAGCTTCCTGCTAAGCACAAGTTCCACGTGGTCCAACTCACCACCGGTCACATGCCAAGGAATTTCCAACCTTAGGTGACATCTTGCCAGCTTTTAGAGTCATTCTGTAGGGCCTTGCCTGACATCACCCTGGACTGGGATTAGTGGACAATGACTCACAGTCGGAACGATTCCCCTATTGAAAAGCACCAGCCAAAACTAGGATCTTCTCCAAACAAGGTAATACACACAAAATGTTGGAGGAACTCAGCAGGTCAAGCCACATCAATGGAGAGAAAAATAGTCAACATTTCGGGCTGAGACTCTTTAACAGAGCTCTTGACGAAGGGTCTCGGCCAAAATATCCTCCAGCATTTTGTGTATGCTACTCTGGATTTCCAGCATCTGCAGAATCTCTTGGTGCTTATGATTTTCTGCTGAATCTAGACCCCACACCCTCAGCCCAAGTTTGAAACATGACAGAAACTATTTGGAGCAAAACACTAGACACTGATGGAACTGAGTGTGTCATGCAAAATCTACGGAAAGAAATGGACAATGTTTCAAGCCACACCCTTCATCTGGCCTCCAGATGAAGGGTCTCGATCTAAGACGCCAACTGTCCACTTCCCTCCACAAATGCTGTTTGACCTGTTGAGTTCCGCCAGCTACTTGTGGCTCGCTCCCGATTCCAGCATCTGCAATCTCTTGTGTCTCCACAAGCCTTTTGGAACCAGAATCAAAACCTTTGCAATGTCTGGACGTGGAACCACACTACTGACAGAAACATTAAAATAATTGACTCCAGCTTCACTGAAACCCCTCCAGAGCATCAGGCTGTTACGTGAGAAACATCAGGAAGACAAGTTAGTGAAACCGCCTCCGTCTGGTAGAGTTATGCTGAAGGAAAGTGACACTTACTCCCATAGGGTGAACTGGCAGGAGAGCTGTTTAGGAATCCTGGGGAACTGGGCACGCCAAGGTTCGACATTGGCACGTTGCTGTAGCCATTGATATTGCCACCGACCGTGCTGTAGTTTGACTGTTGCGGTGAGTGGGTGGGTGCGTAGCCCCGGGGGGAGATGCTGCTGCTGTTGTGGATGTAACCTGCCCGCAGAAACAGAGGAAGATTAACGTTAGCGTGCCGAGACACCAAGATAACCACTCAGCATACACTGACTAAGAACAGGACTAGAGTTCTGAGTTATCAATACAACAGTCAGCAGTACAACAACATACTGGCAAAGAACAGGGTTAATGTACTGAGGTACCAATATAACTAGTCGGTATCTATAGAGTAAGAACAGGGTCAGTGTATCATGGCCCCGAGGAACCCAGTTAATGTATATAGAGGAAACTGGGACTAACGTACCAAGGTACAAATGTAATATCTATATATTTATTGAGAGAGAGCACGGAGTAGGCCTTTCTAGCCCTTCGAGCCGCACCAGCAACCCCCCAATTTAATTGCTAGCCGAATAACGGGACAATTTACAATGACCAATTAACCTCTTTGGGGTAGGAAAGAGGGAGGAACCTGAAGCACCTGGAGGAAACCCACACGGTCACGGGGAGAACGTACACACTCTTCGCAGGCGGTAGCAGGAAATGAACCCGAGTCACTTGAACTATAAAGCGTTGTGCTAGCCACCGTGCTACCACGCCATCGTCATACACAGGGGAAGAACAGGGTTCAAAGCGCAAAGTTCAAAGTAATATTTTTTAGATTATGAGAACACTCAGTCCCCTTTTATTCTCATTTAGAAATGCATACATGCATTAAGAAATGGTACAATGTCTTTCCAGAGTGATATCACAGAAAACAGGACAAACCAAAGACTAACACTGACAGAACCACATAATTATAACATACAGTTACAGCAGTGCAAAGCAATACCATAACTTGATGAAGAACAAACCATGGGCACAGTAAAAAAAAGTCTCAAAGTCCCCGAGTCCATCGATAGCAGGCGGCAAAAGGGCAAAACACCCTGCCATAAACCTCCAGGCACCGTCAACTTGCCGATGCCTTGGAAGCAGCCGACCACAGCCGACACTGAGTCCATCCGTCCGAAAACTTCGAGCTTCCGGCCAGCCCCTCTGATACAGCCTCCCGAGCGCCATCCTCTGCCGAGCGCCTTCAATCTCACCCCGGCCACTGAAACACGCAAAGCCGAGGATTTCAGGGCCTTCTGCTCCGGAGATTCCGGTTACCACACAGTAGCAGCGGCAGCAAAACGGGCATTTCAGGAGTTTCCAGATGTTCCTCCGTACTCTCACATCTGTCTCTCCATCAAATCAGAATTGTGCACGGCCCCCACTTGACAAATAACAGACATCACCACCGAAGTGGCCGCGCGCGCTGCCGTTGGGCCGCCATCTTCTCCATTGCCATTTCTCCATTTGATAAATTTATTATCAAAGTACATATAGGTCACCATATACTATCCTGCGATTCATTTTCTAGTAAATTTATTATCAAAGTACATATAGGTTACCATATACTATCCTGCGATTCATTTTCTAGTAAATTTATGATCAAAGTACATATATGTCACCGTATACTTCCCTGTGATTCATTTTCTTGCAGGCGTTCACAGTAGACCAAAGAAATACAATAGAATCAATGAAAAATGAGACACAACGACAGACAAACAATAAATGTACAACAGAAGACAAGCTGTTTAAATTTTTTTTTTTTCCAAAAATACTTTATTCAGAAATATTACACAATAAAAATAATTACATACAGAAAAAGAAAACCATTCGTTGACTGTGAATCCTTATTCAATACAGTTATTAACAATAAAATTTTGCGTTGACTCTGTTCATTTACAAATGAAAGATGTTTACAGTAAATCATGCGTTTACTCTCAACTCTTGGTCAAGTGTTAAGACTTATTAACAATCAAAATTTTCAACAATAAAGGCAGGCAATGGCTCTAATACTTTCCCAAATTAACAATTGCACCCACTCCTTGGGCACCATGTTGATTATCTGTCCACACCGCTGATGAGGGTAGGTCTCCTCCCCACCCAACCTCTCCCCCTCCTACGGGTGATGAACGTTAAACTGTGGTCCTTCCCCACCGGGCCTTCGCGGTGGCTGCACCAAGTTTGAGTGCATCCCTCAGAACGTACTCCTGCAGACGAGAGTGTGCCAGTCGGCAGCATTCAGTCACGGACATCTCCGTCAGCTGGCAGACCATCAAGTTTCGGGCCGACCAAAGAGCGTCTTTCACCGAATTGATGATCTGCCAGCAGCACCGGATGTTGGTCTCCGTGTGCGTCCCCGGGAACAGCCCGTAGATCACGGAGTCCTCGGTTACGCAGCTGCTGGGCATGAATCTTAGTACTGTCCCTTCCATTCTCTTCCACACCTTCTTTGCGAACCCACAGTGTGCAAAGAGGTGAGCCACTGACTCCACCCCATCACAGTCCTCCCGTGGGCAGTGGGGTGTGGAGGAAATGTTCCGGGCGTACAGGAGGGATCTGACTGGGAGGGCCCCTCTCACCGCCAGCCAGGCGAGGTCTTTGTGCCTGTTTGTGAGATCTGGCGATGAGGCATTTTGCCAGATGAACTGGACGGTCTGCTCAGGGAACCACCCCACTGTGTCCATCACGTCCTTCTCCTGCAGTGCCTGCAGGACACTACGTGCCGACCACTGCCTGATGGCCCTGTGGTCAAATGCGTTGGTCTTGAAGAATTTTTCTACGAAGGACAGGTAAGGGGGCAACGACCAGCTGACGGGGGCGTTGCGCGGGAGTGGGGCCAGACCCATCCTTCGTAGCCAGGGCGACAGGTAGAACCTGGGCACATAGTGGTACTTGGTGCCCACATATCTGGGATCCACGCACAACCTGATGCAGCCACACACGAAGCTGGCCATCAGGGTGAGGGCGACATTGGGGACGTTCTTGCCCCCATTGTCCAGGGACTTGTGCATGGCGGTCCGTCTCACCCGCTCCATCTTGGATCCCCAGACGAATCTGAAGACAGCCCGGGTGATTTCCGAGCTGTAGGAGCGGGGGACGGGCCAGACCTGCGCCAAGTACAGCAGCCCTGAGAGCACCTCACACCTGATGACCAGGTTCCTGCCCGTTATCGACAGGGAGCGCCCTCCCCACAGTCCCAGTTTCTGTTTCACCTTGGCAGTCCGCTCCCGCCAGTTCTTGTTGCACGCCTCGGCCCCTCCGAACCAGATCCCCAACAAGCTGTTTAAATGCAATGAGTAAGTAAATAAATAAATAGTTCTGAGAACACGAGTTGTTAGCCCTTGAAAGTGAGTCCATAGTTTGCGGAGTCAGTTCAAAGTTGAGGTGAGTGACGTTATCTTCACAGGTTCAGGAGCCTGATGCTGAGGATAACAACTGTTCCTGAACCTGGTGGTGTGTGGGTTAGTGTCCCGAAGCACCAATATAGTCAGTCGGCTTAGAGGAGGTCTGGAATTCTGGGACCAGGTGAAAGGAATTGCCCATTTCCCTCCATAGATGCTTCCTGACCCGTTGTGTTTCTCCAGTGAATCATCTGACTGAATATTTAGACACCTGCTGGGTAAGCCACAGAAGAATGTGACTCATTACCTCCGAGAGAGAGAGAGAGTGAAGGAATGGAACTGGCTGACCAGCCCAAAACTCTCTGTGTACAGTTCAAGGTAAAACAGAAACGTTACTTGAATTAGGTAAAACACTTGCTGAAGAGCAGGAAAGTAAATTTGCTGTAGCCTGGTAAATTGAGTTAATACCATCACATCAGAGTCAGGTTTAATATCATTGTCAATACTTGAATGTTATGAAATTGGTTGTTTTGTGGCAGCAATAGGTATAATATTTTAAATATCACCTGGACAAGCCAGCGAGCACTGTGAGGGTCATGTTTTTTGACTTCTCCAGTGCGTTCAGCACTATCCGCCCTGCTCTGCTGGGGGAGAAGCTGACAGCGATGCAGGTGGATGCTTTCCTGGTGTCATGGATTCTTGATTACCTGACTGGCAGACCACAGTACATGAGCTTGCAACACTGTGTGTCCGACAGAGTGATCAGCAGCACTGGGGCTCCACAGGGGACTGTCTTGTCTCCCTTTCTCTTCACCACTTACACCTCAGACTTCAACTACTGCACAGAGTCTTGTCATCTTCAGAAGTTTTCTGATGACTCTGCCATAGTTGGATGCATCAGCAAGGGAGATGAGGCTGAGTACAGGGCTACGGTAAGAAACTTTGTCACATGTTGTGAGCAGAATTATCTGCAGCTTAATGTGAAAAAGACTAAGGAGCTGGTGGTAGACCTGAGGAGAGCTAAGGTACCAGCGACCTCTGTTTCCATCCAGGGGAGCAGTGTGGACATGGTGGAGGATTACAAATACCTGGGGTTATGAATTGACAACGAATTGACAATAAACTGGACTGGTCAAAGAACCCTGAGGCTGTCTACAAGAAGGGCCAGAGCCGTCTCTATTTCCTAAGGAGACTGAGGTCCTTTAACATCTGCCGGACGATGCTGAGGATGTTCTACGAGTCTGTGGTGGCCAGTGCGATCATGTTTGCTGTTGTGTGCTGGGGCAGCAGGCTGAGGGTAGCAGATACCAACAGAATCAACAAACTCATTCGTAAGGCCAGTGATGTTGTGGGGATGGAACTGGACTCTCTCACGGTGGTGTCTGAAAAGAGGATGCTGTCCAAGTTGCATCTCATCTTGGACAATGTCTCCCATCCACTACATAATGTACTGGGTGGGCACAGGAGTACATTCAGCCAGAGACTCATTCCACCAAGATGCAACACTGAGCGTCATAAGAAGTCATTCCTGCCTGTGGCCATCTAAGGGAGGAGTTGTAGAGGGTCAGACACCCTGAGCCAATAGGCTGGTCCTGGACTTATTTCCTGGCATAATTTACGTATTACTATTTAACTATTTATGGTTTTATTACTATTTAATTATTTATGGTGCAACTGTAACGAAAGCCAATTTCCCCCAGGATCAATAAAGTATGATTATGACTATGACTAAATAAGTAGTGCGAACGAGAACAAAAATAGTGAGGTGGTGTTCATGGGTTGGTTCACAGTCTCTTCAGAAATCTGATAGCAAAGGGAAAAAAGCTGTTCTTACAACATTGAGTGTGTGTCTTCAGGCTCCTGGACCTCCCGGTAGTACAGGGAAAAAACTTTGTTTTGCACGTCACCCATACAGATAACTTCATTACCAAAGTGCATTGAGGTAGTTCAGGGGAAAACAATAACAGAGTAAGACTATAAGATATAGGAGCAGAATTGGGCCATTTGGCCCATCAAGTCTGCTCTGCCATTTCATCATGGCTAATTCACTTTCCCTCTCAGACCCAATCTCCTGCCTTCTCCCTGTATTCCTTCATGCCCTGACTAATCAAGAAGCTATCAACCTCTGCCTTAAGTATACCCAATGACTTGGCCTCCACAGCCACCCATGGCAACGAATTCCACAGATTCACTACTCTCTGGCTAAAGAAATTCCTCCTCATCTCCGTTCTAAAAGGACACCGCTCTATTCTGAGGCTCTGTCCTCTTGTCTTCGACTCCCCCGCCATATGAAACATCCTCTCCAAATCCACTCTACTGAGGCCTTTCAAAATAATGCAGAGTAGAGTGTTACAGTTACGGAGAAAGTGCAGTGCAGGCAAATAATACAGCGCAAGGCTTTAATGTGGTAGGGTGTGAGCTCAACAGTCCATCTTCTCATACGGGGGGGTGGGGGGTGGCATTCAATAGTGTTATAACAGCAGGACTGAAACAGAGTTTGGTGGTATATGCTTTCAGGCCTTTTTTTATTGCCTCCCAATGGGGGGCAGGGAAGAGAGAGTGTCTGGGGTGGGATGGATCTTTGAGTCTATTGGCTGGTTTACTGCAGCGTGTGGGCAGAGCCTGTGGAGGAGACTCTGGTTTCTGGGATGTGCCAAACTGCATCCACAACTTGGTTTCTTGTGGTTTTGTTACATGAACTGGCCTACACGTCAATTCCAGACCTACATTTAGTGACTCCTCAGGGACAGCCAGTGACGGTCATGTTGCAGGAATAATGGACAGAAATTAAAATTAACTGAGTCACGAAAAATGTCTTTATTGCAAAAGAATGCAGCCTCCCTCCTACTTGCTAATTTTGTTGATTGATGCCGGCTGTTTGCCGGATGGGACATGGGACTCTGAAGGTCACGGTTGACGGTGACAAGCTGGATACAACGAGAGACCTCCTACTCCAATCATCTCTGTCCGGTCCTGGTCCGATTGTACACAGTGAAAACCCCTATCACCATTACAAACTCAGTCTCTGCAAGGCTTTTATTTTCTTTCTCAGGACTAAGTATTGACAGTGACGATGGCCAAATGTGATGTGTCCCACAGAGTACAACCACTAACTATTACCCCGATCGGTGATCACTAGTGCTGTAAAATGACTGCACTCATCACGGCACCACCATTCCTCCCATTTTCTTGTTTTTTGTTATTGTTACTGGCATTGTCTGAAATTAGTAATTGAATTTAAATTCTACAGGTCTCCAGCTTTGAAGTCAGGTCTCTGGATTGTTGGCCTTGGTCTCAGGACTGCCCGGGCAGTAAGTTAACCCTGTTAGCCAAGAGGTTCTTGAAAGGAAAGAGAAGATTTACAAAGATGTTGCTGGGACTGGAGGACTTGAGTTTTACGGAAAGATTGAATAGGTTAAGGCTTTATTCCTTGGAACGTAGAAAACTGATAGGAGATTTGATAGAGGTATACAGAGTTATAAGGGGTATAGATAGGGTAATGCAAACTGTCTTTTTCTACTGAGATTGGGTGGGCCTACAACTGGAGGTCTTGGGTTAAGGGGGAAAGGTGAAAAGTTTAAGGGGAACATGAGGGGAAACTTCTTCACTCAGAGGGCCGTGAGAGTGTGGAATGAGCTGTCAGCTCAAGTGGTGCATGCGAGCTTGATTTCAATGTTGAAGAGAAGTTTGGTCAGGTATGTGGATGGTAGGGTTATGGAGGGCTATGGACCCGGTGTGGGTCGATGGGAGTAGGCAGTTTAAATAGTTTGGCATGGACGAGATGGGCCGAAGAGCCTGTTTCGGAGCTGTACTTTTCTATGACTCTAAATGTAAACTGGAGACCGACAAGGAACCTGGTGAAACATTGAACAAGTAGCAATAGGATTAGATATAAGAGATCCTGCAGTTGCTGGAGATCTAGAACAACACCCACAAAATGCTAGAGGAGCTCAGGAGTTTCTCCAGCATTTTGTGTGTGTTGTATTGATAAGATTATTTCACTACAAGGCATAAGAGACAGCAGATGCTGGAATTAGAGTGACAATCTGCTAAAGAAGCTCAGCAGGCTGAGCAGCATGTGAGGGAGGGAAGAAGTTGTCGAGGTTTTGGGTTGAAAGCCTGCAGCAACACTGCCTCATCTGGAAAACCGACACCAGTCTTCCCCCAGTAGATTAACTGTGGCACTTCACTAATCGTACCTCTTACACAGAGCCACAAATTCTTCTTTGTGCTCTTTACAGAAACAATATCTGGCTTCAGGTTCCTTACTGGGGATAAGCTCCCACTGCCTATTAAATGCTCGCACTAGTGTGAGTCTCAAACGGCCTCTGACATCTAAGTCCAGCTCTCGGCTTCACATGTGGCTTGGCTACTAAGCCCAGTGGAACCGTTTCTACTGACAGGAAAAGGAGCAAAGGCAGGTTACTGGTGCCTTAAAATCAACTGTTTTGAGCAGATGGGGCTCGTCAGTCATGGTTGGCAGCTCATTCAGGAGAAGGAAAATTCTGATCTCGATCCCCCACCGCCTTATAGCCATACACACTCTTAGGAAGACTCGGGAGAAAACCCCAAGGAAAAATCCAGAGCTGGAGTCCCTAAGGCAGTCCTACATTGAGTTCAACGCTGACTGGCAACTCCTGTGATGCTGGTGGTGCCAAACTGTATGTCTTTGGATTCATCAGTTAAGTTGGGAGATGGATCCTCCCGCATGGGGAACAGCTTGCTCTTCACATCGTACTGCCTGGCTTGTGTATCACTTAGACAGCTAGGATGCAACATCCATAGTCAACTCTGACCAATGGAAGGCCTCATCTGGTTTCAGGAGCTTTGAGGATAACAAAAAGGAGCATTCAGATAAGCATCTGACTCCTCAAGATTCCAGCATTTGCAGCCGACTGTGTCTCTATGGGAGCAGAGTAGAGACACAAGGGAATGCAGATGCTGGAGGAATTCAGCAGGCCAAGCAGCATCAATGGAGGGAAATGGCCAGTCAACGTTACAGGTCACGACCCTTCATATGGAGTAGGAGTAAGCCATCTTACCCTTTCAAGCCTACAGCAACATTCATCATGGGAGATTTGTCCCTCAGTTCCACCTTCCTGCACAATCCCATCATTCCTTTAACATCCAGGTATCTATCAGTTGTACTGAATTAACTCAACGACTGAGGCTCTACAGTACTCCTGTTAAAGGAATTCCACAGATGTGCTAACCTCATCATCTCAGTCCTAAATAGTCTCCCCTTTATTCTCAAATCCTGGTCCGAGAACCTTCAGCCAAGGCAAGCATCCTCCCTGACAATCTCTTTAAGAGTTTTCCAAGTTATGATGAAATCTCGTTCTTCTAAACTAAAGAATACAAAGTATCAAAATACATTAATTATTGAAGTAGGTATACAGAATAACTCTCAGACTTGTCCTCTCGCAGGCAACCACAAAATAAAGAACCACCATGGAACCTGTTCACAGAAAACATCAAAGACCCAACGCACAAGAAAAAGAACAAGTTGCGCAAGCAGCAAAAAGCAAGCAAACTACACATAGAATATCAAACATCAAACCAGTTGTATTCAGTTTAGTTCAGTTCAGCAGTCCAGAGCCAATCTTTGCCAAAATCAATCGCCCCAATCAAACTGCTCAAAAACAGAAAAAAAAGAGTAACCAGAATCCAGGAGCACATGAACCTCAAAGTCCCCCAAAACGAGTCCACAGCCTCACAGATCAATCCCAGCAACATGGTTTGCAAGACTCCGTCACTTTCTTCTGGCAATACTGTCCTATTCCAGACAATATCTCCTCATAGAAAAACACCCACTATCCCTAGAAACAGCCCAATGAATCTCCACTGCATTCCTATCATGAAGAACATCCTTTCTTTGTTAAGGAAACCAAAGCTATACATAATTCTCCAGGCTACTAAGACACATTGCCTTTGCAAAATGACTTCCTTACTTCTAGATATCCAGCAGCATAACATGAGCCAACTTTGCTGTGGAGCAGCACAGTAGCATCTTGGTTGGTATGCAGACATCCCACCTCTCCCGGAAGTTCCGGGAGTCTCCCGCATATTAATAGTGGCTCCCTGATGCCCGCAAATTATATACAATATCCCGGAAATCAATTTTTTTGAGAGCGAGAGAGAGAGAGAGAGAGAGAGAGCACACGAGAATGACCACTAGAGAGAGAGCAAGAGAGAGCAAGCGCAAGAGTGAGAGAGACAGAGAGAGAGAGAGACAGCGCAAGAGAGAGATAGAGCGCCATGGGAGAGTGTTCCAAAAAAAGAAAATATAAAGCATACGTCACCCCAGACTACCCTAAAGTGTACCCCTGCCTAATAGGGGTCAAAAATAATGACAGTGTTGCTCGCTGCACTGTTTGCACAGTGAATTTTCTATTGCCCATGGTGGGTTAAGACTGTAAAAGACATGTTGAGGTGAGTTTAACAGGTGTCATTCGTTCAATGGCATAGCTAACGTTATTTAAACTGGGTGGCTAGCTGCTAAGGAGCTACTCTATTGCAGACATCCCATCTCTCTCAGAAGTTCCGGGAGTCTCCCGCAAATTGATGGTGCTACCTCCCTGAAATGAGTTTTTGCAGGGTGGGATGTCTGGGTATGATGCGATTACAGCTCGGGGCATTCCAAAGATCAGAGTTCAATTCTGTCGCAATTTGTAATACTATGCATGTTCTCCCCGTGACCACATGGATTTCTTCAGGGTGCTCTGGTTTCCTCCCACAGTCCAAAGACTTACCGGTTGTAGATTAGTTGGTCATTGTAAATTGTTGATTAAGCTAGGGTTAAATATGTGGGATGCTGGGCAGTGTGACTCATTGGGCTGGAAAATCTTCCACACTGCATCTCTAAATAGATTAAATAAATAAATAAATGGGAATTCGTTGTCACAGACGACTCTGGGGCGAATTCATTGAGAAGATTTAAAGTAGAGATTGACAAGTGCTTGATAACAATCAAAGGTTATGGGGAGAAGACAGGAGAATGGGGTTGAGAGGGATAATAAATCAGCCATGATGGAATGGTGGAGCAGACTCAATGGGCAGAATGGCCTATTCTGCTGCTATGTTTTATGGTCTATGGTCTATGGTCTAACTCCCAATTCTTTTGAGTCACAGGCAGGCGGCCTATCCAATAAGCTCAAGAGAACTGCCTCGTGACTCCAGAAGATTCATCAACAATACCCAGCCTACCTAAAGCTGAATGGGAGCCATGGTTGGCCATGAAATAATAAGCAGCCACGAGCATACAAGAAAGTAGCAGGAATAGGTCACCTGGCCTCTCTGTCATCCAATATGTAAGTTGATCTGCTCCTGCTCAGTGCCAATTCCACAGTGCCTTCAGTTATCAATATTGGGCAGGTAGCATAACAAGATTTAAAAGGCATTTAGACAGGTCTAAGGATAGAATAGGGAATAGACCTTAAGACATACAGTACTGTGAAAAAGTCTTAGGCACCCTAGATTTTTGTAGGGTTTCAGATGGTATAGCCTCCACCGAGCCCTGATCTCCACATCATCAAGGAGTGTGGGATTACCTGGAGAGACAGAAGCAAGCAAGACAGCCAAAACCAGCAGAAGAACTGTGGAAAGTTCTCCAAGAATGCTAAGAACGACCTACCAGCCGATTTTCTTACAAACCTGCACAACATTGATGTGGTTTTAAAGGCAAAGTATGGCCACAACAAATATTGATTAATTTAGTTTGTTACTGTTTGCTGCTCTTTATAGCATTTTTTTTTTGATATTTTGAAATTTATCATTTTACTATTTTTGAAAGCATCTTCGCTTTACGGAAATTTTTTTACACGTGCCTAAGACTTTTGCTCAGTACAATAGGAGCAGAATTAGGCCATTCAGCCCATTGGGTCTGTTCTGTCATTCCATCATGGCTGATTTATTATCCCTCTCAACCTCCTTTTCTTGCCTTCTCCCTGTAACCTTTGACACCTTTACTAATCAAGAAACTATCAACCTCTGCTTTAAATATACCCAATGACTTGGCCTCCACAGCTATCTGTGGCAATGAAGTCCGCCAATTCACCACCATCTAGTTAAAGAAATTGCTCCTCATCTCTGTTCCAAAGGGATGTCCCTCTATCTGAGGCTATGCCATCTGACTACGGTTAGTATTTCACATGGTATCCTAGTTCTACAGTCACAATGTCAATCCAAGGAAAGCAAGTCTCAGGAAGTATGACACATTTCAAGACAAACTTGTGCACTGAACTTTGCTCCATTAGTGTGTTTGAAATAACACTGAATGATCCATGAAGCAGATGGTACCACAGAGAAGGTGTGGTGGAAAGGTGAACTTGACAGTGGCAGGTTTATGTTCGTTGCAGTTACTCCAAGTTAAGGTGCCCAGTTAACACCCAGAGCGATCCTGCTGCAACACACACACACAAAATGCTGGGGGAACTGAGCAGATCAGGCAGCATCTATGGAGGGGAACAAACTGTCAACATTTCAGGCCAAGACCCTTCATCAAGACTGGAACGGATGGAAACAGAAGCCAGAATAAGAAGGAGCAGGGTGATAGGTGATAGGTGAGACCAGGTGAGGAAGAAGGTAGGTGAAGAGAAGGAATCTGATAGGAGAGAACAGTGGACCATGGAAGAAAGAATAAATTTCTACTAATATCTGCACAATTCAGTATCTGTTACACTGCTGTGTCTTGGCTTGCTCACAAAGTAAAATGTGAAGCCATCAGTCCTCGCTCTCTCTCAACATTCTACCACCTACTGGCTCACATTCAAGGACTCTTTACAACTCATGTTCTCAATATTGTTTTTATTTGGCTTATTTTGCACATTGGTTGCTTGTCTGTATCTGTATAGCTTCCCATAAAATTCTGTTGTGTTTTTTTTCCCTGTAAATGCCTGGGTAGTACGAAGTAGTATATCGTAACATCGTCACATATCTGTATTTTGATAATAAATTTACTCTGCACTCTCTCTTTCTCCAACCCCACCCTCTTCCACTCTCTCCTTTTCCCTCAAACTCTTTCTTTCTCTCTCTCTTCCCCTCTTCCTCCCTCCCCCTCTCCTCTTTCTCTCGCTCTCCTCTCTCCTTTATTTTCCACTTCTCTCTCTGATCCGCCTTGATTTGGCACCAAACCACGCACTGCAACACATCGGGAAACTAATAGATCAAATGACAGGCTCAGTTGAGCTTTCTACAACTTCTCAGTGGGAGTAATAACAACAAAGACTGAACTACGGAGAGGGCCAACATATTCCTCATAAGTGATTTCACAGTTAACAAGCTACTCCAATGGTCTCCCAATCACTGTGTATGTATGTGTGTTAAACTCATTCCCAGCACAACAAGACTATTGTTGAGAAACTTCACAGCACCCTGCGCCCACTCCGCACATCTGCGCAGCCACAATGACACATGATGATTTCCTGAGACGACGGGAGGGGAATTTGGACAGTGATATCTTCAGCAAGGATTCCGCTGATACTTTTGCAGTCTTTAAACCTACTCAGAGCTCAGAATGACTGTTAAAAGCAAGAAAATTCATCTAGCGCTCCTGTCTCAAATAGTAAGAAAGATCTTTTGAGCTATTGGGCTGTGAAACTTCTTCAGCTTACTGTGGTATTAGTGGAGTTCCTAGCAGGGCCATCTGCCCATCACTATTGAGAGGTGGTAGGAACGACCCTTCCACAGTTCTTCTGGCGAAGTTGCTTCCACTGTGCTGTTGGTGAGAGATTTCTAGGACATAGAGCTCTGCTAGTGAAGGAAGAAGGTTCCTTCAGGCTGTTACAGCCGGGGGTGTTAAAGGGGATAAACCCCCACTACCTATTAAATGTTCCCACTCTTGAGTAGCCTCTGACAACCAAGTCCAGCTCCTGGCCTTCACGTGTGGCTTAGCTACTAAACCCAGCAGAGCCGTTTCTACTGACAGCAGAAGGGCCAAAGGTGAGTTACCGCCACTTTAGAACTAGTCGTTTTGGGCAGATGGGGCTCATCAGCCATGGTTAACAGCTCAACCAGGAGAAGGGAAGCTCTGATCTCACATCTCCGCTGCCCTGCAGCTGTATTCCCTAATGGAGTAGGCTCTGGAAGTAAACCCCAAGGGAAAAATCTGGAGCTATCCTACATTGAGTTCAATGCTGACTGGCCACTCCTGCGCTGGTCCTGGTGCCAAGCTCCATCGGTCGCTTCCGTTCCTTTGGGTTCATTAGATGCGTGGAGATGGAGAGCTTGCTGCATGGGCAACAGCTTGCTCCCCATATCGTTCTGCCCTGGCTTGCTTATCTAGACAGCTAGGATACAACATCCATGGTCGATCCTGACCAACGGAGAGCTCAGATTCAATATGAAGGAGGGAGGAGAAGATGGCGGCGCAACGCAGCGCGCGCGGCCGTTCTGAATGATATCGTATGTGTTAACTAGGGGCCGTGCACAATCCTGATTTGATGGAGATAGCTGTGAGAAGCACGGAGGAACACCTGGAGTAACTTCTGAAATGCCCGCTTCGCTGCCGCTGCTACTGTGCGATCGAGAATCTCTGGAGGGGGAGGCCCCAAATCCTCGGCTTTGCCTATTGCCTATTGCCGGGGCTGGAGTTGAAGCACTCGGCAGAGATGGTGCTCAGTGTCGGAGAGCTGGTCGGAGGCTCGGAGTTTTCGGACGGACTCGGAGTCGGACTGTGGTCGGATGCTTTCAGGATGCTGCATCGGCAACTTTGCGGCGCTGGAGGTTCACCGTCTGCGTGAGATGATGGGACTTCCGAGAGACTTTGAGACTTTTTACTGTGCCCATGGTCTGTTCTTTATCAAATTACGGTATTGCTTTGCACTGTTGTAACTATATGTTATAATTATGTGGTTTTTGTCAGTTTTTCAGTCGGTTTGTCATATGTTTCTGTGATGTAATCCTGGAGAAGCATTGTATCATTTCTTAATGCATGCATTACCAAATGACAATAAAAGAGGACTGCGTGTCCTCATCATCTAAATCTAAGGAAGCCGATCTGTTTTCACATTGGAGTAGCTAGTGGAACCCCTGCATCACTTTTCCATTGATCTTGACCTTCTCTGCTGTCGAGGTGGAGTCCGAACGCCCCCCCGTGACCCTGTGACCCTCCTCTGGGTGCTCCAGTTTCCTCCAATATCCCAGTGGTGTGTGGGTTGGTAGATCAACCGACCACCGTAAGTTTCCCCTTGTGCATCGGTAAGTGGTAGAAACTGGGACGTGTGATGGGCACGTGAGCAGAATTAGATAATGAGATTAATGTAGAATCAGTGTAAATGAGGGACTGAGGACCAGTACAGACACGGAGGTCTGAAGGGCTGCCTGTCTCATCAGGGGATCTATTCAGATCAGAAACAGGATCAAGGAGCAGCTTTATATTTAGACATCTGAGCAGTAGGCAGGAGACACATCTCTACCAAAGGAGGTGTAAAGCACTCCTTCCCTCCGCCGGCCTGCGGGTCACCCTTGGGCAAGGCGTAGCACCTGCTTAGCCCCCTCAATCAGAGTCACGTGATGCCATGGGAGCAGATGGTGGTGGTTGGTCGCACGAGCAGATGGTGCATATCAGAAATCCTGGTTATGCGACCACCGACACCAGGCAGCCAATGGCTGGGGTTGCCCATCTTGTAGAGACACTGCCCGGAAGAAGGCAATGGCAAACCACTGCTACAGAGAAATTTGCCAAGAACAATCATGGTCAAACACCGTGATCACCCACGTCATACAACACAGCATGTAATGATGACAATGACATTTGCCTGTATTATGAATTTGCTCCAGTGTGTTGGTCAGGGCACAACATGCAATAAAAAACAACATTCAACAACTATAAAGAATAAAGAATTATCTAAAAATAAATTTAGAGGTTAAAGTGCAGATATGGAATAAAATGTATGTATTTGCAATGCAAACAGCATTATAAAAAGTGATTTAAAATGTCTACAGCATAATGGGATAACTAGAATGGTTGGTCAGATTAACTGCCTGGGGGAAGAAACCTTTAATTTGGTGTAAAATTTTAACGGTGCTTTCCAGAAGGGAACTTTCGGAAAAAGGCTGTTGGCAGGGTGGGTAGTGGCCACAGCAGGTACCTAAAATAAGAAGGAATTATGAAATAATCAATCAACGACACCAGAGGTTCACAGTTTAGCCTCCAGACTTAAGCACCACTCAACTTGAGTCATCAGAACCCGGGCTAGTTTGGTCAATGCTCAGGGACTCTATTTGTCAGGAAGGATGGCAGTGAGTGGCCGTGTACGGGCTTACCTTGGCTGTTGCCCTGTGCAGACTCTGAGATGCTAACGCCCAGCTGGCCGCTGTACGAGTTCATCCTCATCATGCTGCTGTGGCTGGGAGTGTTGGAGAGGGCGGGAAGCTGGCTGGGGGTGCGCGGGACGCTGTACAGAGCTTCCGCGATGTCAGCTGCTCTCTTCAGGATCATCTCCTGTAGAAAATACATCATGTGCAAGGAATTATCAGACTGAAGACTGGAATGCACAGTTATACAGCCTAGAAAGAGGACATTCAGCCCACCTCAACCATGCCAACCAAATTATATACTTGAGCTAGTCCCATTTCCTTATCATTCCTTCATCCATTATGTGCCGTCTCGTATGACATAGGCAGTAATGGTCCCATGACCAATGTTGTTCTTGGCAAATTTTTCCACAGAAGTGGTTTGCCATTGCCTTCTTTTGGGCAGTCGTTAATGAAAGGGTTATCATACGAGAAACATCTGATGGTTCTGGGTCTGTACTCGCTGGAATTTAGAATGATGAAGAGGGATCTCATTCAAACCTTTTGAATATTGAAAGGCCTAGACAGAGTAGATGTGGAAAGGATGTTTCCCATGGTGAGGAAATGTAGGACAAGGGGGCACAGCCTCAGGATAGAGGGGTGTCCATTTAAAACAGAGATGCAGAGAAAATTCTTTAGCCAGAGGGTGGTGAATTTGTGGAATTTATTACCCCAGGCAGCTATGAAGGCAAGGTCGTTGGGTGTATTTAAGGCAGAGGTTGATCAGTTCTTGATTGGACAAGGCATCAAAGGTTACGGGGAAAAGGCCAGAAAATGGGGCTGAGGTAGGGAGAAAAGGATGAAAACAACAGGAATTCTGCAGATGCTGGAAATTCAAGCAACACACATCAAAGTTGCTGGTGAACGCAGCAGGCCAGGCAGCATCTCTAGGAAGAGGTGCAGTCGACGTTTCAGGCCGAGACTCTTCGTCAGGACTAACTGAAGGAAAAGTGAGTAAGGGATTTGAAAGTTGGAGGGGGAGGCGGAGATCCAAAAAAAAAAAGGAAAGGATGAGCCATGATTTAATGGCAGAGCAGACACAGTGGGCCAAATGGCCTACTTCTGCTCCTATATCTTATGGTCTTAAGATGGGTGACCCCAGCTGTGATGAATACTCTTCAGAGATTGTCTGCCTGGTGTCAGTGGTCGCATAACCTGGACTTGTGATATGCGCCAGCTGCTCATACGACCATCTACCACCTGCTCCCATGGCCTCATGTGATCCTGATTGAGGGGCCTAAGCAGGTGCCACACCTTGCCCAGGCTAGCAGAGGGAAGGAGCACCTCCGCTACAGAAACACTAATGTCTCTGAAAGGCAAATCCTACAAAAGGTAGTGGATTCTGCCCAGTACATCACAGGTAAAGCCTTCCCAACTGTGAAGCACATCTGTCATTGGAAAGCAACATCTATCATCAAAGATCCTCACCACCCAGGCCATGCTCTTTTCTCACTGCTGCCATCAGGTAGAAAGTACAAGAGCCTCAGGGCTCGCACCACCAGTTTCAAAAACAGTTACTGCCCCTCAACCATCAGGCTCTTGAACAAAAGGGGATAACTACACCCACTTGTCCATCTATTGAGATGTTCCGACAATCAATGATCTCATTTTTGAGGACTCTTTATCTTGTTATTTCAAGTTCTCATTATTTATCGCTATTTATTTATATTTGCATTTGCACGGTTTGTTGACTTCTGCACTCTGGTTGATCTTTCATTGAACTATTCTATAGATCAATTAATAGTAAAATATTCAATAGTTACTAATCTATAGATTTACTGAGGAAGCCTGGAGGAAAATGACTCTCACGGTTGTACGTGGTGACATATATGATAACAAAATTTACTTTGACGTCTCTTTGGTAGAGACGTATCTCCATCCCGTCACCCTATTTACTCCATAAACATGAAACCATGGAATATTTTTGTATTTGGTGTTCCCTTCCTCCTACAATACAATGCAAGTTTTTGTTACCAAATTTCCTGATTTTTGTCTGCATCTCATGTGCTTTGCTTAGCCATCACTTTCTGACACCTCACCTGCCGGCCACATCATCCAATGGCCTCCTTCTCCTTGCCCTTTGCATTCATTTTTAATTTCTGGCCTTGTACCTCAGTACTGACTGTGGTTCAGTCTTGCTTTTGAAAATGGAAACATCTGAGCCCTCCCATCCAGATTTTCAAACCCTAATAAACTGTGAGGCATAAACGGCTTTTGAGGGCTCCCTCCTCTGTCAGATGCTCAGATACCCTGAAGGAGAACCAAGAGAAGTCACCAAAGTGCCCTGGACAACACTGGTCTATCAAACTCCTGCAGGCACATTACCAAGTCCCCATAGCTCTGAGTGGGACACAATTTAACTTGAGTAATGAATCAATTGTGAAGGGAAATCTGTTGGTTTACGGCGAGGGTGGGATTTATTTTCCGTGTGCTCTCTGAATCTGGTGCGCTAGAACATCGTGGAGATGCAAGACCCTGCTGATGCTGGAAACTGGAACAACAAACAAGATGCTGAAAGATCTCAGCAGGTCAGGCAGCATCTGTGAAGCGAAATAAGCAATTGACAATTCAAGTCAAAATGTCTTATCAGTCCAGGTGAAGGGCCTGACCCAAAACATTGACAGTCCATTTCCCTCCACAGGTGCTGCCTGACCCACTGAGTTCCTCCAGCATCTTTTTTATTGTTTTAAACCTTTAGATGGCCAAAATATTTCAACGTCATAGAGTAGTCACCAGTTCAAGGACCATGAACCACAAATGCATGGTTCCTGGATAGCATTGGCATAATAGCGACTATACTACCTTGAGGAGCATCAGGAGAGCTAATCTAACCCAAAAATTGCCTGCCAACTTCTATCGATGTGTGATAGTGTATTGATATAGGGAATGACAGTGTGGTACTCTAGCTGCAGCAAGACAGATCACAAAGCACGCCAAAGTGTGATTAGGACGGCTCAGTACATCCTTGGCACTCAACTACCAGATCTGTAGACTATCTACAACTCTCGATGCCTATGGCACACTCATAACATCATTAAAATCCCATCCCATCCTGGACACTGTCTGTTCAATCTCCTGCCATCTGGTAGAAGATACAGAAACATCTTAGCCAAGACAGTAAAACTGAAAAATAGTTTCATCCCGAGGGCTGTTGTGCAGCTGAATACTGCTACACTCCAGCTTGTCAATGGCCTTTGAAGGTTATGGACTACCAAAGTCACTTGGTGCATGCAAATATGGGATTTTTAAAAAATTAAGCCATACTTAATGTATTGTAAGTATCTGTTTTTGCACAGATTGGAACAACACCAGAATCTCATTGTCTTGAGCAATGACAATATCCTAGTCCAATATATCTCCCATGTAAGGGAGAAGGGTAAATAACATTTGGCCCATCGGATCTATGCTAGCTCTCAGAGCAATACCATTCACCCACATTTCCATGTGACACTTTGACAGGTATATAAATAGAAAAGATCTGGAGGGATTTGGGCCAAATTAAGGTATGTGGATCCAACTTGGATAGGCATCATGAACTTGATAGTTGGATCTGTGGTTTGGGTGGGGTTGGGGGAATGATAAGCAGATGATTTTCGCATTGGTTGCTTTGATCCCGGCCTAACGTTCGAGCTCTTCAGTTGGGCTTTGGGTATAACAAGGCAGAAGCACCAATGGAAAAGCTGGAATGAAGAGTCTCTTTCCATGCTCTACAACTCTAGGGCTCTAACATACTCATTTTCTGGAAAACAATCTGAAAATACTTCAGTGGTTTCTTCTCTTTCTTCATTTTGTTAAATATCACTCCAATTGATCTCTTTTTCCTTGGATTTTCCCTATTAAAATACACCAGAGGCCAATTAGAGAATCTAATTAACCACCCTGCACACTTCAGCACATGGGAGGAAATCAGAGCACCTGGAGAAAGCTCAGCTAGCCACAGGAAGAATGTGCAAACTTCATACACACAGCACCAAAATCAGAATGAAACTGAGCCCCTGGAAACTATGACCCTGAGAAAGGAAGGACATCAGATTGTTTTCTTTAAAGAAGACCAATGAATCGAATAACCTTTTTATGGTTGGAATTACCATGGTCACACGTATTGGTATTGCATTCCCAATTTCTATTAATTAGCTGAGTTTAAATTTTCAAGCAGTCATTACATTTTACATTTCCAGGCCATTGCTTCAACGTTTCTTCTGCCCAGTAGTTCATCTTGTCAACCATTCTAATTAGTCCCCCACTTTGCCAGCATCTCATCTCGTACCTCAGTCACTGCACTATAAAAACTTTAAACCACTTTTAACGATGCATACTTGTATTTATGTATTTGTGCGTATTTTATTCTATAAAATATGCAATAAGTACATAATTAACAGCTTGTACTTCTAACTTTATTTTTATATAATTCTATATTCTGTCTAATTGTTGAAGGTTGTTTTGAGTTGTATGTCTCACCCTCACCAACACGCCACAACAAATTCCTAATACTGTACGTGGAAATGTATACGGTGAATAATGTTGATCCTTGAACCAGGTTTGTGTGGACCTGAGACTTGTAAGGGTGGCGAGGATCTGGCCGTGTTTTAGAGTTATTAAAACAAAACTTCACATCACATTAAAAGTTTGTACCCCTAGGCAAGTAATCCGATCAATTTAGCTCCCCTCCCCAACCCCACTATTATCTCAGTCACTGAATTATAAACACTTTAAACCACTTTTTATAATGCTGTTTACATTATAAATACATGCTGGTATATGACCTTAAAGACACAGGAGCAGCATTAGGCCATTCAGCCCATTGTCTGCTCCACCATTCTATCATGGCTGATTTATCAACCCTCGCATCCCCATTCTCCTGCCTTTAAACCTTTGATGGCCTTAACTATCAACTTTCACTTTAAACATACTTAATGACTTGGCCTTCCACCTTTGTAAATGAATACCTCAGATTCACCACCACCATCTGGCTAAAGAAATTCCTCCTCATCTTTGTTCTGAAGGGACGTCTTTGTATCCTGAGGTTGTGCCCTTTGGACCTAGAATCCCCCACGTCCTCTCCACATCCACTCTATGTATTTCTAAACATTTTACGGTATTATCTGTACTTTTAGCTTTCATATAATTCTTCATTCTGTGTAATTGTTGAATGTTGTTTTTGTTGCATGTTGCATCAAAACACGACAACAATTTCCTACTACATCTAAATGTATATGGCGAATAAAGTTAACTCCTGAAATTGATTCATGATCCTTCAAGACCTCTGAATATCAGTCCTGTAAACAGCCATTGTCCCCACATCCAAAGCTCCACTTGTTAGTCTCGAAGTCCCCTGGGATATCCTCCAGGCTGCAGTTATCAATGATGAGTTGCCATCTGGGACAAGAGTAGACCAGAAGAATCCAAAAAAATAAAAAATTCCTGTAGCCATAAATGCCAGGAGTTGTTACTCATGAGAGTATGAATAAGCTGGTAGCTTAGCAGCCAGCTCTGTATTAGATGTACCATCCTGGAATCAAGCCTAAAACCACAGGCCCAAAACCATCTGGATGGAAGCCTAAGACCGCATTGGTTTAATGCCAGTGAGTTCAAGTGAACAGAGGCAGCTATAGTATGTATCATTAATCACACATTTGTTTGACATCAATTTATAGCTAGTGAGGTTTATTCTTTTCAACACCAAATACATAAAGCTTGCTCTGGTGGTAAAAGTCCCACTGATTGTGGTTCAGACCACTTAGAGCTGGAAGGCTTCAGCTGGTCTGAGCTGTTGTCTCCAGGGTTACAGATTATTTGCAACATTTGAAGCTCTGGAGGAGATCAGCAGGTCAGGCAGCATCTGTGCATCTATGGAGGGAAATGGACAGGTGATATTTCAGGTTGAGACCCTTCGTCTAGACTGGAACAAAAGAGGGGCGATAGCCAGTATAAAAAAGTAGGGAAGAGGGCGGAGCAAAAGCTGACGGGCGATACACAGGGTTGGTGGATGGGGAGATGATAGACAGATGATTTTCGGATTAGTTGCTTTAATCTAGGCCCAAAGTTGGAGCTCTCAGGTGGGACTTTCGAGGTACGACAAGACAGAAGCACCACTGAATCCACCTATCCTTTCCACCTGCCTGGATCGCTCTCTGGTAACCCCTGCTGGTGAGCGCTTGTAAGCACAGGCCAGCTTTCGAGCAGTGCCACAGCCTGGTGGAGAGCCGCTGCCTCACAGCATGAGAGGCCTAGGGTCAATCCTGACCGCAGACACAGTCTGTGTGGAGTTTACGTGACCATGTGGTTGGTCTGGATAGTCCCACATTCCAAAGATTAGAATAGTAGGACAAATGGCCATTATAAATAGCCCCTAGTGCATCGGGGAGTGGTAAAATGTTGGGGCAATTGATGTGAAGGCGGAGAGAATAAATGGGATTGGTATAATTGGATGGTTGATGTTGGCATAGGTTTGATGGGCCGAAGGGCATTTTCCCTGCTCTATGATTGATACAACCTCCTGGCCCAGCCCTCGCTTCTGCAAGGCAATATAGGACCAAAGACTATTAAATATAGGAGCAGAATTAGGCCATTTGGTCCATCAAGTCAGTGTCACCAATTATCATAGCCGATACATTTCCCCTCAGCCCAATCTCTTGGCTTCTGATTCGTCAAGAACTTATCAATCTCTGCCTTAGATATACTCAACGATTTGGCTTCCACAGCCACCAGTGGTAACAAATTCTACAGATTCACCACTCTCTGGCTAAAATGGATGTCTCTCTATTCTGAGGCTGTGCCCTCTGGTCCTAGACTCCCCCTCCATAGGAAACCTTCACATCCACTGTATCAAGGTCTTTCAACATTTGATAGGTTTCAATTATATCTCCCCTCAATCTTTTTGAATTCCAGTGAGTACAGGCCTAGAGCCATCAATTGGTCCTTATATGGTAACCCTTTCATTCACAGAATCACTCCTGTGAACCTCCTCTGAACCCTCTCCAATGTCAGCACATCCTTTCTCAGATAAGGGGCCCAAGACTGTTCACAATTCTCCAAGTGAGGCCTTACCAGTGTTTCATAAAGCCTCAACACTCATAAAGCCTCAACACTGCATCCTTGCATGAGATGCCAATGAATTAGCCAAGCTACCCAGCCAGGGGCAAAGAGAAGCACGCTCTAAGATCTCAGTGCAGGCCATTTCAGTTGGGTTTCTCTGCTGCCAATACTGCAATCTCAGCCTAATCCTTCAGGGTCCAAGGGGACAGACTCAGAATAAAGGGGTGTCGCTTTAGAACTGAGAGGAGAAGCGGGTGGAGAATCTATGCAACTCGTTGCCATGGAGGGCTGGGGAGGCCAAGTCATTGCATATTTATGGTTGTATTTAAGGCAGGGATTGAAGGGAGGGGGGTTAAATGTTACAGGAAGAAGGCAGGAAAAAGGCGGGTTGAGGGAAAATCATCAGCCATGGTTGAACACCAGAGAAGGCTTGAAGGAGGGAATGACCTTAACTCGGCTCCTATATCTTGTGGTCTTATGGTTCTGCTTTTGAATTTTAGGATGGCAGAATTTAGGGAGCTACTATGGAGCTGAGGATGGGTCAGCTTTCATCCACGATCATCCCTTAGATAATCACGGATCACCTGGAAGATGCTCAACCGGTGAATAGGCAGACGAACAAAAGAGTGCACTTCAAGGTGAATGCACCAAATGGTTTACTTGTCCTGACGAAGGGTCTCGGCCCAAAACATCGACTTTTTACTCTTTTCCATAGATGCTGCATTTCGCCAGCGTTCTCTACGTGTTTATTTGTCCATTTATTCTTCCACTCTTAACACCTCTCAGCAAGTTTAGAAGATAATAAACTTTTATGATCTGCTGTTTGACAAGAACAGACAAGCCCAAGTCACTGCTGTTCCTTCGGCGAAGTGCTGCTTACCAGCTGCTGTTCAGGGTCCTGTTTTCATTGTGGCTGCGGCAACAACCTCACAAGATGGGGTTCACGAAACTGATTTGACGACAGTAAAATACACCCAAAAGCTGGAGTTCATCCTCCAAGGTGCTGTGCTAAACTGGTGTAATTGCACCCCTGTCTTCCAAAAATCTGACAGAAGTACACTTGGTGGCCACTTTATTAGGTACAGAGGTGGAACCTGGCGTGGTCCCCTCCTGCTGTAGCCCACCCACTTCAAGTTTCAATATGTTGTGCATTCAGAGACGCTCTTCTGCACACCACTGTTGTAACACGTGGTTATTTGAGTTACTGTCATCTTCCTGTCAGCTTGAACCAGTCTAGACTTTCTCCTCTAAACTATCTCATTAACAAGACATTTTTGCCCACAGAACTGCCGCTCACTGGATGTTTTTCTGGTTTTCGCACTATTCTCTGTAAACTCTAGGGACTGTTGTACGTGATAATCCCAGGAGATCAGCAGTTTCTGAGATACTCAAACCATCCTGTCTGGCGCCAACAATCATTCCATGGTCAAAGTCACTTAGATCACATTTCTTCCCCATTCTGAATGACAACCGAATCTCTTGACCATGTCTGCACGCTTTTTTATGCATTGAGTTGCTGCCACATGATTGGCTGAATAGATATTTGCATTAACGAGTATGCATACAAATGTACCTAATGAAGAGTCCAAATGAAGAGTCTTGACCTGAAATGTTGACTGCCCATTTCCTTCCATAGATTTGCTGAGTTTCTCCAGGGTTGTGTTGCCTCATACAAAGCTCGCTGCTGCCCCCTCTGTTGGCAGACCCGGTGCCGTAGGGAAAATGCTGAAGAGCAGATGATCAACCCAGTCCCTCCCCCAAAGAGCGCTACGCGAGCTTTAGTTGATAATGGCTGCTAATGAATTTAAAGAATAAAAACCTTAAAAAAATCAGGACTTTGTATGAATGCAATTTTTATATACTTTCTGTATAAATACTGTTCTGCACATATAAGATTGCACTTGCAGTCATTTCGGGGAAGACCCAGGAACTTCTAGGAAACACAGGGAATTTCCTTGGTAGCTTGGGGAATTGTTCGGAAGCCCTGGGAATTTCTGGTCTCAGTTGCCTTTGGATCAGTGAAGTAGTTCTGGCTGGTCATTGAACAGTGAGGCTGGGTGAGGCTGTGTGCAGGACGTTGACCTGACACCACCGACCCTTCATTCAAATCCTCTCTCCTCGACATTGCCTGATCTGCTCCTGGTTTTGTCATGAAGAAGCAAAAAAGATCAGAGGGATGTTCCATCTGTGTGATCCATGGTGAGTAGCTGGCAAAAGTAGGCCATGCTCAGAGTACTGAGGTTGAATTCCCCAAGGTGCCCAGAACTTGCCGACAACACCACATTGATTGGCCTTATCTCAAACAATAACAAGGTGGCCTACAGGGAAGAAGTCATCTCTCTGACACAATGGTGTCATGAAAACAACCTCTCCCTCAATGTTGCAAAAACAAAGGAGCTGGTTGTGGATTACAGGAGGAATGGAGACAGGCTAACCCCTATTGACATCACTGGATCTGGGGTTGAGAGGGTAAACAGCTTTAAGTGCCTCAGCATCCACATCACCGAGGACCTCACATGGTCTGTACACACCTGCTGTGTGGTGAAAAAGGCACAACAGCGTCTCTTTCACCTCAGGCGGTTGAAGAAGTTTGGTCAGGGCCCCCAAATCCTAAGAACTTTCTACAGGGGCACAATTGAGAGCATCCTGACTGGCTGCATCACTGCCTGGTACGGGAACTGTACCTCCCTTAATCGTAGGACTCTACAGAGAATGGCGCGGACAGCCCAGCGCATCTCTAGTTGTGAACTTCCCATGATTCAGGACATTTACTAGGACAGGAGTGTAAAAAGGGCCTGTGGGATCATTGGGGACCTGAGTCACCCCAACCACAATCTATTCCAGCTGCCACCATCCAGGAAGCGGTACCGCAGCATAAAAGCCAGGACCAACAGGCTCCAGGACAGCTTCTTCCATCAGGCCATCAGACTGATGAACTCACACTGATTCGAGTGTACTCTATATTACACTGTCCTATTTATTATAAATTACTAAGATTGCACATGGCACATTTAGATGGACACATAACATAAAGATTTTTATTCGTATATGTGAAGGATGTAAGAAATAAAGTCGATTCAGTTCAAAAATGGCTACATACATAATTTGACAGCACTTGTGCACAAGACAGAAAACAAGTGTGCCTCACTGAACCCAACTTCTAAGAGGAGACTCTGCAGCCTCTTAACATAAGCAGAGGAGGCTGCAGAAGGACTTGGACAGATGAGCAGAATGGGCAATGAGGCAGATGGAATACAATGTAGGGAAACGTATGGTCATGCACTTTGATAGAAGAAATAAAAAATGAAGACTATTTTTCTAGTATGGAGCAAATTAAAAAATCAGAGGTGTAAGGGGACTTGGGAGTTCTAGCGCAGTGTCCCCTAACAGTTAACTTGCAGGTTGAGTCAGTAGTAAGAAAGGCAGATGTGATGTTAGCATTCATTTCCAGGGGACTAGACCATAAAAGCAAGTATGAAACGCAGAGGCTTTATAAGGCTTCGGCTCAGATCACAATTTTTAGTTTACAGCCTAATATCGAAGAAAGGATGTGTTGGCATTGGAGAGGGTCCAGATGAGATTTAGATGAATGATCCTGGGAATAAAAGGGTTAATATACAAAGAGCGTTTGATGGCTGCTACTGACTGGAGCTTAGAAGAATGAGGGGCAATCTCATTGAAACCTACTGAATATTGAAAAGCCTTTTTAGAGTGGACATCGAGAGGATGTTCCCCATAGTTGGGGAGGCTGGGACCAGAGGGCACAGCCTCAGAGTAAGAGGACATCCTTTAGAACAGAGAGGAGGAGGAATTTCTTTAGCCAGGGTATGGTGAGTCTTTGGAATTCATTGCACAGATGGCTGTGGGGGTCATGCAATTGGATATATTTAAAGCAGAGGTTGGTAGATTCTTGATTAGGAAGGGCATCGATGGTTACAGGGATTGAGGTTGAGAGGGAAAATAAATCAACCTTGAGCGAATGGCAGAGTAGAAGTGATGGGGCCAATTGGCCTCATGGCGGTGTGCAGCAGCGTCCCGGTTGCAGTCAGTGCTGCCCCCCAGTGTTTGCTTGGTGGAAGACAAGCTGCACAGTCCTGCTGAAGGGTCTTGGCCCGAAACATCGACTGTACTCTTTTCCATGGATGCCGCCTGGCCTGCTGAGCTCCTCCAGCATTTTTTGTGTCTTGCTTGGATCTCCAGCATCTGCAGATTTGCTCTTGTTTGTGCACAGCTGCAGGTTTCTGTGGCATTCAGGGCTCAGTTCTGAACTTTTTTTGCATGGCTGTATCTTACTAATATCTTTATGTGCTTGTTATCTTCTATGTGCTACGTGTGCTTTGTGCTGTGCATGACTGTTGGTACCGTGTTTTGCACCTTGTTCCCAGAGTAACACTGTCTTGTTTGGCTGTATTCATGGGTATTCAAGTATGGTTGAATGACAATTAAACCTGAACTGAATTTAATTCTGCTCCTATGTCCTATGGTCCCATAGTCTTAAGGAAATTCAGATGAAATTCTAAATTGATGAGATTTTAAATGGCTTCAATTACATTATACTTCTCAGACATCCCAGCTATAAATTGTACTGTTTTGTCTGAAGCAATATAAGAGTCAAAAAAATGACACAGTGAGGAAACAGATCTTCAGCTCACCAAGTCTGCACTATTAAGCATCCATATTTACACTAATCCTATAATAACCCATTTTAGTCTCCCTTCATTCTCATCCATGGCACTTTGGTTCCAGAACACACCTCCACACTCATTCCCATTCCCACATGTTGTTCCACGGCCTCATCTGTTGCCATGATGAGGCCACACTCAGGTCAACACCTCATATTCCATCCGGGTAGACTCCATCCTGATGGCAGTGGCCAGTTAGCCTACCAACCTAACTACCTTTGGAATGTTGGAGGAAACAGGAGCACTTGGGGGAAACCCACACAGTCGAAGGGGGGATGTGCCAACCCTCGGGTCAGAACTAAACTCGAGTCGATGGAGCTGAGAGGCAGCAGCTCCTCGACCTGCACCACTGTGCTGTGCCATGATTGGACTCTGAGGTCTGGCTCTATTTGATTGATGTGTAGTCAGTCCAATCAGTAAACACTCTGCAGTACCTGATTATTTGGAGGTCCTCCATATAAAGCCTCTACAAGGTCTGCCGCCCTCTTCAATAACATTTCCTGTGGGATAAAGCAGTCAATTAATCTCTGATATAAAGTCATAAAAGGATCACAGAACTTAACTCAAGCACCTTAGCCTATTAATTATAGGCTTGTCAGGCCTGGTCAATATTTCTCTGGGTGGCCTGATCTTTACAACCAGCCCTGCTGTGCCTGACTGTTGATCTTGTCTCATGTTTAGTGCAGGAAGAGGGGAAGATTCTCCATGTTGTGAGGGTCCTGGGTCAAAATGGCAGCTCATTGTCCCTGATGCCTATGCCAAACACAGAAAGAAGACTGCAGATCACAGCTTCCACAAGCATCTCACCTCTAGAAGGTCAGGGAGTGGTAGGACATTTCTGGTGTCCCACAAGCCCAAGTTTCCTACCCTCGGGGTAGTTGGCCATGAATTATAGCCAGTTTTTCTGAGGACGTGGGCACGTAGCCAAGTGGTTAAGGCATTCGACTAGCGATCTGAAGGTCGTGAGTTCTAGCCCCAACCGAGGCAATGTGTTGTGTCCTTGAGCAAGGCATTTAATCACACATTGCTCTGTGACGACACTGGTGCCAAGCTGTATGGGTCCTAATCCCTTCCCTTGGACAACATCAGTGTCATGGAGAGGGGAGACTTGCAGCATGGGCAACTGCTGGTCTTCCATACAACCTTGCCCAGGCCTGCGCCCTGGAGAGTTAAGACTTTCCAGGCGCAGATCCATGGTCTCGCAAGACTAACGGATGCCTTTATACTTCATATTTTCTGAGGATGGGAAAAGGGGGCTTATGAAATGTGCCAGATGGTGGAAGGTGCCCAGAATTTTATTCACTGCTAGATGAATGCCAGAGTCTTGGCTACAATATTTATTCACTGACAAACACATGGTCCTGCATAGACCCAAGCGTGCAGTATAAATTTGAAATGATATTCAGGTACAATTTTAACAAGAGTGACTAAAGGTGAATTAAATCACCAAGTGATTGAACCTGTAGCACAGAGCACCAGGCATCTTCTTTATAGTGCTCTATAGCTACCAATCCCCCCAACCCCCACCCCACCATCCCATTTTCATCTCCTTTCCTTCACTCATAGACTCATGTTTTAAATGGAATCTCTCCAAGAGATTCGCTCTTTTGTTTAGAAATTGATCAGTGCCTTTGTCATAACTGACTTGTCGCGAATGGGCAACGAAATTCCACCTGCATTCCTTGGAACTTAAAAGAGCGAGGGGTGATCTTAATGAAACTTATTATATAGTGGGTGTTACACAGGGTTGATGTTGTGGGTTTTATTGGTGAAAGGGTCTCGTATGTTGGGACATAGTTACACGTTGGAATAGTAACTGGAAAATGCCTCGTGCAGGAATGTCATAGAGGGTATGAATCTCTAGAATGGTGGCTTCCCAGTTCAATTTGGCTTCCCATTCCCATTCCCATATGTTGTTCCATGGCCTCTTCTATTGCCATGATGAGGACACACTCAGGAGCAACACCTCATATTCCATCTGGGTAGGCTCCAACCTGGTGGCACAAACATCAATTTCTCTGACTTTCGGTAATTTCTCCCCGCCCCTTCTCTTTTTTGACAATTCCCATTCTGGATACCCTCTCACCTCTTCTCTTTTTCTCACCTGCCTATCACCTCCCTCTGATGTCCCTCCTCCTTCTCTTTCTCCCGCGGTCCACTGTCCTCTCCTATCAGATTCATCCTTCTTCACCCCTTTATCTCTTCTACCTATCACCTCCCAGCTTCTTACTTCATCCCCCCCCACAACCACCTTCCCCCTCACCTGGTCTCACCTATCAGCTTGTACTTGTCCCCTCCTCTCCTCTCCCACCTGCTTTACTGGTTTCTGCCCCCTCCCTTTCCAGTCCTGACGAAACATCTCGGCGTAACGTTTATTCCCTTCCGTAGATGCAGCCTGACTTGCTGAGCTCCCCCCAGCATTTTGTGTGGATTGCTCAAGATTTCCAGCATCTGCAGAGTCCCTTGAGTGTAAGCTGTACCTACAGACCTTTCTGAGCAGAAACCTCTAATGCATCAGTGCCAAAGGCTCACTGTAAATCTATGCTTCCCACACCTAGCTTTGCAGAGACATAGACCGTGAACTGTGTCACACAGCACTGTATTAAGTGGCGGAAGAATTCAACACTTTATAAGCTGATTAGAGGCCCACACAGCACTTCTGATGTGCTGGCAGTGACTTTCAGGGTAGAACTGTCCACAGTGCTGAAACACACAGGTGCAGCTCCCCAAGGCTGCCCAATTAAGTTCTGTGATTGAAATGAGCTTCTTCTTTGCTGGTGAGCACTTTAGAAGAAACAGTTTCCTTGATGCCAAAGGGAAATAAAATGCACATCTCTCAACTTGGGTGCTCTGAAGTGAAGCTCCATTTGTCCGGGATCTTTGATTTAATTCCTGATCTCCTGGCCTGTTTGAAATTGATACTGAGATATGGGTTCTTCCTTCGTGTTTCATGGAGGGAGAAATGGAAGATAAAGGAGGGGGTGCAACTAGAAATGGGCTGAAAATAGCAGCAGAGCCGGCCAACGAAGGGGATTTCAGACACTCTATTCAGGCTGGGACATGGAAGTTCATTCTTGGCAACAAGTTCAGGGTTCCTTCTGTCAGGAATATGATAAAGCAGACTCCCTGCTTTCCAGAGCAGTGGTCCAGGATAAGGCTCCATTGTTTTTGTGCGACAAAGTGCCTCTTCTGGTTGCCACTAAGTGCTCTGGATGGCTTATCACTGGGGGTGCCCAGTGGGTGCACCACCCACCCTGCCCATTGGGAGCACCACCCACCTGCCCATTGGGAGCACCATTTTTTCAGCCTAGTGGTTACACCACCTTCCTGCCCAGGCAACACCACCCTTCCTGCCCAGTGGGATCACCATGTTTTCTGCCCAGTGGGTGCATCATCCTTCCTGCGCAGTGGGAGCCTCACCTTTCTTGTCCAGTAGGAGCACCACCCTGCTTGCCTGGTGGGAGCAGTACCCTTGCTTTCTAATGGGAGAACCACCCTTCCTTCCCAATGGGAACAGCATCCTTCCCGCACAATGGGAGCATCACCCTTCCTCCCAGGGGCATAAGAGAGCAGCTGGAGGGTAAAGGCATGGACTGAATGGTGCAGCTCTCTGCGGTGAACCTGTCTCTCTACTGAATGCAGTTGCTAACCAATGCCTTGGGACCTGTGCTACCAGAAGTTCACTCCCCTTGAGCGAACATACGCATAGGTTCCAAGGGACTGGCAGTAGACTGGACCAGGTTTCACCCAGAGCAGACTACTCACACTTCAGTGTTTGTGGGCAGCTAAGCAGCTAATGGACCGAGCATTGTGATGATGTACCACACTGGTGAGGTGCCATAGATTCCACTGTTAGCATGCAGCCAATTTGCTAATCTCGACCACTGGTTTGCCATATTTGGTCTCAACATCTTTGGACAGGCAGGGAGGAAGATTTCTAATTGCTGTTGGATGTGCGGATGCGTGTGTGTGTGTTTACATCTTGAACAGAACTGCACTTGCAATGCCTTTCATGGTCAAATATCGATTGGCTTCCAGTCTAAAGGATGACCCATCGTATTACGTCAGAGTTTATAGCAAACTAGACAGGCGGGCGGTGGGGGGGGGGCGCGGAATGCAGGAAATGTAATTGTCTGTCAGAAACCTCGCAAAGAAACCTTCGCAGGTGCCTACTGTGGTAAGAACAGGGCTCCACACATTGAATGCATGCACCAATTTTACTCAGTGTTCTTCTACTAACCTTTGCTAGTCTTTCTGGATCACCAGGGTGTCGTGGGATGACCTTCTGTAGCCTCTGGAATCCGTAGTCTATTGTGGGCTCATTCAGGGCTGTTGAACCAAGCGAGAATTTGACCACGTTAGCTCAGGCAAAATTGAATATTGTTATACATTTTCAATACCTGGTAGTCAAAACAGCAAGGTTTCACCATAAAAAGGAGACAGGTCAATAAGTAGTTCTTGTCCTATGTCGTGAAGGATTTAATTTTATTGAGACAGAAGCTGGGGAGGGGATAGTTGGCACACTTAAACAAGTACAAGTCAATATAAGTATGCTGTACGATACACAACACAGAGACTTTATAGTGTATTATCCCGGAACGAGGGCTAGACTATTCTCCACTTCCAAACTGGGCAAAGTCCATTTAAAAATAAATATAAAGAGTAGCTATATTTGTCCCAAGAACATCGAAACATCAAAACATACAATGAAATACAACGTCTTGCATCAAATCAAATCAGCGAGATCGTGCTGGGCAGCCTGCAAGTGTCAACATGCTTCATTCACCAAGATAGCAATCTCATGACTCACTAACCCTAACCATACATCTTTGGAATGTGGGAGGTAACCAGAGCACTCGGAGGAAACCCATGCAATCATGGGGGAAACGTACAAACTCCTTACAGGCAGCGGCAGCTATTGAACCCCGCTTTTACAGATGGCTGCTGTAAAGTGTTGTGCTAACCACCTCACTACTGTTCCAAAAGGAACACGTAAATAAATTCAAAAGGTGAGGTCCAGGATAGAGATACGCAGAATGTGTTTGTAGATCACACTTAGAAATACTGTACGCAGATCGTTTAGATTAGATTAGATTATGAGGACACTCAGTCCTCGTTTATTGTCATTTAGAAATGCATGTATTAAAAAATGATACAATATTCCTCCAGAATGATATCTCACAAACACAGGACAAACCAAGAGTAAAACTGACAAAACCACATAGTTATAACATATAAACATACAACAATTACAGCACGGAAACAGGCCATCTTGGCCCTTCTAGTCCGTGCCGATAGTTACAACAGTGCAAAGCAATATCGTAATTTGATAAAGAGCAGACCATGGGCACGATAAAAAAAAGTCTCAGAGTCTCGATAGACTCATCATCCCATGCAGACGGCAGAAGGGAGAAACTCGCCCTGCCATGAACCTCCAAGCGCTGCAAAATTGCCGATGCAGCACCATTGGATGCACCTGATCGCAGCGGACTCTGAGTCCGTCCGAAAACTTCGAGCCTCTGACCAGCCCTCCAACACCGAACACCGAGCACCATCCTCTGCCGAGCGCTTCGACCCCGCTCCGGCCGCCGAGCAACAAGCAAAGCCGAGGACTCGGGGCCTTCCCCTCCGGAGATTCTGGATCACACAGTAGCAGTGGCAGCGAAGCAGGCTTTTCAGAAGTTTCACCAGATGTTCCTCCGTGCTCTCACGTCTGTCTCCATCAAATCAGGATTGTGCACAGCACCCTACTTGACAGGTAACAGATATCACCACCAGAGTGGCCGTTGCGAGCTGCGTCGCGCCGCCATCTTCTCCTCCTTCCTCCAAGGCCGACTACAGTCCATCCTGTGTGCTTTGTTTACAATGCCCAAAATGTACTAACCCTAACCATACGACTTCGGACTGTGGGAGGAAACCAGAGCACCCAGAGGAAGCCCTCGCGGTCACGGGGACAACGTACAAACACAGCACAGGCAGCAGCAGGAATTGAACCCCAAGCAGGGATCACCAGCTCTGTAATAGTGTCACCCTAACTGCTATACAACATGCCGCACCATCTGATGGACAATGAACCTTTATATAAGAAGTTGGATGTTAGATTATGCTAAAACCTATTGAGGAGGTAGTGGAAATGAACGTTAGGCAGAGAGTGGTGCTGCAGACATTGGAGATTGTGGCTGGGGAGGCAGTACAGAGCTTAGGAGTGAGTGAATATAGCTCAAAGTTCAATGTAAATATATTATCAAAGTACGAAAATGTACTACCTTGGGATTCATTTTCTTGCAGGTATTTACAGGATATAAATGAAATACAATAGAATTTATAAAAAAAACTATATATAAACAAAGACTGACGGATAACCAATGTGCAAAAGAAGACAATTTGTGCAAATGAAAAAGACTGAGAACATCAATTGTGAAGAGTCCTTGAAAGTGAGACCGTAGGTTATTGAAGTTATACATGCTGGTTCAGGAGCCTGATGGTTGTAGGTTAATAACTGGTCCTGAACGTGGTGGTGTGGAACCAAAGGCTTCTATGCCTCCTGCCCAATGGTAGTGGTGGTAATTTTGGGCATGGCCTTGATGGTGGATACTGCTTTCTTGTGGCAGCGTTCCATGTAAATACTGCATACTCACTAGTGGGGAGGACTTTGCCTGTGATGGAGTGGGCTGTATTCACCACTTTCGGGGCCCTTTCTTTTCCTGGGTGTGGCGCGTGGCCAAGTGGTTAGGGCGTTGGGCTCACGATCTGAAGGTCGTGGGTTCGAGTCTCGGCCGAGGCAACGTGTTGTGTCTTTGAGCAAGGCACTTCACCACACACTGTTCCAGTCCACCCAGCTGAAAATGGGTACCGGCAAATGCTGGGGATTAACCTCGCGATAGACTGGCGTCCTATCTGGGGGGGGGAGTCTTGTCTTGTACTTTCAGTCGCTTCACGCCACAGAAACCAGCATAAACACCAGCCTGATGGGCCACAAGGCTCGGGACAGACTGTAACTCTTCTTTTCCTGGGGACTGATGCTCCCCAGACTAGTTGACACATTCATAGACTATAACATGAAGGGATTCGTAACCCAAGTCCTTGCCTCAGTCAGAGACATGTACTGTAAACCATTTATTATTTTTATTTAGCAATACAGCATGGAGTGGGCCCTTCCAGGCCTTCGAGCCACACCACCCCAGCAAACCCTGACAAACCAGATTAACCCAGGAAAAGGATCTCGTGCCTTCCTGGTGTATATGATGAATCATCTCTTCTCAGGCTTCCAGCGTATACAGGTATTGATTATAATTGACGTTTCGATGGCAAACTCTGCATCCCTGATGAAGATGGCAGAGTTTGTCATTGAAACATCGATTATAGTCGATACCCTGTACCCAGCTGGAAGCCCAAGAAGGGTTTATTTAGATTAACCCTAATCGAATCACAGGGCAATTTACAATGATCGATTAACCAACCCTGTACTTCTTTAGACTGCGGAGGAAAGAGGAGAACCCACGCAGTCCAAAGGGAGGACTTACAGAGACTCCTTATGGAACTGCACTGGGTTTGAACTCCAAACCGATAGCTATAATCTATAAACGGTTATTCAGTTTACGAATGATATCTAACGATAAAATTAAACGCGCTTGAGAATTGGAACTTCAAGAGTCATTTTCAGATAATCAATGGAGTAATATTTATCATTTGGTTAACAGCTCATCTATTTGTGCCCGTCATTCCTTGATACAGTTCAAGGTAGTGCACCGGGCCCATATGTCAAAGGATAAACTAGCGCGTATTTTCTCCAATATTAATCCTATTTGCGACAGATACTGAGTTGGCCACTTTAACTCATATGTATTTGTCTTGTATAAAGCTAGATAACTTTAGGAGAGATGTTTTTAAAACACTATCAAGAGTTTGGGATTTGGATCTACAACCTCACTTGCTTACGGCAATTTTTGGGATTATCCCATCGGAAGCAGGAAATATTCCTGTTTCCGCTCAATGTATGATAGCCTTTTCGACCTTACTGGCTAGCAGAGCCATTTTATTAAAGTGGAAGGATTCTAATCCACCTACAGTCTTTTATTGGTGCTCGTCCATCATGCCCTGTTTAAGTTTAGAGAAAATAAGAAGTTGGACATTTGATACATCCTTTAAACTTGAACAAATATGGCAACCTTTTATCCAATATTTTCATTTAATTTGATTTATTACTCTTTCAAGTTTTTTTTTGAGGTTTTAGATTTGATGAGAAAGTTTTTCTCTCCTCTTTTTTTGGTTGTATCCTCAAAATGGACTACCCAGTCCCTTTTTTTTTGTTTTGTTTGTTCTGTTTCTTTTATAGTGTAGTGGAGTTTTTTTTCCTCTCTATTTAAAACTCAATTTTTTTCCTTTCTCCTTTTAACTGGTAAGAGGAGAATTGTTATTTTCTTTTTTTTTTATTATATATTTTATACTAGTTTAACAATATCTATGATTTTGACAGTGTCTATTTTAATTTTGGTTACTGATATATATATTTGAACAAATTCTCGTCTTGATTGTATTTGATTGTATCTATGTTTTTTTAAATCAATAAAAAGATTAATAAAGAAAGAAAGAACTCCAACTCCGGAAAGCCCTCAGCTGTAATAATGTCATGGCAACTGCTACACTACCGTGTCACCCCATGGAAACTAGACATCATGGAGCTACGGTAAGTAGTACCAACCCAAAACTCTGCTAGTTTTGACACTTCGAATTTGTGATGATCACATTCATGATGAACTTCCATGCTCAACAAGTTAGCCCTGTGATACTTCTGTGTCAGCCACCCCAGTTTGTCAGTAGAAGTTCTGGGTTTGAAAGGCTAGAACTAATACAAAAGTCCTACTAGTTGTTGCTCAGTGAGGATCACGCTTTTCCCCCCGAATCGGAAGGAACCGAACTCAGGTTTCACCTCAGAAACTTGAGGTCAATTCTCCAGTACAGGGGTTCTCTATCTTCTTAGATGCCATGGACCAATACCATTAAGCAAGGGGTCTGCGGACCCCAGGTTGGAAACCTCTGTTCTCAGCCGATTCTCTAACGCATTCCCAAGGCAGGGCTGAGCTGTCAATGGACCCGTTCTTTTGGCTGAGGTGCGTAGAGGAAAATCCCATGGCAATGTAGCTGGGGAGCAGGGAATGAAGCCTTGGAGCCCTGGTTCATATTTAATCTGAATTTTAGATTATGAAGTGATAACCATATTGCTGTTTGCAGGAGGACATTAGAGCACTAGAAGTGCTTTTATGGCTTTTCTGGTCCCATTACAATTCCAGCAAGACCAAGGCGAATATCACTAACGGCAACGATAAAATGGTACATTAAGGCATCCATTAGCCTCATGAGACCATGGATCTGCACCTTGGAAGGTTTCCAGGGCGCAGGTCTGGACAAGGTTGTATGGAAGACCAGCAGTTGCCCATGCTGCAAGTCTCCCCTCTCCACGTCACCGATGTTGTCCGAGGGAAGGGCACTAGGACCCATGCAGCTTGGCACCGGTGTCGTCACAGAGCAATGTGTGATTAAGTGCCTTGCTCAAGGACACACACACTGCCTCAGCCAAGGCTCGAACTAGTGACCTTCAAATCACTAGACGAACGCCTTAACCACTTGGCCACGCGCCAACTGGTTAAATGGTACATGGAGCTTAGGAAGACAGAGGGTTAGGCAGTTGGGTAATCCTAGGCAGTTTCTATAGTAGGTTACATGGTTGGCACAACATCATAAGGTGAGATCAGGTGAGGGGGCTAGGAGATACCCAGTAAAGTGTCCACTGAGTGTATCTTTCTTATTGTAGCTTACGGTAATTTTTTACATCGTGCACTGCACTGTTACTACAAAACAACAAACTTCACGACAGATGTTTGCGATAATAAACCTGATTCTGATTCTGACCCCACGACCTCTGCTTTGAAGCTGGATTATTTTTAAAGATGCTTTACAAAACCAAGATGCTCTTTCTATTTTTTTTCCCAAAGTCCTCGCCGAACCTCGTTAGGATCTCGCATTTTATTGTTTTCCTGCGCTGCCTTGAAGCCGTTACGCTTCATTCTGCATCCTTATTGTTTTACCTTGCACTACCTCAGTGCACTGTGTAATGATCTGATCTGTGTGAGCTGTATGCAAGATGAGCCTTTCGCTGCATCTCGGTACGTGTGACAATAATAAACCATTTCCAATTCCTCCCCTATTCCCTGAAGACACAGACACAATCACAGGGAACGCTTGCTTTTCTACAGTGTCTGGTCTTCTCCGGGGCCTCCCAATGGACTTTAGAAATAATGAAGGGCCGCTGGTGTGGAGCTGCGGATTTAATCCCGGGAAATCAGCATTTGATTTGTAAGCAACGAGATCCCACGTAAAGCTGCAGAGTTATGAAGTAATAGAGAATGGAAATGGGCTCTTCGGCTCATCTGCTGATCAAGGTGCCCACCTAAACCTGTCCTGTTTGCCCACGTTTGGTCTGTGTCTCTCTAAACCACGGGTTCCCAACCTGGGGTCCACAGGGCCCTTGCTTAATGGTATCGGTTGGGGAACCTTTTCTAGACATACCCATCTGAATGCCTTTCTTCTGCAGATGTTGGAAATCCAGAGCATCACATACACGTGCAAAATGTTGCAGGAACTCAGCAACTATGGAGAGGAATATGCAGTTGACGTTTCAGGCCAATACCCTTCATCAGGACTGGGAAGGAAGGGGGAAGAAGCCAGAATAAGAAGGTGGGGGGGGGGGAGAGAAAGGAGTACGAGCTGGCAAGGTGAGATCGGGCGAGGGGGCTAGGAGGGTGGGTTGGTGTGAGAAGCTGGGAGAGTTAGAATGCTGAAGAAGAAAGAATCTGATTGGAAAGGGGAGTGGACCATGGGAGAAAGGGAAGGAGGAGGGACACCAAAGGGAGGTGGTGGTCAGATGAGAAGAAAAGGGGGGGAGAGGGGAACCAGAATGGGGAAGAAAGGTTGATCCTCATGTTCCATCATATCAGTGCTGCTGAAGCCCGCGCCATCAGAGAGATGCTGATGACCTGCTGAGCTTCTCTCCAGCATTTTGTGTGGTCTTTTAAATGTTGTTAATTGATCTGTTTCAACCACGTTCTCGACCTGTTCATTCCATAAACACACCACCCTCTGCACAAAGAAGTTGTCCCTCAGGTCTCATATAAATCTTTCCACTCCTACCTTAAACCTATACCCTCTGGTTTTGGATTCCCTTTCCCTGGGAAAAAGACTACGAGTATTCACCCCATCTACGCCTCTCATGATTTTATACACCCCTGTAAAGTCCTCCCCTTCTGCCTCCTACATTTCAAAGAATACAGTCCTAGCCTGGTCAACGTCTCCCCATAACTCGGGCCCTCAAGTCCTGGGAACAACCACGCACATCTTATTTTCACCCTTTACTGCTTAATGACATCTTCCATATAACAGGACAACCAAGCTCTACCACAATATGGGTGATAGAATAATGGAGGTCTATGTAGGAGGGAAGGGTAGGATTGATCTTTGAGTTGGTTAAGAGATCGGCACATCGTGGGCCAAAGAGCCTGTAATGTGCTGTAGTGTTCTATGTTCTAATATTACAGATGCAGCTTTCTACAAAAATAACTTAACATCTCAATATCCTGACTGGTGAAGGTCAATCTGCCAAATACTTCCTTCACCGCACTGTCTACCTGTGAGGTCACTTCCAGTGAAACGTGATCCTCAGCAGATCATCTGACGTTTATTGCTGTTACAAGAGGGGTTAATATTAGTTGGGACACCAATGGACACTCCCAGACACTTCAAATCGAGACGTGAAATCATTTATACCCAGTGGAGAGCAGATGTGGCCTTTCAGTCTGATTAGAAAGATGGCACATCTGACAGGGTACAGCCCCACTATCACTGCACCGGAGAGTCAATCTAGATTTTTTTCTCAAGTCTCCAGAGTGAAATCTGAATGGAAAAGCCGACAAAAAGTGGTATACGCAGCCCAGTCCATCAGTCAAAGCCCTCACCACCATTGAGCACACCTGCAAGAAGCGATGCCATAAGAAAGCAATATCCACCATCGAGGACTCCCACTAGCTAGGCCAAACTCTCCTGTTGCTGCTGCCATCGGGCAGAAGGTACAGGAGCCTCAGGTCCCACACCCCCAGGGTCAGGAACAGTCATTTCCCCTCAACCGTCAGGCTCCTGAACCAGTGTGGGTAACTTCACTCACTCCAACATCGAACTGATTCCATAACCTAATTAAGGAGTCTATAACTCATGATCTCAGTATTATTTATTATTAACTTTTTTTTGTATTTGCATAGTTTGTCTTTTGCACATTGGTTGTTTGTCAGCCTTTGTGTGTAGTTTTCCACTGATTGTATTATACTTCTTTATTCTACTGTGAATGCCTGCAAGAAAATAAATCTTAGGGTAGTAAAGGGTGACATATATGCACTTTGATAATAAATTTACTTTGAACTTTGTACACACTTAACTCTGAAGTGAGAGCCATGGTGAATGAAGCCTTTCACCCGCTCAAGCTTGTACTTCACCCAACTCAAAATGAATTATTACAACCATGTGAACTTTAAAATCAGCCCCTGAGCTAGGACTGTAGCATAACTGGGACCAATCTTAAGCGCAAAACATGGTTGCATGAAGATTCATCAGAAACAAACTCACTCGTAGGACAGGACAGCACAGGAATAGTCCAATCCCTTCAGCCCACAAAGTTGTACTGAACCAATTAAACTCGTAACGCCAGGGTAGCGTCGCAGTTAGCGCGACGCCATTACAGCTCAGGGCTCAATTCCGATGTCATCTGTAAGAAGTCTGTATGCCCGCCCTGTGAAATGCGTGGGTTTCCTCCAGGTGCTCTGGTTTCCTCCCACAATCCAAAGATGATGGTAGGTTAACTGGTCATTGCAAGTTGCCCCATGAGTGGGGCTAGGGTTAACACAGGGGTTGCTAGGCAGCGCGGCTCGAAGGGTCTGCGCTGGGTCTCAGTAAATAGATAGATAAGCAAATGAATACGCAAGTAGACACATCACTTGACTAAACCGATCCCTAGTACCTACACAGTGTCCCGATCCCTCCATTCTCTGCATATTCATGTCCCTATCTGAGAGACAATTTCTGTCTCCCTGGCAGGTGAAGACATTATAACAGACTAACTAGAGCAGAGGTTTCCAACCTGCAGTCCACAGACCCCTTGCTTAATGGTATTGGTCCATGGTTTTGGAAAAAAGGGTTGGGAGTCCCTGAACTACAACGACCAAGTAGTGCAAGTTAAAAAAAGAGAGTGTTTCAAGTTCTTCTGCCCTCACAGTGATAAAAAGCACCGTGCTTCTGAGATTATCTTCCCAGAGAAAAGCCGGCTGGCATTGTGGATGAGTGGGTTGGTGATGTCAGGAGGAACAGCGGGTTCTGCCCGAGTCAGATGGCACATGGAGGACGGTGGGACTGATAGTAGACACGTGACTGGAGGGGCGGGTGGGCTAGGGTGAAGGGGTAGACAGTATGAGGTGAGGGGGGCTGACCTGGTGCCTGGGGAAGTCAATGTATTATAATGAGTTCTAGTCCAGGGGCTCCCCCTCATCCTAAAACAATCAAAGCACCACCATTTGAAAACCCTGTCCCGTTTTCTGAACAGCTGCGAGAATCCGAGGCTTTCCTGTGGAAAGGGCAAATTCCTGAAGCGTTAAGCCATTTTGCACGCAGCGAAATAGTTGCCCGAACTTCGGAAAAGAAGATGAACGAAAAGCCAAGTAAGGGAAGATTCTATTCATTAAGAACTTGCTAACAATTTCCAACAATTCTCTAGGTGGTGATTTTAATGTTACTGAGAAATATATCCTTGCAAGTAATTTAATAATTCACCAACGAGAGGAAATGCCAGTGGCAATTACATCATCAGAGAATGTTCATCATGCTCCTTGAGATGCTTGCAGGAGAGCTCGTAGTGATAAAGGGTTCCCCAGAGCACCAGCATGTGGCGCTTGAGGTGAAGGGAGGAGGGAAGGGGGGGAGGGTTTAGTGCTGTTCTGCTCCTTGGGTCCATTGTCCTAATAAATTTCTGCCTCTGAAACATAGAGCTTGCAGATGGAGCCTGGCAACACAATTGTTGCTGCACTCCAGTGGGAAATTAGAGAGCTGGAATGGGTAACCACATTTAACCCCTTCTGAGACTCGGGGAAGGTCCACAGCCGGCTGAGGAATGTGTGGAGAGCGGGAGATCCATCTCTCTCTACCCTACTCCCTACCCCCCCCCACCCCCACCAAACCCAGGAAAGAAAAAAAAATCAGGAAACCGTTTCTAGGCAACCTGATAGGATTGATTGATTGTGGAGCTTAAGCATTTCAGGTTTTACAATGCTCAAAGCAGCTTTTGTGTCTTCTCATGCTCACAACTTTCCTCCCTGCTTTCTCTGGCCTCCTTTTCCGTAGGAGTGCACTCAGGCCGGGGTGGCAGTTTCTCAGCGCACAACTCAAAGGCCATTCTTTTGGAGGTTGTAAATGCCACCAGTCAGTGCATCTGCACAGGACGTCACAGCCGAGCCTGATGTTAACCGACACTTCAAGGGTACGGGCCAGCATGCGGAATCTTGGACAACTGACCCAATGATCCAGCTTCAGATGAAAGTTCAATACAAACCTGCAGATGATGAAAACCTGACACAAAAAAAAAATGCTGGAAACAGTGCATCAGTGTTCCTCTTTCCACTACAGATGCTGACTGACCGGCTGAGTTTTCTCAACATTTTCTGTTTGCCGTTCTGAATTCAAACCAGCCTCGGCAGCTACATAATTTAAAGCCAAGCTACTAAATATACCTGGAGCCAAAAGTTTGTAACAGAAGCAGCAACAGATTGAGGTAAAAGTTCATCTGGTTTATTCCAGGGAAGGAACTAGTCTCGCCTGTATGTAATTCTAGACTGACCTACGAGACTGGCTCTGAACTCCTGGGGCAAGTAGTCACATTTAAAGCTGGTCTTGTCAGAACATCCTCCAAGTGATTACATAAAAACAGCAACTGACTGGATACTGAGCTTGTTCTCTGTTCCATAATTCAGACAGACCTCTCTAGATTCAAGAACCAACTTGATTTACCACATGCACATTGAAAAGTGCAGTGAAATGTGTCACTTGCATTAACAACCAACACACCTAAGAACACAATAAGCAACAAAACAATAACAGCAGAACAAGACCCCATTTCTCCCTCCCACCCAGACACATACACAGTCCTCCAACCCCAAGACAGGCTGTCTTCTTCAACCTCCAGCCTTCAGCAAACGCAGAGATTTGGATGCAGATATTGGGTCTTTGACTATCCCAGTGGACTCGCAGACCCGGGATTCCAGCCAATGGGCCTTGACTTCCGGATTTCTGATTTGACCCCTGGTTCCCGTTGATCTCTCCACTAAGGTCCATCCAATCCACACACAAAACCAGCGAACATACCCGGGACTGTCCTGATAACCACAAAGATGGGACCTCTCAATCTGTGATCAGTTCCCTGTGCCTAATTAACAGATTGTTAGTGAAAAATAAATCCTTGCAAGAAGGTTAAGAATGTAACATTGTGTGGAAACAACAGTGCTTTGCATGAGAAGGGAGGCCATCCTGTTGCAAAACGTAGAAGGTCAGAGAGGTATTTTCCAAGAACGCTGGCCAGGAATGGTTAGCACAATGACCACTAAAGCAGTTCGATTTCCACTGCTATCGCCAAGGAGCTAGTACATTTTCTCTCTGTGACTACATGGGTTTCCTCTGGGTGCTCTGGTTTCCTCCCACATTCCAAAGGCATACGGCTAGGATTAGTAGGTAGTGGGCACGTGATGATGGCACTGGAAGCTTGGCAACAACTTGCAGGTTACCCCCAGCACAATCTTCGCTGATTTGATTTAACACATACGATGCATTTCACATACTGCTCTGAAAAATAAAGCTAATCTCTTTCATCTCTTTTGAAGGAGTTAAGATAAGTATATATTTGAGTCATTAATACTTCGAGCTTTGCTGGGCAGATCCAGAAAATATATACTGCTTTAGCTCAAGCAGATGAAAAATAATTTAAATATATTCATATTAGTTGTAATTACTTGCAGCTAAAACTACTGAAGCAGCTTCTCCTTAATTAGAAATCTCCCTTGTTCAGGGTCTTTGTTCTCCATCTAAATCTTTTGTTCTTTGCTCAGTCACTAGATACTTATTATCAGCACAGAGGGCATGCCAGCAGAGCTGATGTCTCACAGTTTCAGAAAGCTGGGTTCAGTCCTGACCTCCAGTGTGGTGTTTGCATGCTATCCTTGTGACTGTGTGTGGGTTTTCCCTCAATACTCACTATCCAAAGGCTCAGGGTTGGGGGGGGGTAGATTCATTGGGCACTGTAAACTGTCCCTCATATGTAGGTGAGGGAGAGAATCTGTGGGAAATTGCTGGGAATGTGGGAAGAATACAATGGGATTAGTAAAAATGGGTTCCTGAGAGTTGGCATGGGTCCGTGGGCTGAAGGGCCTGTTCTCTCGATCCTGCAAGTGGCAGGATCTCCCAGTGGCTACCCATTTCAATCCGACTTCCCATTCCCATTCCGACAAGTCCATCCACTGCCTCCTCTACAACCATGACGAGTCCAAACTCAGGTCAGAGGAGCAAAATTCTGTCTGGATTTTTCCCAACTTCCGGCAGTCTCTCCCCTCCCTCCTTTTCACTTTTTCTATCATCCATTCTGGTTAAGCTCTCACCCCTTCTCCTCTCCTCACCTTCCCATCACCTCCCTCTGCTTTTCCTCCTTCCCCTCTTCCATGATCCATTCTCCTCCCCTATTAGAATCCTTCTCCCTTAGCCCTTTGCCTCTTCCACTTTCACCCTCCACTCTTTAAACTTTATTTCCCCTCCCCCCCCACATGGTCTAACCTATCACCTGCCAATTTGTGCCCCCCCCACCTTCTTATTCTGGCTTCTTCCCCTTCCTTTCTGCTCTTAACGAAGGGTCTCAGCCCGAAGCCTCGACTCCGTAGATGCTGCCTGACTTGCTGAATTCCTCCAGAATTTTGTGTGTGTTGCTCAATATTTTCAACTTTTGCAGAATCTCCTGTGTTTAAGCCATAACCTTCCACATCTTTAACCCTGTTTCTCTGTGCATGAATCCTTAAGGATTCCGTGTGAGTTTCCAACTCAAGTAAAAAATTGTTCCTCGGCTTATTGTTTAAGCTTTTCAGTACGAAACCCCGAACTGATATTATGTTTCCGAACACTTGATATTATACTGCACGCATTGCCTGCAATGATACAATCTGTCCTGTGGAGTTTAAATGAATGACTGCTGATCTCATTCGAATCTATAAAAGTCTTCCCGGTTTTGACAGGACAAATGTTGAGAGTCAGTTTCCCTAGGGTGGAGTGTCCAGAGGTAAAGGTTATGGTCTCAGGATTAAGGCTCGATACTTTAGGACTGAGGTGCCCAGGGAGTTGTGAATCCTATCACTCATTCATGAAGCCCACTTGAGGTTGAGATTGATAAGACTGGCAAAAAGCTGTAATAATGAATGGAGAAACTCAGCATCTAAAGAGGGGACCTGATGACGTGTCTCAGCCCAAAAGATTGACTGTTTATTCCCCGCCATAGATGCTGCATTGTTCCTCCAGCATTGTGTATATGTTATTCTAGATTTCCAGCATCTGCAGAATCTCTTGTGTTTATAATGAAGAGAGGAATGGATTCAAGGAGTCATACGATCTTTTCCAGTTTTCTAATACTTGAAGCTGTGGTTATGTTTGTCAACTGAATAAAAACTGTTTCTATGTACTTCTCATGGACTGGAAAACGATTGTCTACATCGTTTTTAACACAGAAAGTACACCCTTTTGAGTGTTATAAAACATGCTGCAACGTGAGGCTTGTTTGAGAACCTGAAATGGCTGAAGAGAGGATTTCTCAAACAGTTCTCCAAATAAGGAGCCATTCGGGACTGAGAAGAAGAAGAATTTTGTTACTAGTGGGTGGCGAATCTTGGGAATTCTCTACCCAAGTGGTGTGTGGAGGTTTAGTTATTCACGGCAGCGATCAATCAATTTTGAGATATCAAAGGAGTTCACGGTTGATGCAAAGAAACGTGGGTGAGATAATAGATCAGCTGTGATCTTATTGAATGCGAGAACATGAATCAGGGGCTGAAGGGCCTACTTAAATTCTGTCCCTTGTGGTATCATGCTTCAATCAATGATTCAATTCCTCCTCCTTGCGACTGCTTATTTTTAACCAATTTACAGTGACTAATTAAGTTTGTTAGCTGGCTGGTGGTGTAGTGGCATCAGCACCAGGCTTCGAGGCGAGTGGTCTCGAGTTCGAATCCAGCCAGCTCCTTGCATGCTTTCTACTTATGCTGGGCTGAGTGTCGAGCTAGTCAAATGCTAAAGACATGGTAAAAATGCCGCCCCATGCACGAAAAGGAACAACAGCAATTAAGTTTGTCAACGTCACAAGCTGCCAGCTTCAATTTTGATTTGTGAACCATCATTCATGGTCAGTTCTGCACAGGAACAGGTCCTTCGGTCCATTTTGTTGCATCTAACTAATTAAGCTAATAACACCTTATTAAACTAATTCCTCCAGCTTGCACATGTCCCATTCTCTGCATATTTATATGGCTCTTAAACACATAGCTACACTTATATTTTACTGCCATTAAGTGTGGTGGAAAATTCGCATTTGGGAAAACTTCTATCCAATATATGGCCAACTGGCAGGAAATGAGATTAGCTGCTGTTCACAATGGGTGGAGATACATCTCCACCAAAAGAGGTGTAAGGTGCTCCTTCCCTCTGCTAGCCTGCAGGCCACCCTTTGGGCAAGATGTGGCACCTATTTAGCCCTCCGCCACCAGATCAGGGTCATGTGAAGCCATGGGGGCAGGTGCTGGATGGTCATATGAGCAGCTGGTGCATATCACAAGTCCTGGTTTTGCAACCATTGACACCAGGCAGACAATCTCTGAAGAGTATCGATAATACCTGTCTCGTAAAGATACACTGCCCAGAAGGAGGAAATGGCAAACCCCTTCGGTAGAAAAATATGCCAAGAACGATTATGGTCATGGAAAGACCATGACCATCCACGTCATATGACAGGGCACAAAATAGTGATGATGACTGTTTACAAAGACTTTGGGCTGAAAGAAAAAAAACAAAGTTGTTTAACAAAAAACCCTTGCTGATCTCAATATACAGAAATTAATTATTCAAAAAATGAAGGTCTAATGCAACCCAGCAATATTCAAAGAATCATAATGCAAAATATTTTCCCTTAGTTTTACTCATTTGATGGATTTAATACGGATATAGACTTCCCTTGTATCCCCACCCTTTTGAAATGCAAAGCATCATTGGACAGACTTGATCTCCCAATCTACCTCACTGTGACTCTTCACTTAATTTTTCTGCCTGCGCTGCATTTTCTCTGTAAATATAATACTTCCCCCTGGGTCCCCTCCTCCTTCTCTTTCTCCAGGAGTCCACTCTCATCTCCTATCAGATTCCTTCCTCTCCAGCCCCTTATCTTTCCTACTCACCCCACATGGCTTCACCTATCACCTTCTAGCTTGCCTCCTTCCACTCCCCCCCATCATGTTTAATCTGGCAATTTCCCCCTTCCTTCTCAGTCCAGAAGAAGGGTCTTGGCCTGAAACGTCGACTGTTTATTCATTTCCATAGACGCTGCCTGACCTGCTGAGTTCCTCCAGCATCTTGTGTGTGTTACTTTATTCTGCATTCTGTTTACCTATTTTATACCTTGATATCTTTCCTGCATGGAATGCTCTGTCTGGAGGGCTCTCAAACAAAAGCTGGTCACTGTATTTTGGTACTTGTAACAACAGCAAACCAATTACCAACTCCACTCTGGGCATTGTGAAATAACAGTGCCATGAATTAGGAAGAGAGAAACAATCAACTCTATGATTGTTCCCTTGTCATGTGGGGGAGGGGGAGGGTAGTTTACTTGTTGGTCGAAAGCCCCATCTATTGTGCCAGTCATTGATTGGCCTGTTTGAGGGATTCAGCAGCTCTTTCCCATTGGTTGCCTCGTGTTGCCACAGCACCGGTGTCCAGATTCAGGCACCTCAGGGGTATAGGACCAGTATGTCAGGAGGCTTGGCCTCTTTTCTTTCAACCACAGGGCCTTCGTCACAACAAGTCCAGAGCCATCAAGTGTTCCTCAATCCCAGGATCAATCTGGTGAATCTTCTCTGGACCCATTCCAATGCCAGTATGCCATTTCTTAGCTAAGGGGCCCAAAACTGTGCTGGGCACTTAAGAGGTGCAGAGTGAACTATATTACTTACTAATGATACTGTGCTTAACTGACTGGTAGAGCAGTCGACCAAACTCTCTTTCTAAGCCATAACTGCACAGCTGAATTGAGCAGAATAGTAGTGACTTTATTCTGCACCCAAGCTGTACTAGCTTCAAAGTTCAAAGTAAATTTATTATCATTGGTGGCATCCATTAGTCTCGTGAGACCATGGATCTGCACCTGGAGGCCTCCAGGGCGCAGGCCTGGGCACGGTTGTACGGAAGACCGGCAGTTGCCCATGCAGCAAGTCTCCCCTCTCCATGACACCGATGTTGTCCAAGGGAAGGGCACTAGGGCCAATACAGCATGGCACCAGTGTCGTCGCAGGAGTTGCCAGAACGAGGTTGAAGGCAACGTCGGACTGACTTTTGATAATAAATTTATTATCAAAATATATATGTATCACCAGACACAACCCTGAGATTCATTTTCTTGTGGGCATACTCAGTAACACCACCACATAATAACTACAACAGAATCAGTGCAGGACCACACCAACTTGGGCGTTCAACCAGCTTCCAGAAAAGGAGAGTGGAGAGAAGCAGGAGAGGAGCATTGTCCTTTGCAAATACAGAGGAGAAGTAACCCTGGCCAGTGAGATGTGAACTGCGCGTGTCTAGTCCTTCGACAGCCATTGGGATTGGTTTGCGGCAAACGGTACTGGGATAAAGCTCCTTGAGAACTTTTGAATGATGTCTGCATCTAGGCATTTTGTTGGAGGAACGCAAAGAAAGTGCCTTTAATAGATGCAACGGCATACATAGCAGTCACGAATGTGGTTCTCCCATAAAGGTATCACGTTCCTCCACCTTTAACAAAATTGTATAAGGCCCCAAGGAAATGTTCGGTTGTTCCTCACCCCCACCCACCCCCAACCACTGACAATTCACATTGTGATTCATGGTAAAAATGCCTCTGCATTCTCATGTAATGCCAGCAAGGCCAATGACATAGTCTTAAAAACAGGTATATGGAGGAATTTAAGGTGGGGGGTTATATGGGAGGCAGGGTTTGAGGGTTGGCACAACATTGTGGGCCAAAGGGCCTGTAATATGCTGCACTATTCTATGTTCTATGTTTTGTTAAAATGCAATGGGAATGGGGTGACTGCTCTCACCCATCTCACTGCCTCATCCACGTGTGAAGTGAATGCCTTAAAGTAACTTTAGGTCCATTATCAAGTCAAATCAGGTCTATTGTCATTTGACTATATACATGCATACCGTCAAACACACATAACACACAATAATTTATGAAAGTAAGGATGAAATCTACAGCTGGATTACACATAAATAAACAAACTGAAGTGCATAAATTAAATATTGTAAGGTATAGAACAGATTAACCAGTGACATTTTGAATGCGATGTGGCAGTGAGTTCAGTAGCCTAATGGCCTGAGGGAAGAAACTGTTTCCCACCCTGACCGTTCTTGCTTTTATGCATGGGCGTCTCCTGCTTAATGGTAGAAAGTCAAAGCGGATGCTGGATTGGTGGGTGGGATCCTTCATAATCCTAAAGGCCCTGCGTACACAGCACTCCTGATAAATGCCTCCGATGGATGATAGGGATACCCCTATGATCGTCTCAGCTGTTCTCACTGTCCTATGTAGGGACTTCTGGTCCGATGCTTGGTTGCTCCCATACTAGATGGAGGTGCAACTTGTCAGGGTGCTCTCAACAGCGCTCCTATAAAATGCAGTTAAGATTGGGGTGGGGGCAGGAAAGGGCTCACTTTCCTCAATCTGCGCCTTCTTAATCAGGGAGGTGATAGTAAAGGGACCAGGTAAGCATTACGCAGTTCATCCTCTGCTAGCTGGTCTTCATCACCAGAGACTGATCAATCAGTCCTGATATTCTGGGATTACTTTTCCCAAATCATGTTTTTTTTCTGTGACCTGCCTCCAAATCCCCTTAAATACATCTCCCTGTTTCTTTGACCCCTTTCACCTCTCGAGCATCAGAACCAATAACTTCTTGTACTTGTCTCTCGGCTTTGTATAGTCTTCTGACATTTTCTTCTCACATGGAAAGTATTATATGAATGAATACAATTCAGACTGGGTGACTGCTTTGCAGAATGTCTCTGTTCAGTTCACTGGGGTGATCTTGAGTTCCAGCCTTCTGTCACTTTAATTCTCCTTCTCGCTCCCTCTCTGACCTCTTTATATTTAGTCTCCTACACTGTGTCAAATAAAGCTGAAAGGAGAAAGAAGGAGGGACAGTATCTTAGTCTTTGAGGACTGCACCCTGTAGTTCACGTTACGTGTGTCTGTGGTTTCTGGTCACTCCGTTTTTTTGTTGCTATTTTGGGCGATTTTGATTGGGGTGGCCTGCAGATAATGAATAACACGTATAAGATTGAACTGAACTGAATATGCCTGGACTCTTTCAATTTTGTGTTTTATATTCTGTGTTATTGCAATTTCTTTTTTTTTTGTGAGTGGGGGGGCGGTGGTTGATGCTTTCCTTTGAACTGGTTCCATGGTGTTTCTTTGTTTTGTGGCTGTCTGTGAGGACGAGAGATCTCAAGGCTGTGTAGTGCATATATACTTTGATAATAAATGTATTTTGAACTTTGGTAATGCCACACAGCTTTCAGGACTCAATTTCAGATCTGAGATTAGAATTAGCTTTATTTGTCACACGAACAGCAAAACGTCGAAACATAGAGTGAAATGTGTCGATGACCTGTGCAGTCCAAGAGTTGTGGTGGGCAACCCACAAGTGTTGGCACACTTACGGTGCCAATATATCATACCCACAGTTTAGTAATCCTAACTTGCATGCCTTTGGAATGTGGGAGGAAACTGGAGCACCTGGGGGAAAATCCACAAGGTCATGGGAAGAATATATAAACTCCTTACAGATGGCCGAGGGAATTGAACGGAACAGTGATCACTGGCGCTGAAAAGCAATTAGTTAACCACCATGCTACCAAGCCGTGCCAGATATCTCCACTGAGATATACTCCTAGTGGCCACTTTATTAGGCACACCTGCTCATTAATGCTAATATCTAATCAGCCAATCATCAGGCAGCAGCTCAGTGCATAAAAGCATGCAGACATGGTCAAGAGGTTCAATTGTTGTTCAGACCAAACATCAGAATGGAAAAGAAATACGATGTAGGTGACTTTAACCATGGAATGATTGTTGGTGCCAGATAGGGTGATTTGAGTATCTCAGACACTGTTGATCTCCTGGGATTTTCATACACAACAGTCTCTAGAGTTTACAGAGAATGATGCTTAAAAACTAAAAGCATCCAGTTCTGTATGCAAAAATACCCTTTTAATGAGCGAGGTCAAAGGAGACTGACCAGACTGGTTCAAGCTGACAATAATTCAAATTATCAGTGTTGTGCAGAAGAGCATCCCTGAATGCACAACACGTCGAACCATGATGCGGATGAGCTACAACAGCAGAAGACCAGATTATACACTCAGAGTGTATTTAATTCATACAGTACTGTGCAAAAGTCTCAAGCAAATTAAAAATAAATTCTCCAAAGCAAAGCTGTTTTCAAAAATAATGAAATGAAACATTTCAAAATATCAAAGAATCTACCATAAAGAGCAGTGAACAGTAAAAAACCAAACCAAATCAATATTTGGTGTGACCAACTTTTTCCTTTAAAACTGCATCAATTCTCTTAGGTACACTGTCATGCAGTTTTATAGAGTAATCGGCTGGTAGGGTGCTCCAAGCATCTCGGAGAACTTGCCACGGTTCTTCTGCAGACCTTGGCTGTCTCGTTTGCTTCTGTCTCTCCTGGTAATCCCAGACAGCCTCAAACATCTGTGGAGATCAGAGCTCTGTGGAGGCCATACCATCTGAAACCACATTGAAAAATCTAGGGTGCCTGAGACTTTGGCACAGTGCTGTATGAGTGCAATTTGATATATGACATGTGATGGAAGGAGAGAGGGTTATGCAGAGTGATGCAAACAATACTGGATTGTTGTGGGAATGTCCTATTCTCAGGATAATGTCAAGGCTTTCACAGGCTCAATCGAGTATAGATTAGTTGACTTTCTTTCAGTTGAAATTTGCATTATTAAAGTCCTAAAGCAAACTTTAACACTCCCCGTGGAGGATTAAGTGATGCTAAGTATAGTATTGACTATATTCATGGAGCTGCTCTCAATCCAATTCCCCAATGAACACATCAGCTTGTCAAATATTTAACTTCATGCCATCCTGCAGTTATTAAATAAAATGTAATATAAATATGACAAGAAATTCAGATACAGTTTCCATTTAATTTGATGAGGGGGTTGTCAAAACGAAAGGTGCGGAAACCATCGATTTTTTTTTACACTTTAACCTTTGATGTTCCATGGGAGTTTAAACATCCAGCAGCGTTCTTCTCCTGACAAGTTTACTCATCTCACAGTGCCCGTCGTTCGGCTCAGGAGGCTGAACGATAAAAGCTCCGCAAAACAAAAAAAAATAAATAATCAGGTGCTTCATGTAATCAGTCCAACTGGTTTATTTTACCTTACCTCAAAGCGAAAATGAGATCACAGCACTGGCAACTGAAAGCCTGATTGGTGTTCCTGTTAGCGATTTAGAGATGCATTGTACTAATTGTGATCCCGCTTTCAGACGAGCAGCACTGTGGCGCAGACGGTAGAGCTGCCGCCTCACCCCACCCCCAGCATCCTGAGATCATAGGAGAGTACAGCGCAGGAACAGGCCATTCGGCCCACAATGTTGTGCTGAAACAGCTAAAAAGTACATCAGAAACACCCAAATACTTGTCCTTCCTACCTACACCATGTCCATACCCTCCCATCTTCCTTACATCTACGTGCCTATCCAAACATCTCTTAAAAGCCTCTAATGTATCTCCCTCTACCACCATGCCAGGCAGCGCATTCCAGGCCTCCACCACTCTCTGAGTAAAAAGCTCACCTCTCACATCCCCTTTGAACCTACCCCCTCTCACCTTCAATGCATGCCCTCTGGTATTAGACATTTCAAACCTGGGAAATAGGCACTCCCTGTCTACTCTATACCTCTCATAATCTTATAAATCTCTATCAGATCTCCTGTCAGCCTCCGCTGCTCCAGAGTAAATAACCAGCAACTTCTCTACAAGCAAGTTCAATCCTGACCTCTTGTTCCATCCGTGCAGAGTGCGCACGTTTGAGGTTTGATGTGTCATGGGTTCAGGGCCGATCTTTTGCACATCAGTGTTGCCGTGGAAAAGCAGCATCCACCATCAGTGATCCTCACCACCCAGACCACGTTCTTTTCTCACTGCTGCCACCATGCAGAAGGTACAGGAGCCTCAGGACTCGAACCACCAGGTTCAGGAACAGTTACTACCCCTCAACCATCAGACTCTTGAACAAAAGGGGATATCTACACTCATTCTATTTCTCAAACACGGGGAAATCTGCAGACGCTGGAATTTCAAGCAACACACATCAAAGTTGCTGGTGAACGCAGCAGGCCAGGCAGCATCTCTAGGAAGAGGTACAGTCGACGTTTCAGGCCGAGACCCTTCGTCAGAGCGGCCCGAACGTCAACTGTACCTCTTCCTAGAGATGCTGCCTGGCCTGCTGCGTTCACCAGCAAATTTTATGTGTGTTGCTCATTCTATTTCTGATGTTCCCACAGCCGTTGGTCTCATTTTAAGGACTCCATATCTTGTAATTTCATGCTTGTTATTTATCGCTATTTATTTATATTTGCATCTGCACAGTTTGTTGTTCACTGATCCTGTTTAGAGTTACTGTTCCTTAGATTTGCTAAGTATGCTCGCAGGAAAAAGGACCTCAGGGTTGTATGTTGTGACATGTATGCACTTTTACGTTGCACTTTGACCTTTGCGATGTATGGTTATTTAAGTTGCTGTCGCCTTCCTGTCAGCTGGAACTGATGTAAATAAATAGTGCAAATAGAGAGATAATATTTGTGGGTTCATTGAGTATTTCTGACCACTCTCCATCGTTGGGACGGCTTCACTGAATTAGTTGAATATGCTCTCTTCATGCTTGGAATAAAGAGCTCAGAGAAAGTATGGCTGCAGACTAGACAAAGGATGATTAACAATGTTCAAGGTGTTTTACATAAATGCAGGGTGTTGTTGCATACTTAACTAGGGAAACAGCAAATCCACTTCAGTGCAGAAAAGCAGAACGAGCCCCGACTCAAACCCTATTCTCCTCACTGTTAATTTCAGTAAAGCCGAGTGCATAAGATATATGAGAGGCCATCCTTCTCAAGTCCCCCCACCCCATTCCCCAAACCCTTTCACTAGACACAAGACACTAGAATACTACAGCACAGTACAGGCCCTTTGGCCCTCGATGTTGTGCCGACCCATATATTCCTTAAAAAAAAGTACTAAACCCACACTATCCCGTAACCCTCATGCAACGTCAACGTCGTGCAATGTCCACCCACCTGTGTATATGAATCGTCCTGGAGCACCCTTGCAGAACTGCTTGGACTTGTAGGACAGTGTGACTTCCACCACTCCAGGGATGTGTCGCGGGGGCGTCTGCACTCGGATGGCGTGCGGAGTAATCAGCTGAAAGGCATGACAAGAGGCAGAAGTTCGGGGTTTGACCCTAGCTCAACAGATCTCACCTGTCCTCCCAATCCCACTTTCTTGGCATGCAGTGCTTCTGTTTATTGTTAGAATGGGAGAAACAGTGATAGGAATGAAAAGTCCTTTGTTTATTAACACCCTACCCCTCCCCTGTCTGATCTCCATGAGTCTCCAGTCTCTTCTTCCATAACAATGTCTGCCCTAATAACTCCATAGTCTAGTTCAACTGAACACATTACCCAGCCAAGCCGTCTGTCCATGGCCTCCTCTACTGTAAAGATGAAGCCACACTCAGGTTGGAGGAACAACACCTTATATTCCGTCTGGGTAGCCTCCAACCTGATGGCATGAACATTGACTTCTCTAACTTCCGCTTATGCCTCACCTCCCCCTCGTACCCCATCCGTTATTTACTTATATACACACATTCTTTCTCTCTCTCTCCTTTTTCTCCCTCTGTCCCTCTGACTATACCCCTTGCCCATCCTCTGGGTTTCACCCCCCTCCCCCTTTTCCTTCTCCCTGGGCCTCCTGTCCCATGATCCTCTCATATCCCTTTTGCCAATCACCTGTCCAGCTCTTGGCTCCATCCCTCCCCCTCCTGTCTTCTCCTATCATTTTGGATCTCCCCCTCCCCCTCCCACTTTCAAATCTCTTACTAGCTCTTCTTTCAGTTAGTCCTGACGAAGGGTCTCGGCCCGAAATGTCGACTGTACCTCTTCCTAGGGATGTTGCCTGGCCTGCTGCGTTCACCAGCAACTTTGATGTGTGTTACCCAGCCAAGCCAGTTTCTTTCCCCATTTCATTTCACTGTGAACAAATCCAATCATTTTATTGCCCTACGGTTCAATGGTTCCATTTGATGTCGACTGTTTATTCCTCTCCATAGATGCTGCCTGACCTGCTGCGCTCCTCCAGCACTGCATGCATGTTGCTCAAGTGTTGCTCCCTTTGTGCTCACTGAGCTGGTTTTTGGGTGGTGCTCATGCTGGGTTTGAACTGGATTCGCTCACTTGCCCGTCTCCGGTCCACGCCAGGCAGGGAGACCAGTCTCCGAGAGCCCGGCTGGAAGCTTGGCACACTGCACCGCTATTGAGACACTTGGCTCAGAACAGAACTGCAGCCATTCACACACACCACTTGTGGTAAATTTCCCATCCAGGTTAAAGATTAACTTTATTTGTCACATGTATATTGAAACATACAGTGAAATAGAACAGAGAACAGTACAGTACAGGGAACAGGCCCTTCAGCCTTCAATGGTGTGCTGTACCAGCTAAAAAGCAAATCAAAAAAACACTGAAACAATAATTTCCTAATCTCTCCTACCCACACCATGCCCATTTCCCTCCATCTTCCTCACATCCATGTGCCTATCTAAACATCTCTTCAAAGCCTTTAATGTATTTGCCTCTACCACCATACTAGACATCCGCCACTGAGTAAAAAACACACGCCTCATATCCCCTTTGAACCTACCCCCCATCTTCAATGCATGCTGCCTGACTTGCTGAGTTCCCTCCTGCAATTATGTGTGCTGCTCAAGTGTAACTAGCTCTTGTTCCCTTGATGCTAATTTCTGTCATTTGCTTCAATAACCATCACAGTCCAAGGATGTGTTCGGGTAGTTCGCAAGTGTTGCTATGCTTCCAGTGCCAACATAGCATGCCCACAGCTCACTGACCCTAATCTGTACATTTTGGACTGTGTGGGGGGAAACAGGAGGACCCAGAGGGAACCCACGCGATCACAAGGGAGAGCGTACACACACCTGACAGACAGCCGCGGGAATGGAACCCCAATCACTGGCACTGTAGGCCGTTGCGCTAACTGCGACAGACCTGTCTTGGTTTCCCTTGGCATTGGGTCTATTGAGCTCAGCTCAACATGCAAAATGCTGGAGGGATTCAGCAGGTCAGGCGGCGTCTATGGAGAGGGATAAACGGTCAGTGTTTCGGGCTGAGACACTTCATCGGAACTCAGCCTGCCCTGCTGGGTTCCTGCAGCATTTCTTGAGTGTTACTCCAGATCTTCAGCATCTGCAGAATCTCTTATGACTCTGTTTCCATGGCTCCACCATGCCAGGCCCCGATCTGTCGTCACCCAGGTTTATTCACCCTGCTGTTCCCATGGTAACCTACCTCACTCCAAACCAGCATTGTACCAAAGAGAACTTGCAATCCGTCGAAGAAGTTGTCCCCGATAATGATAACCATGGCGCCTCCAGTGGTCCATCCTTCACTGGGACTGATTGCTTTGATGCATGGCGTAGCTAAGCAGAAAGAAATGAGATTACTTGTACTTCACGACTCATTTATCATTAATACTGTCATAGTCACTGCGGCTGTGCTTCCTCCTGAGATCTACATAAGCAGTTTTTCTTTGGATGAGAAGCAGGAATATCATATATTTCTTTTTTAATTGAATCATTGATGGCATGTGGCTGGCACTTATTGCCGAACCCTATCAAACAGGCCGTGTTCAGCTCGAATTGCACGCCGTCAAACACCCGGCAGGCTCAAGCCCTCAATCACCCGACACACCCTGGCTCAGCGTGCGTCCTCCACAAAATAAAGCCATTTCCCATGCAGGCTGGCCTGATGAGACCTCCCAAACCAGCCACATCTACGGTCAAGGAGGGAAAGGGGAACACGACAACTTGTCATTGATTCTGCAGTGTGCTGCAGGTGATGCCACATTGCAGTGCAGTTGGATGTTGCAAGAGTTAGTCCCGGAAATAAAGAAAAAACTGTGATTACATACACTCCGGCCATTTTTCTAGGTATAGCCTACACCTAATAAAATGGATTCAAAGTGTATATTCGTGCTCTTCTGCTGCTGTAGCCCATCCGCTTCAGGTTTCGACATGCTGTGCGTTCAGAGATGATCTTCTGCACCCACTGTTATGATGTGTGGTTATTTGATTTACTGTCACCTTCGTGACAGCTTGAACCAGGCTGGCCATTCTCCTCTGACCTTCCTCACCAACAGAATCAACGAACTCATTCGTAAGGCCAGTGATGTTGTGGGGATGGAACTGGACTCTCTGACGGTGGTGTCTGAAAAGAGGATGCTGTCCAAGTTGCATGTCATCTTGGACAATGTCTCCCATCCACTACATAATGTACTGGTTGGGCACAGGAGTACATTCAGCCAGAGACTCATTCCACCGAGATGCAACACAGAGCGTCATAGGAAGTCATTCCTGCCTGTGGCCATCAAACTTTACAACTCCTCCCTTGGAGGGTCAGACACCCTGAGCCAATAGGCTGGTCCTGGACTTATTTCATAATTTACTGGCATAATTTACATATTACTATTTAACTATTTATGGTTCTATTACTAATTATTATTTATGGTGCAATTGTAACGAAAACCAATTTCCCTCTGGGATCAATAAAGTATGACTATGACTATGACTATGACTAACAAGGCATTTTGCCCACAGAGCTGCTGCTCACTGGATTTTTTTTCTTGTATTTTGCACCATTCTTTGTAAAATCCCAGCAGATCAGTAGTTTCTGAAATAGTCAAACCACCCCATCTGGCACCAACAATCATTCAACAATCAATGTCACTTAGATCACATTTTGTCCTCATTCTGATGTTTGGGCTGTAGAACATCCAAACCTCTTGACCATGTCTGCATGCTTTAATGCATTGAGTTGCTGCCACATGATTGGCTGATTTCGCATTGACAGGCAGATGTGCAGGGGTACTTAATAACATGGCTACTGAGTGCATTTCTAAGTCAGTTACTCAGAGGTAGTAGTACCCCTGCTAACCTTCTCATTCAAGTTGGTGGAGGTCACAGTGTTTGCAAAATGCTGCCAGAAGTAGCGTGTGTGGGTGGCCCCTGTGCACTAGTTACCAATAGACCATAAAATATAGGAGCAGAATTAAGCCATTGTGTTTGATCCACCATTCCATAATGTCTGATTTATTATCCCTCTTAGCCCCATTCTCTTGCCCTCTCCCCATAACCTTTGATTCACCTATAAATCAAGAACCTATCAACCTCCACTTCAAATATACCCAATGACTTGGCCTCCACAGCCATCTGTGGCAATGAATTCCACAGATTCACCACCCGCTGGCTAAAGAAATTTCCCCTCAGCTCTGTTCTAAAGGGACATCCCTCTACTCTGAGGCTGTGCCCCCTGCTCCTTGTACTACCTTGATGCACTGTTGTAATTGAACAATCTGTATGCACGGCTTGCAAAACAAAGTTTTTCACTGTCCCTCAATACCTGTAACAATAACAAATCAATTTATCATAAATTACGTGAGAACAAATCATATTCTGTATCTCACGTTTTTTTTGTAAATTCTGTGTGAATTTTCATTACGCAAATGACCATAATGCAGGTATCCCCCATAGAGCTGCAGCATGCTATTGGAACAGCACTCATCCAGCCAACCGGAGAGCTGTCTACAGTGCTCCATCATGTGTTGCTGTAGATCATCAAGAAGAGGGTGCAGAGCAGGAGTTCCCAACCTGGGGTCCACAGACCCCTCCGTTAATGGTAAGACTCCATGGCATAAAAGTTTGGGAACCCCTGGGAGAAAGATGCTAGGACCAGTGTCACTATCATTTATTTATTTATTTGGATACAGCACAGAAAAGTCCCTTCTGGCCCTTCGAGCCACACCACCCAGCAGACTCCCAATTTAATCTTAGTCTAATCACAGGACAATTTACAAAGACCAACTAACTGACCAACCAGTACGTCTTTGGATGGTGGAAGGAAAGTAGAGCACCCGGGGGAAACCCACATGGACACGGGGAGAACTTACAGACTCCTTACAGACAACGTCAGGAATTGAACCCAGGTTGCTGATAGTGTAAAGCATTGTGCTAACCACTACCCTTTCGTCCCGAGCAGCTGCACGACAGAGATCTACAGGCTGATCTATGAGTTCTCCCCAGGTACACACACACACACACACACACACACACACACACACACACACACACACACAGAGGTGGACATCAAGTGCTGTTGGAACATGACTGTGAAAGTCCATGAAAGATGCCCTTTGGTCTGCCCAAAATTTGTTGGCCTGCCAGCACGTCAAGATGTCCATGGAGGAAGGCTGGCAACCGACACATTCCAGGCTGCAGGAGTGCATGCTGAGGGACGGCACTGAGGTTCAGTGCAGACACAGCAAGTGCTCGGTGGGAAAGGGCCACAGTAGAGGGCTCTTCTACTACTGGACAGGGAGGAGCCAGATTGGGTGAGGAAACCCCTCAATTTGGTTTGGAATGCTGTTGCTTGCTTCTACTGTTTGCATGATTTGTGGTTTTTTCTCACTTTCTCTGTGCATCGGGTGTTGGTCTTTATTTTTTTTTAATTAGGTTCTTTTGGGTTTCTTGCTTTGTGGCTGCCTGTAAGCAGACAAATCTGAAGTTTGGATAATTTATACATTCTTTGATAATATATGTACTTTGAATCTTTGGACTGTAGTAGTGTACCACACAGGGGGCCACATGAGTGGCAACAGTCCTGTTAGTCTTAATGGACTAACAGATAATGGAGCTCTACTTACAGCATTGACTATGATTGCAAGAATGAAAGAGCATTGCACAGTTTATTCTTGTAAATAAGTTTCATTATGAATAAATTTACTTTGATATTAAAAAACTTGTACTTTATAGAGACAGGAAATGATTTGCAATTCCTCTGCACAGTTTTCCTATTTAACCTGTTCTGGCATCTGATCTCTGTGACTGAAAACTCTCCCTCTCTGCCAAAAAGACCGCGGTTCTCTGTTCCATTCATTCTGTTTAAACTGGAGGCTGTAACATGGACCAAGGACCCTCAGGTACATTTCCAAAGAGAAAACCCAAGTGAAAATGATGTACAAGGTACTTTTAAACAGGAGGCAAGCGTTTCAGTTAGATGCTTGAAATACGGTACTTGTTGTTAAAGGAAGCCTACAGCAACCAAAAAGCTTCTGAGTAATGAAGGGTGTCAACACCAAAGTCACAATCTGACATGCTGTTTGATTTACGATGTACTTCATGAACCCAGCGTGTTGAAGTAAGTGTCCTACTTAATTCTCCAAAACAGTGCTGAGCAGGAGAAATCTGAAGAAGAGGTTTGTAGCATGCTCTACATTGTGTACGGTTTGCAGAGTTATGGGAAGCAATCAGTCCTCTCATACACACAAACAAATTAGCTATCTGAAATATCACCAGACCCATTTTCCTTCATCCATTCACAGGATGTGGCTGTCAGTGGGAAGTCTGAATTTACTCCCTACACTAAAGGCCCCATGGACTACTCTCCAGTTTAAGATGGCGCTGGTGAAGTGGGCGTCCCATTACTCATAGTTCAAATGGCGTGAAATGCAACAAAAATCATTGTCAATAACACCTTTTCTGAGATAGATTGTGGTAAACTATTATAGGCCTGCTCCACCTGCTCCAGGATTGGGGCTTATGAATCAATTTGGTTTGGAATTACTGCTCCTCGTTTCTATTGTCTGCATGATGCGTGTTCATTATTCTCTTCCTCTCTGCGCATTGGATGTTGGTCCTTTTTTCAAAATTGGATTGTTTCGGGTTTTTAATTTTGTGGCTGCCTGTAAGCAGACGAATTTCAAGGTTGCATAAGTTACACGTGCATCGATAAGAAATGTACTTTGAATCTTTGACTGCGCCTTTGCCAATAGTGATTAAAACACAGAACACTGCAAGCCCTTCATGGTGCTGAACTTGTAACCTACTCTAAGATCAACCCCTTCTCTCCTACATGACATTCTATTTTTCTATAATCCATTAGCCTTTCTAAGCGCTTCTTAAATGTCCCTAATGTATCTGTCTCCATCACCATCCCTGGCAATACATTCCACGCACACACCCTTCTCTGTGTAAAAACAACTAACTCCAACATCCATTAAAATCCATTGCAGAAACTGGAGTTACGTATAGACCAAACTAGGTGGGCTCCTTCTCTTAAGTGCAGTGGAGAGTATTCGTCACAGCCTGATATAGAAACACCAATGCCCAAGAACAAACAGGTCCACAAGAAGTGAGGGATACAGCCCAATCCATCACTGGCAGAGCCCTCCCCATCAATGAGCACATTTACAAGGAGCGCTGGCATCAAGGGACCCCATCATCCAGGCCCTAAGACCATGTTATAGGAGCAGAATTAGGCCATTTGGCCCATCGAGCCTGCTCCACCACTTCAAGCTGGCTGATCTATTCTCCCTCTCAGCCTCAATCTCCTGCCTTCTCCCGCAACCCATCATGCCCTGAATAATCAAACTCTGCCTTAAATACACCTAATGACCTGGCTTCCACAGCTGTCTATGGCAACAAGTTCCACAGATTCACCACTCTCTGGCTAAAGAAATTCCTCCACATCTCCGTTCTAAATGGATGTTCTTCTATTCTGAGGCTGTGTCCTCTGGTTCTACTCTGTAACACTACAGGAAACATCCTCTCCACATCCACTCTATATAGGTCTTTCAACATTTGATAGGTCTCAATGAAGTCCTGCCTCATTCTTCTAAATTTAAGCAAGTAAAGGCCCAAAGCTATCAAACAATTCTCAGATGATCACCCTTTCATTCTCAGAATCATTCTCGTGAACCTGCTCTGAACCCTCTCCAATATCAACACATCCTTTCTCAGATTAGGGCCCAAAACTACTCTCAATGCTCCAAGTGAAACCTCACCCGTGCATTATAAAGCCTCAGCTTTACATCCTTACTTTTATATTCTAGTCCTCTCGAAATTAATACATTGGTCTTGCTCATTACTGCCTCAACCTTTAGAGAATCCTGCACAAGTCCCTCTAAACCTCAGAATTTTGAATTTTCTCCCCATTTGGAAAATAGGCTATGCTTTTGTTCCTTCTACCTAAGTGCATGACCATACACTTCCTGACACTGTACTCCATCTGCCACTTCTTTGCCCGTTCTCCTAGTCTGTTTAAGTCCTTCTGCAGTCTTTCTGCTTCCTCAGCACTATCTGCCCCTCCACCTATCTTTGTATCCTTTGCAAACTTCAGTTCCATTATCTGAATCATTGACATATAACAGAAAAAGCAGTCCTAACACCGACCCTGCTAGTCACCGGCAGCCAATGAGAAAAGGCTCCCTTCACTCTCACCCTTTACCTTCTGCCAATCAGCTAATCCTCTATCCTTGCTAGTGTCTTTCTTGTTATATCATGCACACTTATCCTGCTAAGTTGCCTCATGTGTGGCACCTTGTCAAAGGTCTTCTGAAATCCAAGTACCTACTGATTCTCCTTTGTTCTCAAAGAATTCCATCCTTAAAGGAAGCTATGCTGACTTTTGCCTATTTTATCATGTGCCTCCAAGTACCCCGAAACCTCATTCTTAATAATGGACTCCGACAACTTCCCAACCACTGTAGTCATGCTAATTGGTCTATAATTCCCTTTCTCTGCCTCCCTCCCTTCTTGAAGAGTAGAGTGACATTTGCAATTTTCCAGTCTTCCAAAACCGTGCCAGAATCTAATGATTCTTGAAAGATCATTACTAATGCACCCCCCCCCCCACCACAATCTCTTCAGCTGCCTCTTTCAGAACCCTTGAGTGTAGATCATCTGGTCCGGGTGACCTACCTACCTTCAGACATTTCAGCTCCCAAGCTCCTTCTCCCTAGTAATAGCAACTGCACTCACTTCTGCCCCATCTCTTTTCTCACGACTACTATTGGGCAGGAGGGTCAGGAGCCTGGGGTTCCACACCACCAAGGTCAGAGCAGTTATTACCCTACATCATCAAGCTCCTGAACCAATGAGGATAGCATCACTCATTGAACTGATTCCACAACCTACAGACTCACTTTCAAAGACTCTACAACTCATGTTCTCAGTATTATTTATTTACATTTTTATATATATTTGCATAATTTGTTTTCTTTTCCACATTGGTTATTTGTGAATCTCTATTTACATACAGTTTTTCACACGTATTTCATTTTTTTCCTATAAATTAGTCGCAAGAAAATGAATCTCAAGGAAGTATGTGCAATATATGCATCCTTTCACATGAAATTTACTTTCAATTTTGAACTCAGAACTTTAGCAGACCTCTTCCTCTTAAGGATATTCGCAAGTTCTTAACAACAATTCAGTCATTTTGCTACGATGGGATTCAACCTTGTACCTCAGGGTTTAAGAGTCCATTGGACTCCAGGCTCAGTAGCTCAACCATTGGTTTGCTGTTGTTTGTCAGTCTTTGTAGATGTAAAGTTTTTCATCAATTCTATTATATTTCGTTACTTTCCTGCAAATGCCTGCAAGAAAAGGAATTTCTGGGTAGTATATAGTAAAATACACATACTTCGACAAAGCAGCATCCATCAGCAGAGATCTCCACCACCCAGGCCATGCTGCTGCCATCAGGTAGAAAGTACAAGAGCCTCGGGACTCGCACCACCAGGTTCAAGAACAGTTACTACCCCTCAACCATCAGGCTCTTGAATAAAAGGGGATAATTACGCTCACTTGCCCCATCACTAAAATGTTCCCACAGCCAATGATCTCACTTTAAAGGTTCTTTATCTTATTTTCTTATGTCCTCATTATTTATTGCTATTTGTTTACGCTTGCATTTGCACAGTTTGTTGTTTTCTGCACCCTGGTTGATTTTTCATTGTTCCTGATATAGTTACTATCCTATAGATTTGCTGAGTAGGCCCACAAGAAAACAAATCTCAGGGTTGTATATGTACTTTGAACTTTGAACTTTGACTTTGCTTAACCATTGTTTGCTGTGACTTGTTCTTTCAACAACAAGACAAGATTCCTGCATTAACTCATTGGTTTGATTCTGAAACATTTTATCCTGCCAGACGGTTAGACTCTGGTCCATGGCAGGTGAATATTGTTGACCCTTAATTAAATAAAAATTGCTATGAATGACATAACAGAGAGCTGGGCTGTGCAGCGCAAGGGTTAAACTGAAAACGCAGGTGGGAACACAATTAGACGAAGTCATGAATGAGGCAGTGCAATGTGGAATTATGGAGAGTGAGAAAGTGGTACAATATCTGGATCATATACAAGCAGCTCACTTAGTGTTAAAATAAGATTAGATTAGATTAGATTAGATTCAACTTTATTGCCATTATGCCGAGTACAGATACAAAGCCAATGAAATGCATTTAGCATCTGACCAGAAATGCAAAGAATAGTGTTATTTACAAAATAATTTGTGAATAAAAAAAGTGCTACAGCACACAAATATAAAAGTACTGAGACAGTACAATATGGGTGCAATACTGCTTAGCGCTGTGATGTGAGGTTCAGCAGGGTCACAGCCTCAGGGATGAAGCTCTTCCTGTGCCTGCTGGTGCGGGAGCGGAGGCTCCTGTAGCGCCTACCGGATGGGAGGAGAGTAAAAAGTCCATGGTAGGGTTGAGATGCCTAAAGTTGGCAAGTGCCTTTGACATTTGGCACCTAATTTCATACAGAGTCACAGAGTGGTGCGGTAAAAACCCGTCAGCCCTCCAAATCCATGTGACCATCTAATACTCTTTACCCGTATTAGGACTGTGCCATAAAGGATCCAAGAGGGACCGTATTCCACTTGGTCCGTACCCGAAAGGGTTTCCAAAAAGAAGGGCATAAGACATTGGAGGAAACGTCCTTGCCGAACTGGTAATTGATGGAGGCCTGGAAGAAGTCACTTGCCTGGCCTTCAGGCTGAATTCCACAGAGACCACCATAACAGAGGAATAAATAACTTGATAAAAGAAAGGTTTGTACATTTTCATAAACTTCCCTCAAGGCTCAGTTATTAGCAGAATTGGCTGGGTCTGTGCTGTCATACAATACAGTGCAAATCAGAGCAAGCAGCCATGGCTGACTAGTGTAAGAGTGACAGGTTCAAGACAGGCTGTGTGTTGGTATGTTTGCCTGGAAGTGCAGTGGGACGGGGGGAACCAAGCATTTCCTTTTGCGGTTGCCTGCGGAAAGGGCTAACTCTGATGGGTTAGTGGATCAGCAAAGGGAGAGAGCCAGAGGCGGGAGATTGATTTTCTCCAGAACATTCTGATTTTTTTTTTGACACTTCCAGGGCATTAAACCTCACGTGGATTTGGGGAGGAGGAAGGAAAATCTGGAATGGGAGGATTCTGCACGCCTCTGGATTTCAGTACAAGGTTTCTGTTCCACTGCCATAAGGTTTTCGCTCCTGTGATTGGCCTGGATGGTCTGTGAACAGTCGTGTTCATGACTGATTTAAATGCATTAAACCATTTAGATATCTACTCTAACTTCAGGCTAGAAAGATAATCCATTTTGGAACGAGTTGTTATTTTAAAAATATGGAAGAATTGCAACAGTAAAACAACTCGCTGGATCCAGTTCTGTTCAGGAGGAATCTAATCCTGATTTAACTTTAGAAAGAATTTGTAATATCCACCCAGAAGTACAGGCACACTTACATATCACACATGCCACACGTGTGGATGCACAGTCCCACCAGCCACACACACACACACACACACACACACACAAAACCTCCTGTGAATGCACAAACACACGTACACCATGCAGAACATTTGGCGAAGTTTTTTTGAAGTATTTTAGTTTTTTGCAGTGTGAGGATTTATGCTAGGAGACTAGATATGTCAGGATGTTATTCTGTAAAATCACTCCATTGTATGGTTTAACCCTGCTTAAAAGGCTGGCCATGTAACAATCTAAACTATTCCACTTCTCCTCAGTGATCCCATGTCAGTAAAATGTCCCTGTTTCACTAAGCATTTCTTTCACATCACTTCCTTCTCGTTCACAGGATCAGAGAATTGTTAGGGGATAGAAGTAAGCCATTTGGCCCGTCAAGTGCCTAACTGTCTCTTTCTCGCGCTATCCCACACGTCTCGCACCGCTATGCCTTCCCTGCAAGCCTACAGGGTAATTTCTGTCAACTGCCTTTTCCATTCACTCCTGTTTTACAGGCAGTGAGTTCAACTCCAGCCACTGGGTAAAAAAATGTTATCCTTACACCCACCAAAGTACCTCTTGCCTTTAATCATCTCCGCGTTACTCCCACCCCCCAACTCTCTCCTTTGTCCTGTTGTCCACTGAACAAGATTCCAAGAAGTGAGGTAGCTTGCTTGTGATTCAGACACCCCCGCGGTGCGATCTTAAATCTTTAAAATATGACCCTCCAAAATTTTCTAATGCTGTATACATTATGGACATCATAAGACTCGTCAGAAGTCTCCCTCTTTTATGGCCCTTGACCTTTCCCACCTATCACCTCTGAGTTTCTTACTTCAACACCCTCCTCACTCACCCACCTGTCTCACCTGGTTTCACCTACCACCTGCCAGCCTGTATCCATGCCCCTCTCTCACCTTCTCAGTCTGGCTCCTTCCCCCTTCCTTTCAGAATCAGAGTCAGGATCAGGTTCAGTATCACCGGAATATGTCAGGAAAATAGTTGTTATGCGGCAGCAGTACACAATAATAAAAAAACTGTAAATTATCATCAATATATATATTTTAAAAACAGCTAAATTAAATAAATAATGCAAAAAGGGGAAACAAAGTGGTGTTCATGGGTTCAATGTCCATTCAGAAATCTGATGGTAGAGGAGAAGAAGCTGATTCTGAATTGTTGAGAGAGTGCCTTTGGGCTCCTGTACCTCCTTCCTGATGGTGGCAATGTGAAGAGGGAACGTCCTGGGTGGTGTGGTCCTTAATGCGGACCTGATGAATGCAGTCCTGATGAAGTGTCTCAGCCCAGAATGTCAACAATGTATTCCCCTCTGTAGGTGCTGCCTGACCTGCTGAGTTCCTCCAGAATCTTGTGTGTGCTACTGTGAAATGCATTGTTGGCATCAAATCAAAACAGGGAGATTTATACTGCGCAGTGTGCAAGTGTCACCACACTTCCAGCGTCGACGTCGTAACCCTAACGCGCATGCCTCTGAAACACGGGCAGACACTGGAGCACCCAAAGGGAACCACACGATCGCGGGTAGAACGTACAAGCTCCTTACAGGCAGCGCTGGGAATCGAACCCCAATCTTGCAGCCAGCCCTCGGAAACGACTGCATCAACTGCTATGCTGCAGTGCCGTCACAAAAGATTGAGCTTGAGGAGCTATCAAAAGCAAAGTGCACATTTGCACAGCTTTGGCTAAATTGCTTTTTTTAAACACTCTCAATCTGTGAACCTTTGCGAAACTGCACTCGCAGGTGATTATGCCGTCTTTAAGCAAATCAGCTGTGCTTCATTATCCACTTGAAGGGTAGTGTACGTGTTCGTCTGCTATTGCTGAAGATTCTAATCAAAACGTGGGGCTGAGCCTTGGAAGAAGCTGTGGCCAACTTGGTAGAGAAAGTCAGGGACACAAGGGACAACAGGTGTTGGAATCTGGAGTAACAAGTGATATATTGGAGAAATTCGGTGGTCCATACAACATCCGTTGGGGGTCGGGGGAGTAGAACTGCCAATGATCCCGGGAATGGAAGGGTTAACATATGACTGTTTGATGGTTCTGGGCCTGCAGCATAGACGAATTAAAGAATGAGAGGTGACCTCATTGAAACCTATTGAAAGGCCTAGATGGAGTGGATGCAGAGAGGACATTTCATATAGTGGGGAAATCTAGGACCTGAAGGCACAGCCTAAAAATGGAAGGATATCCCTTTAGTACAGAGATGAGAAAGGATTTCTTTAGCCAGAGGGTAGTGAATCTGTGCAATTTTTGCCACAGATGGACGAGAAGGCCAAGTCATTTGGTATATTTAAAATGGAGGTTGATAGGGTCTGGATAATTAAGGTTTTCCTACATTACGGGGTCGAAAGTTGTTTTCCCTCCATAGATGGTCCCCGTGCTGTTCACAACCTTCGTCCAACCAAAATTATTTTAGAGCAAATCAGGAACCTTTTATGATATACCCACTCTGTGTAAGGCTCCACAAACATAGATGTAGCAATAAGATCATAGGACTATAAGACACAAGAGCAGAATCTGGCCATTTGGCCCTTCAAGTCTGTTTTGTTATTTGATCATGGCTGATCTATTTTCCTTCTCAACCCCATTCTCCTGCCTACTCCTCGAACCTTTGACCCGCTGACTAATCAAGAACCCATCCAACTCCGCTTTAACTATACCCAATGACTTGGCCTCCAGCGTGGTCTGTGGCAATGAATTCCGCGAATTGACCACCCTCTGGCTAAAGAAATTCCTCCTCATCTCTGTTCTAAAGGGATGTCCTTCCATTCTGAGGCTGTGCCCTCTGACCCTAGACTCTCCCTCTATTGGAAACATGGAGGTGAAGCTCGCGGGAGCTGCTGCCTCACAACTCCAGTGAACCAGGAGTTTACCTGATTTTCCTGTGGCCATGTGGGTGCTCTGGGGTCCTTCTACAAACCAAACACATACAGTACGTGTTGGTAGGTTAGTTAGCCACTGTGAATTGTCCTCGGTGTCGAGGCGAGTGGTCAATGGGAGGGTGCTGATGAGAACCAGATGTGTGAGACTAATGTAGAATCGGGATAAATGGGTTGTTAATGGCTAGCATAGACCCAATGGGCCGAAGGGTCTGCTTCTGTGCTGCTCCCCTCCATCACTCCTTTGGGGTCGATTAGAGAAATAAGGGACGACAAGGACAGGAATTCAGGACCAGGGCAAGACAAAACTTTGGAAGGTAAGAGGTATTCAACCTGATGGTCACCATCTTAGTAGCACAGACGTCCATGAGTTCCTAATGAAATGAAGGTGAAGGAGGTAAGGGAAGAGTATTCTAATAGACAGTGTGCAGTAAAGAAAGACACAGAGGGGTTATTTGAGTGGGCAGGGACGTATGGGTGGCAGAGTTATTTACATGGCTACAATATGACCACTTTGCACTACAATGGACTTTTTTTTTATTGCAGTTGTTTTTTTGTCTTATTCATTTTTTGTATAATTTATGTTTAATCTGTGTTTTCCTGTGAACGCCATGTCTCTGACGCTACATACCTGTGATGTTGCTGCAAGTAAGTTCTTCATCGCACCTGTGTATACAGGAGCATAAGGACCCACCACCGAGTTCAGGAACAGTTATTAACTCTCAACCATCAGCTTCTTGAACCAGAAGGGACAACTTCACTCAAATTCACTTGTCCCCATCACTGAACTGTTCCCACAACCTATGGACTCACTTTCAAGGACTCTTCATCTCATGTTCTTGATATTTATTGCTTATTTATTTATTATTATTTATTGCTTTTTTTGTACTTGCAGTTTATCGTCTCTTGCACACTGGTTGTCCACCGTGTTGATGTGGTCTTTCATTGATTCTATTATGGCAATTGGATTTATTGAGTATGCCCACAAGAAAATGACTCTCAGGCTTGTATATGGTGACATATATGTACTTTGATAATAAATTTACGTTGAACTTTGAACACATAGTTGTGCATACCGATGATCTGACCAGATGGGGTTAATTCTGTTCAACACTGAAGCTAATATTATTTAATTCCCGGCTCTCTAAGTAGGGGCCGCTACTCACGAATGAGTCTTGCTTGTTCATTCATTCATGAGGGAGCATCTTAGATAGGATCAATTTGTTCTCACCTACCAGGTTAACAATCTGCTGGAGGAACTCAGCAGATCGAGCAGCATCTGTGGGAGGAAAGGTTGAAGGATTGAAACTCGGCCTCAGGACTTCAGCTTTTGCCTTGAAACGTCTGACGATTCCTCCCCTCCCACAGACGCTGCTCGAGATGACTTTTCCCTTTGAGAAGCACCATCATTAGAAACGGGCGGAGAGTTGCTATTTGTCGATAAGTCATGGGGCATGTTTACTGTATCATTGCACAGTGCTGGCCGCTAATCCCTTCCTTCTCTCGCCAGCCCTGGAGTCGCCAATGTTACACCCTACTGAGCAACAGCGATGAACGACTGAGCTCGGCCATTACCCCGAGAGCGAGAAGGAATCCTTACAGAACGACTGCCGACCGCCTAATTCGTACTTTATTTTCATTAATCCAAGCGGATACAGGCATCATTCATCACTTGTGAAGTTTTCCTTGCCACTTCACAGGGCGGTTAGATGTCAACTACACTACCGCGAGCCCGGAGTCACATATGGGTGAAACCAAGAAGGGGTGGAAGACTCCCTTCCACCACCTGACCAAACACACATGTATGATAATTTGATAGTTTTGTGGTCACCATTACCGAGGCTGGTTTCTTATTCCAGATTTATTTAATAGAGTTTAAATACCCCATAGATTTGAACACATCTCCTGTTCCAGGTATCAAGATCGCTGTTATGCTAACATAATAAACTGCTACTGTAACCATCAAAAATGCAACTGTGTCTATATTAGCCTTATATTATGAATGGTAGGGGGTGAAATGTGCCTGTCCACATGGCCGGTAGATTAATGACCAAGAGGCTCAGCAGCGGCAGGTAAAAGCCATTCATTCACCGTCGCAGCCATCCCCAGACTAACACTTCCTGAAGTTCAGCTGTACCCACTTAACAGGACGTCACCGGGAGCATGCTTCCACCCGCTCCTCAGCGGCTCAGGCAAGGGCTGTCTTTAACCCCGCGATTTCTCACACTGTCACAAGCGATATGGTTTCAGGGCTGCATCCCACCTCAATCCATCACCTCCAACTTTGTGCTGACAGGGTCAGAGGAGAGAGTGAAGGGATCTGGCAACCCGCCAGACGCTCGAGCCGTGTCTGAGCTGCGAGTCAATCACTTTCAATCAGCCTTGGGAGAGGGAAAAGAAAGGCATGTTTTCTTCCTCTGATTCCTGGGACTTTATTCACTACAGAGGTCCAGTGGCAGGAAATTAACACCACTGCACATTCTTCACTGACTTAATCATGTTTCATGGCCAAATGTCGATGGTCCAATTGTTTAACCCATTAAAGCTTGAAAAAGGATCTAGTGCTTTCCTGGCATATATGAATATGAGTATAAATACCACTGGACTAGACTTACCCAGGCATCATCCCTGAAGAAGATGGCAGAGTTTGCCATTGAAACGTCAGTTATAATCGATACCTGTACCCGACTTGAAGCCCAAGAAGGGTTTATTTGCCATTAAGTCTTGTTGATTCCACACAGTCTTTGAGAGCATAACTTTGGGACAATGTCATTTTTTCCCAACAAGCATTACCCTTACTCTCGTCTCCTATCAGGTTTCTTCTTCTTCAGCCCTTTTACTTCTCCTAGCTTCTCACTTCAACCTCTCCCCTTCCCCACCCACCTACCTCCCTCCTCAGCTGGTTTCACCTGCCAGTCTGTATACCTTCCTCTCCCACCGCCTTCTTACTCAGTCCTGAAGAAGGGTCTCATCTTGAAACATTGACTGTTTATTCCTCTCCATAGATGCTCTCTATGGAGATGCTCTCCATATGAGTTGAGAGTTAAAGGGCAAAAGTTTAGGGGTAACATGAGGGGGAACTTCTTTACTCAGAGAGTGGTAGCTGTTTGGAACGAGCTTCCAGCAGAAGGGGTTGAGGCAGGTTCGATGTTGTTGTTTAAAGTTAAATTGGACAGCTATATGGACAGGAAAGGAATGGAGGGTTATGGGCTGGGTGCAGGTCGGTGGGATTAGGTGAGAGTAAGGGTTCAGCACGGACTAGAAGGGCCGAGATGGACTGTTTCCGTGCTGTAATTGTTATATGGTTATATATGATGCTGCCTGACCTGTTGAGTTCCTTCAGCATTTGTACATGTTACATTGTTCCTCCAATGTAGAAGCCAACAGCGATCTTGCCACGCACACCTGCTGATCCTACAGCATATAAGGAAACCTTTGTGAAGGATCTAGATGGTCGCATGTTCCCACATAGTGCCCATGGCAAAGTTCCCAAGGCTCCCCAGCGCATTAGAGACAACAGGAAAGACTTCATCGATGGTCCAGAAATAAATTTTTCACTGTACTTGGGAGATGTTAACAAGATCTGCCAACCTGCACGTTTTCTTTTAGGGAAGTAGAGGGAAACTGGAGCATCCAGGGTAAACCCACCCAGTCACAGGGAGAGCGTGTGAACTCCACTCAGACAGTTGCAGTGGTCAAGATTGAACCTGGGTCACTGGATCTCTGATGCAACACCACATCAGTGTGGCTGGAATGGAGAATTATCCTGTAATAGACTTTATAACCTCCAAGAGGACCACAGCCTTGTCTTGGCTTGGAGGCTTGTGTACCTCGATGACCCAGAGGGCTATGCTGGCTGGAGTCAGGGCCTTGTGCTTTGGCTCTTGGTAGGGTCACCCATGCCAAACAGGTCAAAGAGTAGAGGCCAGACTAAGAGTGGCCCACCAGTCCTCAAGGTTTGGGTGTTCAGTTTAGGGATAACAACCCTGATTTGTAAAAAAAAGAGATACAGAAAGAGCTTTGAAGAATCCTTCTATATTTGTGTGTGACAGCATGGACGAACAGAGAAGGAGCTTAATTGCTGCCCTAAACACCAGAGGCATAACAGGCATGCTATATAAACATTATCAGCAGCATGGTAGAATAACAGTTAGCATAAATCTTTGCTGCAAAAATTGTGAGATCGGGGTTCAATTCGCCACTGTCTGTAAGGAGTTTGTACGTTGTCCCAATGACGGCATACAAGATGAGAGGTTAATTGACAATTGGGAATTACCCCTAGTGTGTGACTGAGTGATGGAATCTGGGAGGAAGATGACAGGGACGTGGGGAGAATAAAAGAGGGATTAGTGCAGGATTGGTTCTGAAGTCTGATACTCATCCAAGCTGATGATGGATGAGTTCTCCCCCCACGAGGTTTTAAACCAAGACCCACATCACCTGTTGAGGTTTATTCTTGCCAACATTTATAATGCAGTTAGTGCCATTTTCTGGCTATTTATCTCCATGCCTATGGGGCTTAATTGAGTACAAATTGGATGCTGTGTTTGGCCACTCTACAGCTCTGCAAAAGTAATTAATTCCTCTCCAAACATGGAGGCAAGAGCCACACACATGGACGAGCCTTCTTTCTATGCAATCTACTGGCAGTTTCACTATCCCTCTGCTCTTTCCGATGTCAAATTTGTGATTGGCCCAGGTTTTGCTGCACTGAGACGTTCCTCACCCCCAAGTCAAATTGTTTCCTCTGCAAATTCTGAATCTATTAGCCATTATCCTTCAGTCGAGGCTTGGAGTCAATTGAAGTATTTCTCCAAAAATACATTACAAATCTACTTTTAATATATTCAATGGTTCCATGGGCTCCATTTAATATCAGAGAATATATAAAGTCTACAACCTGAAATTCTTACTCTTCACAGGCACCCATGAAACAGAAGAAAAATCCCAAAGAATGAATGACAGCATAAAAATGTTAGGATCCTGAAGGGCCCCTTTCCGCCTTCCATGCACAAGCACCAGCAAAGCATCAACCCTACCCTTCACCTTCCCAGCAGGAAGCATCAGCAAAATCCTCAGAGAAACCGTGATCTAGGGTCCATCAAAAAAACACTGTTCGCCCTGACAATTCAACATGCCACAGGTTTTCTCTCTCTCTCTAATGAAGGAGAGAGAGGTTCCGCTCCTGCCACTGTGGGAGGGGAGACCAACAGCTTGCTGTTTCAATGTTACAGGCTGCAGTGTCGCATGTTCGAGTTACCCCAACTTGGGAATTGGCAACAACCCGTCCCTTTTCCCTTTCCCTTTTTTCCCTTTCAAACTCATATATTTAGCTTAAGTAATGAATATCTGTACAGCACCATGGAACTAGCTCCACAATCCACATATCCAAATTTCAGTCCCTACTACAGCCAATAAAAGTATGAAATTCAGACGTTTAAGACTATAAGATTATAAGACATTGGAGCAGAATTGGGCCATGCGGCACAATGAGTCTGCTCTGCTGTTCCATCATGACTTCCACCCCATTCCTCTGCCTTCTCCCCATAAACTTCAACACCCTTGCCCACCTATCAATCTCCACTTTAAATGTTCCCAATAACTTGGCCTCCGTAGCCGTCAATGAATTTCACAGATTCACCATGCTTTCGGCTAAAGAAATTCCTCCTCATCTTTGTTCTAAAGAGATGTCCTTCTATTCTGAGGCTATGCCCTATAACCCCATAGAATATAGGAAACCTATATAGAATAATATTGTTTGTGAGGAATTAGTACACTTGGAAGGAAGAGAGGTGATAACTCTCCTTTTATCTCTAGATCTAGAATATAAAAGCAAGGATGTAACGTTGAGGCTTTATAAGGCACTGGTGATGCCTCACTTGGAGTACTGTTTGAGCAGTTTTGGGCCCTTATCTGACAAAGGATGTGCTGACTTTGGAGAGCGTTCACAAAAAAGGTTTCTGGAATTGAAAGGCTTATCATATGAGGAGCGTTTGATGGCTCTGGACTAGTACTCAATGGAATTTAGAAGAATGAGGAGGGAATCTCATTGAAACCTATCAAATGCTGAAAGACCTTGACAGAGTGAATGTGGAAAGGTTGTTTCCTATGGTGAGGGAGTCTAATATCAGAAGGAATAACCTCAGAATAGAGAGACGTTCATTTAGAACAGGGATGAGGAGGAATTTCTATAGCTAGAGAGTGGTGAATCTATGGAATTCATTGCCACAGCTGGACATGAAGGCCAAGTCATTGGGTATACTTAATGTAGAGGTTGATAGATTCTTGATTAGTCAGGGCATAGGGGGATACGGGGAGAAGAGAGGAAACTGCAAAGGGAAATGGATCAGCCATGATGAAATGGCAGAGCAGACTCAATTGGTCAAATCGCCCCTTTCTGCTCCTATAACTTATGGTCTTCATGAATGGACTGACTCCAGTTAGTCAAAACATACTTGATGGGCTGCTATTTCTTATGGTCTAACATCTTGTTGATTGACACTGGGGGTAAAGTGGTTACACACTGATTAATTTACTCTGGAGCACTGAGCTAATATCAATCCAGTGATCACAGTCCAAATACACCCTGGCAGCAATGGAGCAATTTCTCTTCATCACCTCATATTTACGGTTAGTTATTAGTCATGATGACTACAAAAAAAAATCAATAGGAAAGGCTTCTAAGCAGGCAAAAGAGACTGGCTTCGATGGGTGACACACACACAAAATGCCAGGGTAATTCAGCAGGTCGGACAGCATCTGTGGAAAGGAATAAAAAGTCTTTGTTTTGGGCCAAGATCCTCTGTCGGGACTGGAAAGGAAGGGGGAAAAGGCCAGATGTTGGGAGGGGGAGGAGTACAAGCTGGGAAGTGAGAGGTGAGGGAGAAGGTGGGGAAGGGTTGAGTGTTGAAGTAAGAAGCTGGGAAGGGATGGGCGGAAGAGAAGGAGGAGGAATCTGATAGGGGAAGACAGTAGAGCATGGGTGGGGGGGAGCCAGAGGGAGGTGATGGACAGTTGAGGAGAGGAGAAGGGGTAACCAGAATGAGGTTTGGAAAAAGAGAGAAGGAGAGAGGGGGCAGAAATTATGAGAAGTTGGGCCAAAGGTGTTGCTTCCTTGCTGTATCGCGGTCAATAATGCCGTGAAGAGAAGGAAATCCTTCATGCCTACCCAATCTGTCCTACGTGTAATTCCAGACCTACAAGGAGTTTACCCATCGGACGGTGAAAGGCCTTGATAGAGTGGATGTGGAGAGGATGTTTCCTATGGTGGGAGAGTCTAAGACCAGAGGACGCAGCCTCAGAATAGAGGAGTGGCCTTTTACAACGGACATGAGGAGGAATTTCTTTAGCCAGAGAATGAGGAATCTGTAGAATTCTTTGCCACAGGGAGCTGAGGAGGCCAAGTCTTTATGTACATTTAAGGCAGATTGGTTGGTTGATTCTTGACTGGTCAGGACATGAAGGGATATGGGGAGAAGGCAGGAGATTGGGGCTGAGAGGGAAAGTAGATCAGCTATGATGAAATAGCAGAGCATTCACGTTGGGCCAAATGGCCAAATTCTGTTCCTATTTCTTATGGTAAATGGAAAGCCACTCAATTCAAGAATATCAAGGGATGCATAGTATCTGTTGTCCTTGCCAGTAACACCTAGGTACTGTCAAATAAGTAAAACAGACACACACACACACACACACACACACACACACAATGGATGGATCAACACTTAAGAGTAGATGGTTAGATTCACCAGGGCTTCCCAACTTTTTTTAATGCCATAGACCAATACCACTAAGCAAGGGGTCCATGGACATTGGATTGGGAACCCCTGATCTACACCATTAAGGAAACCATGAACATTGAACTGGGAAAAATGGGAAAGTACCTTCTGTGGGATCCAGGCGCCTGGCTCTGCGTCCATGCTTTGAGTTGTTGTGCACAAACATGTTATCCGAGACGGCCAGCACGTGCCCATCCACGTTGAGGGTTGTAGATAATACAACCTGTGAAGTAAGAGGCAGAGTACAGTGATTTGCTGTGAGTGTTGCCTTTCAAAGTGACTTCAGCAACATCGGACTCCAAGTCAGTGTTTCCTGGGAAGTAATCAATAACCCAAGCAACACACACACACACACACACACACACACACACACACACACACAGAAAACGCTGGAGGACTTCATCAGGTCAGGCAAATCTATGGAAAAGAATAAAGAGTTGACATTTCAGGCCGAGTCCTGTCATCAGAACAGAACCCAATCTCAGCCTGAAACATCAACAGCTTATTCTTTTCTATAGATGATGTCTGACCTGCTGACTTCCCCCTGTCTTTTGTGGCTATTTCTCTGGATTTCCAGCATCTGAAGAATCTCTTGTGTTTATGAAGGGAATAAACAGTCGATGTTTCACACCGAGAACACGTTGAGCACCTCTGCTCTATCCGCCTAAAGTGGAATTTCTGGTTCAAGCTGACAGGCAGGCAACAGTAACTCAAGTAACCACACGTCACAAAGAGGCATGCAAAAGAGCATCTCCGAACGCATAACACTTTGAATCTTGATGGGCTACAGCAGCAGAAATCCACACCGGGTTCTACTCTTGTGGCCGCTTTATTAGATACACTCTCTGAAGATCAGCAGTTTCTCTGATATTCAAACGTGGGACTGCAAAGGCTCCCTTTCTGTTTACCCTGTATACCTTGGAGTTCAGGTACAACACTGAGTCATGGAATCTGCAGAAGTTCTCTGATGACTCAGCAATAATTGGGTGTATAAAGGGAGGACAGGAATATGTATACGGGGCCCTGGTGGAGGACTTTGTCAAATGGTGCAAGCTGAATCATCTGCAGCTCAACATCGGTAAGACAAAGGAGATGGTGATGGACTTTAGGAAAACTAAGCCTGCACTGCTCCCTGTTACTACTGATGGTGAGGACATGGATGCGGTAAGGACCCACAAGTACCCGGGCGTGCACCTGGATGACAGACTTGAGTGGAGCACCAACACAGGGGCTGTGTACAAGAAGGGCCAGAGTTGCCTCTACTTCCAGAGGAGACTGAGGTCCTTTGGAGTCTGCAGGCCTCTCCTTCACATGTTCTACCAGTCTGTTGTCACCAGTACAATCTTCCATGTGGTGGTGTGCTGGGGTAATGGCATCAACACAGGTGATGCCAACAGAGTCAATAAACTGATTTGAAAGGCTGGCTCTGTTATAGGAGTCAAACTAGACACACCAGAAGAACAAAGGACCCTACGGAAAATCCTGGAAATTCTGGACAATGTTTCTCACTCTCTGCATGCCACATTGGCTGAACAGAGGAACACTTTTAGTAATAGAGTAAGATAACTGTGCTGCTCCTAAGAGCGCTATATGAGGTCATTCATACCCTCGGCTGTTGAGCTCTATAATGAGTCAACCTATAGCCAGGGAAGTGACGACCCCCTCCTGTTCGACTGTTTGCGGTAACTTGTTTGATATTCTTTCTTACTTCTCTTCTAATATTTGTCTATATCTGCACTTGTAATGCTACTGTGACACTAATTTCCTTTGGGATCAATAAATCTATCTATCTTCTATCTACCGCTCTTGATTTTATATATCTCTATAAGGTTACTGCAAAGCTTCCTGCAATCCAAGGGGGGAAAGAAACGGCCTAGCCAGTCTCTCCTTATAGCCTGAGCCCTCCAGTCCTACTAACAATCTCGTGCAGTGGGCCGTGGCTGTGTATCTTTTCAAGTGCCAATGAGCTGAGTGAGAAAGGGTGATAGAGGAAACAGAAATTTGACAAGGGCCGCTAATACAAAACAGATGTTCCCCTTTGTCCTTGAGTTCAGTGACTGAAGTCTATCGTCCACCTCCAACATAAAACTGTTTTTCCTTCAACAAAAAAACTTACATTTAAGCCCTTTATACTTACACAAACCTAGCTCTCAAAGAGTGTCAGATGCTGAGTGTTATTCTGAATAAGCCATTGAGACAAAAACTCTGAAAGGAGTGGTCATAGAAAGCATGAGCTGTTAACAACAGCCATGGCCAAAAAAGTGCAACAACGCCTCTATTTCCACAGGAGGCTAAAGAAATTTGGCAAGACCCTTTGACAGCCACCAACTTTTATTGATACACCATAAAAATGTAACCTATCCGGCTCGGTAAGGCAATTGGTCTGCCTGACACTGCAAAGAGTTCTGGCGCAATGCACACAAGATGCTGGGGGATCTCAGCAAGTCAGGCAGCATCCATGGAAAAGAGTAAACAGCCGACGTTTCGGGCGGGACTCTTCTTCTGGACTGAGAAGGAAGGGGAAGCTGCCAGAATAAAAAGGTGGGCGGGGAGGGGGGGGGTGGCAGAACGGGAAGAGGCTAGCTGGAAGGTGACAGGTGAAGCCAGGTGGGTGGGAAATGTCAAAGGCTGGAGGAGAAAGAATCTGATAGGAGAGGACAGCAGAACATAGGAGAAAGGGAAGGAGGAGGTGACCCAGGGTGAAGTAAAAGGCAAGTGAGAAGAACTGAGGGGTTAGACTGGAGGGGATGGATTTGTTCATCAGAAGGCGAAATCGATACACGGCTCAACATATCACCGAAACCAGTCTCCCCTCCACGAACTCTGTCTACACTCCTCGCTGCCTTGGTATAGCAGCCAGCCAATCTGGATATTCTCTTCTGTTCCCTTCATCATGCAGAAGATACAAAAGTCTAAAAGTATGTGTAATCAGGCGCAAGGACAGTTTAATTCTGTTATTGACAGGCATCCGTTAGTCTTGCGAGACCACGGATCTGTCCCTGGAAAGTCTTCACTCTCCAGGGTTCAGGCCTGGGCAAGGTTGTATGGAAGACCAGCAGTTGCCCGTGCTGCGTCTCCCCTCTCCACGATACCGATGTTGTCCAAGGGAAGGGCATTAGGACCCATACAGCTTGGCACCAGTGTCGTCGCAGAGCAATGTGTGATTAAGTGCCTTGCTCAAGGATCGGCTGGGGCTCGAACTCACGACCTTCAGGTCGCTAGTCCAATGCCTTAACCACTTGGCCACGTGCCCACAATTCTGTTATTATTAGACTATCAAACAGTCCCCTAGTATAATAAGATCAAAGTTCAAAGTAAAGTTTATTATCAAAGTACGTATATGTCACTATATACAACCCTGAGATTCATTTTCTTGTGGGCATACTCAATAACTAGTAACAGGATCAATGAAAGACTACCCAACCCGAGTGCAGAAGACAACAAACTGTGCAAATAAATAAATAAATAGCAATAAATAACGAGAACATGAGATGAAGCGTCCTTGAAAGTGAGTCCATTGGTTGTTGGAATGTCTCAATGATAGGGCAAGTGAAGTTGAGTGAAGTTACCCTCCTTTGTTCAAGAGCCTGTTGGTTGAGGGGTAGTAACTGTTCCTGAACCTGGCAGTGTGAGTCCTGAGGCCCCTGTACATTTTTCCTGATGACAGCAGTGAGCAGAGAGCATGACCTGTGCGGCGGCAATCTCTGACGATGGGTGCTGCTTTCCTAAGACAGTGCTTCATGTAGATGTGCTCAATCTACATTGAGCTTTGCACACGATATACTGGGCTGAATCCACTACTTTTTGTGGAAATGCATGCCCTCTTGACCTCATAATCTACCTCATTATGGCCTTGCACCTTTTTGTCTGCCTTCACTGCACTTCTTCAGTAAAACTTTATTCTGCATTCTGTTGTTGTTTTCCCTCATTCTACCTCGGTGCACGGTTGCAATTAACTGATCTGCCTGCAAAAAAAAATTTTTCACTGTACCTCAGTACACGTGACTGCAATAAACCAGCTTAATCCAGTCTTCAAAGGTTCTACTAAAATTGCATTCAATCTCATATCCAATACTCACTAGACATTGTTGTTGTTCCTTTCTGTGCCTTCTAGCACATCGGGCAGCAACCCTTTCATTTCTTCAGCATTTGCCTGTGTTTTTTAAAGGTGCTGAGTTGCTACCTCAACCCTCTCTACCCAGTACAGATGGAAAGCATTCAGGGAGCTGGACCCGCCGGATTCAAACCCAGGACCACCCACCTCAGAGTCCTCTACACCACTGGCCGGCTGACGCACCAGACATAATAAAAACCTAAGGTGATTCACAGTTGTGATTCTGTAATACAAACTGCACAGGGAAAAGCTTCCACCAAGTGGGAAGAATTCTGCTGAGGGGATAGATCCACAGCAGAACATAAACTGCGCAAGAAGGGGAGAATGAAGAATGTTGGCGTGAGATGGAAGGGGCTGTTTGAATGACTGATACCGCACTAATGTATTACTGTACTGAGCAAGTAGTAATCAGGAGCGTTTATGTATTACACGACGTGTGTTAGGACTCTACACTGTTCATGAATTTAATTATTTTTTAATAGGCACCTGAGACTTCACCAAGTAATGACCTCCTGATATTGCGTGTGTGGGCGAGAACACACAGGAAATGGGAATACACAGGTGAGTCAGCTTAGTTGCTTGCAGACAGCTCAATAGTTGTGATGGGAGAGTGCTGGGTAAAGGCTGAACCCCTCTCTGCATTCTGTGCCAGCCGAGAGCAGTTGCCAAATTGGGATATCATTAAAGGATATAAACAATGATTGTCAAAGTGGAAATAAGGAAGTTATGCTATAAGACCATAAGATATTGGAGCAGAATTAGGCCATTCTGCCCATCAAGTCTGTTCCACCATTCTATCATGGCTGATCCTGGATCCCACTCAACCCCATACACCTGCCTTCTCATCATAACCCTTGATGCCCTGACCAATCAGGAAGTTATCAATTTTCGCGTTAAGTATACCCAAAGCCTTGGCCTCCACGGCTGTCTGTGGCAGAGCACTCCACAGATTCGCTGCTCTTGGCTAAAAAAAAAAAGTCCCTCCTTACCTCTGTTCTAAAGGGTTGCCCCTCAATTCTGAGGCTGTGCCCTCTAGTTCTGGACACCCCACCAGAGGAAGCATCCTCTCCACATCCACCTTATCTAGTCTTTTCAACATTCGATAAGTTTCAATGAGATCCTTCCACATTCTTCTAGATTCCAGTGAGTACAGGCCCAAAGCTGCCAAACACTCCTCATTCCCAGAATCATCCTCGTGAACCTCCTCTGGACTCTCTCCAAGGAAAACATATCCTTTCTGAGATATGGGGCCCAGGACTGTTGACAATACTCCAAGTGCAGCCTGACTAATGTCTTAAAAAGCCTCATCACTATCTCCTTGTTTTTGCATTCTATTCTGCTATGGACACAAAAGATTCTGCAGATGCTGGAAATCCACACTAACACAAAGAAAATGCTGAAGGAACTCAGCAGGGCAAGTAGAATCTGCGGAAGTGAATTAATGGTCGACATTTTGGGCTGAGATCCTTCATCAGGACTGGAAAGGAAGGCGAAAGAATCCGAATCAGGTTTACTATCACCGGCAAGTGTCGTGAAGTTTGTTGTGATGCAGCAGCAGTACATTGCAACACATAATAAAATCTGTGAATTACTGTAAATATAAATAAATATAAAAGTTAAATTAAAGTGTTGCAAAAAAAAAAGTCAGAATAAGAAGGTGGATGTAGGTAGATGGCAGGCAGATGGTAGGTGAAACCAGGTAAGGGGGAAGGTGGGTGGTTGGGAGGGAGGGGATGAAGTAAGAAGCTGGGACGTGATAGGTGGCTATGCAAAAGGTTGATGAAGAAGAAGGGATCTAATAGGAGATGAGCGTGCACTCTGAAAGACAGGGAAGAAGGAGGGGGACCAGAAGAAGGTGATAGGCAGGTGAGGAGAAGAGAAGGGGTAAGAGGTCCGTGTCAGAAGGGGGAATGGAAAGCTTATGGGGTGTTAGCTTTCATAAGTCAAGGGATAGAGTTTAAGAGTCACGATGTAATGATGCAGCTCTATAAAACTCTGGTTAGGGCACACTTGGAGAACTGTGTCCAGTTCTGGTCACCTCCTTATAGGAAGGATGTGGAAACATTGGAAAGGTTACAGAGGAGATTTACCAGGATGTTGCCTGGTTTAGAGAGTATGGATCATGATCAGAGATTAAGGGAGCTAGGGCTTTAATCTTTGGAGAGGAGGAGGATGAGAGGAGACATGATAAAGGTACACAAGATAATAAGAGGAATAGATAGAGTGGATAGCCAGCGCCTCTTCCCCAGGGCACCACTGCTCAATACAAGAGGACATGGCTTTAAGGTAAGGGGTGGGAAGTTCAAGGGGGATATTAGAGGAAGGTTTTTTACTCAGAGAGTGGTTGGTGCATGGAATGCACTGCCTGAGTCAGTGGTGGAGGCAGATACACTAGTGAAGTTTAAGAGACTACTAGACAGGTATGTGGAGGAATTTAAGGTGGTGGCTTATATGGGAGGCAGGGTTTGAGGGTCAGCACAACATTGTGGACCGAAGGGGCTGTACTGTGCTGTACTATTCTATGTTTTCTGTATGAAAAGGAGGAGGAGAGAAAAATTACTGAAAGCTAAAGAAATTGATGGTCCTGCCATCAGGTTGGAGGCTACCCAGACGGAATATGAGATGCTGCTTCTCCAACCTGAGAGAGGCCTAATCATGGCAGTGGAGGAGGCCTTGGACTGACAGGTCCGAATGGGAATGGGGAGTGGAATTAAAATGATTGGCCTCTGGGAAATCCTGCCTGTTAAGTTACTTACGTTATGGGGCAGGCTGGGAAATTTTCCTCTGTTACATTGACATTGGGTCTACAGTTTTTGTCTTGTAACAGCTGGCTGTTAGATACAACAGAACACAACAAAGAACAGGGTCAAAAGAACCACTCTTTTGGCTCTTCACATGGCCTTAGATCACCTGGACAATACAAACACCTACATCAGGATGCTGTTCGTTGACTATAGCTCAGCATTTGACATCATCATTCCCACAGTCCTGATCAATAAGCCACAGAGCCTGGGCTTCTGTACTTCCCTCAGCAATTGGATCCTCGACTTCCTAACAAGGAGACCACAATCTGTGCAGATTGGTGATAATATCTCCGTCTCGCTAATGATCAACACTGGTGTACCTCAAGGGTGTGTGCTTAGCCCACTGTTCTACTCCCTCTCTCCCTCCCATGACTGTGTGGCTAGGCACAGTTCAAATACTATTTATCAAGTTGCTGATGATAAAATCATTGCTGGTAGAATCTCCAGATGGAGGTAAGAGGGCATACAGGAGCAAGATACACCAGCTAGTGGAATGGTGTCACAGCAACAACCTGGCACTCAATGTCAGTAAGATGAAAGAGCTGATTGGGGACTTCAAGAAGGGTAAGACGAAGGAACACAAACCAATCTTCATAGAGGGATCAAAAGTGGAGAGAGTGATCAATTTTAAGTTCTTGGGTGTCAGGATCTCATCTGGTTCCAACATATCGATGCAGCTATAAAGAAGGCAAGACTGTGGCTATATTTCACTAGGAGTTTGAAGAGATTTGGTTTGTCATCTAAAGCACTCAAAATCTTCTATAGCTGTACCATGGAGAGCATTCAGATGGGCTGCATCACTGTCTGGTAATGGCAGCAGGGGGAAGTGGGGGGCTGCACTACACAGGACCAAAAGGAGTTACAGAAAGTTGTTAAATTAGTCAGGTTCATCTTGGGTACCAGCCTCCATAGTATCCAAGACTCAAGGAGCAGTGCCTCAGAAAGGTGGCGTCCATTAAGGACCCCCAACGCCCAGGACATACCCTCTTCTCGTTGTTACCATTGGGCAGGAGGTACAGAAACCTGAAGGCACACATTCAACGATTCAGGAACAGCTTCTTCCCCTCTGCCATCTAATTCCTAAATGGACATTGAACCCACGAACTCTACCTCACTTTTTTTATATATTATTTCTGTTTCGTACTATTTTTAATCTATTTAATATACAGATATATACTCACTGTAATTGATTAACTTATTTATTTATTTATCTATCTATATCATGTATCGCATTGAACTGCTGCTGCCAAGTTAACAAATTTCACGACACATGCCGGTGATAATAAACCTGATTCTCATTCTCCCAGGGAAGAAATGCCGAGTACTGGGACACATGCATTTAAAGGGAGAGGGGAGAGGTTTAAAGGAGAGTTTTATTTTTAAATTGAGAGTGTGGTAGGTGCATGGTCAGGGCTACCGGTGATGGTGTTGGAAGCTGATACAATTGTGGCATTTAAGACACTCTGAGTAAGGCACAGGGTCCTTAAAGTTGTTATATCCAGGGGTGGTAATAGGGACAAGCTCCCACCACCTATTGAATGCTCCCAAAGGCATGCGCCTCAGGTAGCCTCTGACAACCAAGTCCAGCTCCTGGCCTTCATGTGTGGCTTAGCTACTAAGCCCAGTAGAACCATTTCTGCTGACAGGAGAAGGGGCAAAGGCAGGTTACAGGTGCTTTAAAACCAGTTGCTTTGGGCAGGTGGGTCTCCTCAGCCATCTACGAGAAGGAAAACTCTAATCTCAAACCTCCGCTGCCTTGCGGCTATACCCACTCATGGGAAAGGCTTCGGGAGTAAACCCCAAGGGAAAAATCAGGAGCTGGAGTCCGTAAGGCAGTCCTACGTCGAGTTCAATGTCACCTGGCAACTCCTGCAATGATGCTTGTGACATACTGTATCAATCTCTGCCATTCCTTTGCGTTCATTAGATGCATGGGCAACAGCTTGCTCTCGATATTGTACCGACCTGGCCTGCATATCTAGACAGTTAGGACACAATATCCATGGTCAACCCTGGCCAATGGAGGCCTCGAGTTAGGCACATGAATACACAGTAAATAGGAAGTTGTGGCTCCTACACAGGAAGGAGAGAATTAGCTTAATTCAGCATCATGTTCATCACATTTCCTCTTTCCATTGTCTCAGTGCCCACTTCAGGCTGAAGTCGTGACTAGTGCTGTGGGACCATCGGGAAGAAGCATTGCAAATGCAGACACGCAACCCCACCCCCTGCGTTTGTTTAGTTCAGTACTCGCTTGTAACACGCTTAATTCTTAGTTTTATAACTTGGGAAGATCTAATGGAGTACCCACCAAGACAAAGGATTACTGAATGGTCAGTACTGTAGTTCTGTGTAGTTTAGGGTTGTTTAGGCGAGCCCTTGTTTAGCTCGACGCCGATTAACTATTTATAAATAAATAGTTCATATGCCCATTTGCAATCTCTGTCTTCTGTTTCACTTACTGGATCCTTGAATATGCCTCTGTATTACACAGACAGGTATGGAAACACCAATGCCCATGAACGTTAAAGGCTACAGAAAGTCCGGTCCATCACGGGCAAAACCCTCCCCACCATTCTCTACATTTACATGGAGTGCTGCCACAAGAAAGCAGTATCCGTCATCAAAGAACCCTCCCCCAACCCATCCAGGCCATGCCCTTTTCTCACTACCACCATCAGGCAGGAGGTGCAGAAGTCTTGGGTCCCACACCACCAAGTTCAGGAACAGTTATTACCCTTCAACCATCAGATTCCTGGACCAGCGTAGGTAACTTCATTCACACTGCACTGTACTGAGTCTGTGATCTACAGACTCACTTTCAAAGACTCTTTACAGCTCATTATTTTTTATTTGCTCAGCTTGTCTCCATTTGCACATGGTTGTTTGGCTGTCTTTATTTGTTTCTGCATAGTTTTTTGCATATTCTATTGTAATTCTTTAAACTTCCTGTCTTTGGACTGTGGAGGAAACCCGAGCACCTGGGGGAAACCGATGCGGTCACAGGACGCCGCTGTCTTGCCTTCTTTATGGCTGCATCGATATGTTGGGTCCGGGTTAGGCCCTCAGAGATAGTGACACCCAGGAACTTGAAACTGCCCACTCTCTCCATTTCTGATCCTTTCTGAAGTCCACTATCGGTTCTTTCATCTTACTGATTTCGAACGGAGTTGAGGAAAAACTTTTTCACACAGAGGGTTGTGGTTCTGTGGAATGCTCTGCCTCAGAAGGCAGTGGAGGCCAATTCTCTGGATTCTTTCAAGAAAGAGTTAGATAGAGCTCTTAAAGACAGCGGAGTGAAGGGATATGGGGAGAAGGCAGGAAAAGGGTACTGATTGTGGATGATCAGCCATGATCACAGTGAACGGTGGTGCTGGCTTGAAGGGCTGAATGGCCTACTCCTGCACCTATTGTCTATTGATATTGAGTGGAAGGTTGTTGCTGTGACACCACTCAACTAGCTGGCATATCTCACTCCTGTATGCCCTCCCGTCCCCATCTGAGATTCTGCCAACAACGGTTGTATCATCAACAAATTTATAGATGGCACTTGAGCTGTGCCTAGCCACGCAGTCATGTGTATATAGAGTAGAGCAGTGGTAATACAACTATTGTACAATGGTCAATTAGCCTACCGAATTCTAAAGCCTAATGTTTATGATTCTGGACTGGTCAATGAGTTATTATGGCCTCCACTGTTCACTTAGGCAGTGCCAGTACCGATCACAGAAACCCAACATGTAGATGAAACACTTCTTCACATCGCCTCTGGGTCTTCTGAAATCGTGTGTCCTCTCAATATCAGCCCTTGCGCTTCGGGGAAATGTTCCTTCTGATGCTAGAAGCTGCCTCTGCTGTCTGCAGCAGGCAGAGAACGGACAACCAGTGGTGGCTTGTACCTTGCTCGAGTGAACACGGGCTACCAACAGGCTGAGCATTCTGAATTAATTGCCTCACACACTCAGAGGAATTGCCGTTTGGGTGAGATTACAGAGGGCAGCAAGAAGAGAGAGAGAGAGAGAGAAAAAAATCATCCCAGTTTTCAAGAGAGGCGGGGAAGGATTAGCAAAATTAATTTCTTGCATCTGGCAAGCATAAAGGCATTTGTGCAAGGTTCATGCTTGGGATGTAACATAATCTGTAAAACGAGCGAATCATTCTACTTAATCATTTAAACAAGGTTGCAGTAATGTGTTTGCAGTAGGGAGGGCTGAGATCTTTGGTCAGTGCCAGCATTCGTCCCCCTTGTCAGTGTCCTGGGTCACTGGAGTTGACCCGACCCATCTGGAGTCCATCCGTCATTCCCCGACAACTTCCTGAAACACCTCCCTCCATTTCCTGCTGCCTTTTCCACTGCACTCCTCGGCTTCCAGAACCACAAATTCACCCGAGCCCGTGTCCAGGGGGTCGGATGCAATCCCGCTCCTATCCCCATAACACCAGCCATAAATCCTGGCAACTTCAAAATCTCTTGGATCTCGGAAAAGCAGTCAGGTTTGGGATCTGAGGGTGTTTTTTTTTCTCTGTCTTTTCCCATGATCTGCATTCCTCGCTTGTGCAGCAATCTATTTTCTGCCAGAGAAGTATAAACGTGAACGTTATGGTTTAAACATGAATCCACGCAACGATCTCACGATCTGTGCTGTGCGTTCAACTTCCCAGCTTTATTGGATGTTGCTGAGCCAAACAGTTGTTATGCTTCCTTCACAAGTTTGCATCAATTCAGATAAAATACAAAAATAAGACAGGATAAACATTCACGGCGCCCACCTCATCAAACACTCCCAGGTAAATAACAGGATATTTTAAGAAGAAAAACAAATCTCCTTCTATCTTGCCCTTTCAAGTTTAGATACAGCGTGGGCTAGCATTCCCTCGACTCAACTATCAGACTTTACAAGGTCAAAATTCAAAACACACAAATGTATATTCCCTGAGGGAATTTTTTTTTAAAAAAGGGAGAAGTTAAAGATTGAAAAGAAAGAGGCATGCAATGTTGTAAAAGGGCCCTGAAGAATGGGAAGACTTAGCAGTTGACAAGATGACCGGAAGAAGGGAAATAGAGCGAGATGTTACCATTCGGAGACAGGTTTATTTTTTTTTAGAAAGGAGGTAGATGTAGGTCCTTTACATGCAGAGACAGAAGGAGTTATGATAGGAAACAGGGAAATAGCAAGGACATCGTGTAAATACTTTTGCGCCTCATTTCATGTCAGAAGATACAGAATTTAACAGGAAAACAGTGAGGAATGAAAGGTTGAGTGAAAATGAGGAAGTTAAGAAAATTTAACTCAGTTATAAAATAAAAGAACGGGAATAAAATCCAATACATTTCCTCGCCTCTGCTGTAAGATTTCAAAATGAATGGGTGCAGAGAGCAAGAATACGTTGATTTTTATCTTCTAGAATTATAGGGGTTCTGGACTGGTCTTCATCATTCGGAATATAATCTCATTCAACAGGAGGAAGGAGGAAGTGGTGTACAGTCATTAGACTGGCAAGAGAGCACAAATTTATTTTGAGGCACAGAGCAACAGGACACTTCAGCAAACATTTGATTTTTTAGATCCTTCGTAGTTCAGTCTGCAGTGAGGGATTGGCAGTGGAGAGAGTCAACAGCCTTAGATTCCTGGGTACCACCATATCAGATGACCCATTCTGAAACCAGCACGTAGATGCACTAACAAGGAAGGTACAACAGAGTCTTTAATTTCTGGGGTGCTGAAGGAAGTTTGACTTGTCACTAAACACTCACACTTCCACAGATGTACTGTTGAAGCTATCTTGACTGGTTGCATCAGGGTCTGGTACGACACGTTGAATGCGCGGGAACATATGAACCTCCAAAGAATCGTGAATCAGCTCAATATATGATGGACACACCCTGCCCCACCATCGGGAATATCTACAGGAGGCGCTGCATCAAGAAGGCAACATCATCAAAAATCCTCACCATCCAGGCCATGCTACCTTCTCACAGCTAACATCAGGTGCAAAAGCCCCACATCATCAGGATCGAGAATAGCTACACACTCCCTTTCAACCATTCGGTCCTTGAACCATCTGACACAACCCTAATCACTATAGTTCAGCAACACAGACTTTGTACTAAAATAGACATTTTTGTTCTAATTGCGTTCCTGTAATTGTGCTCCTTACTGTAAACATTGTATGGAATTTATTTTTAATCCATATTTTTCTTGAATCTTTCTAATGCCCAAGTTGGTGCAGTCTTTCATTGATTCTGTTATGGGTTATTATTCTATTATGGATTTATTGAGTATGCCCGCAAGAAACTAAATCTTAGAGTTGTATGTGGTGACATATTATGTACTTTAATGTTTGAAATTTGAACTTAACGCTATGTCCCTGTGACACTGCTGCAAGTGAGTTTTTTATTGCACTTGAGCATATGTCAATAAAATCAACTTTGATCTTGACTTTTAGATGTTGGCTAAAGGGAAACCAGACACATAATTTTACGAAGTTGTAACTAAACAAGAGGTTGTAATACAGACGAGGGACCTGTGTGTTTGAGCCCAATGCATTAAGCGCTGCGCAATAGATAAGGAAATATCTGGTAAGATAAGACGATCATTGCCCGGGGCTCAGCTATTTACAATCTACACTCAGTGGCTACTCTATTAGATACACCTGCTCATTGATGCAAAATATCTAATCAACCAATCATGTGACAGCAACTCAATGCATAAAAGCATGCAGACATGATCAAGAGGTTCAGTTGTTGTTCAGACCAAATATCAAAATGGGGAAGAAATGTGATCTAAGTGACTTTGACCATGGAATGGTTGCTGGTGCCAGATGGGGTGGTTTGAGTACCTCATAAACTGCTGATCTCCTGAGATTTCATGCACAGCAGACTCTAGAGTTTACAGAGAATGGTTTAAAAAACAACCAAAAAAATCATTGGGTTTGGAGGCTTGTGTGCCTCATCGACCTCATCGACGTGGAGAGTTGTGTTGTCTAGAGCCAGGGCTTGCTACCTTGGCTCTTGGCACGGTCTCCCATGTCAAAAAGGTCAAAGGGTGGAGGCCAGACTAAGAGTGGTCCACTGGTCCTCCAGATTTGGGGATTCAGCTCGGGGCTAACAATCCCGACTGATCAAAAAATAAATTGTTACGGAAACAGCAATGAAGTGCCCTTCTACATCTGTGTGTGACTGAGGAGCCCGCACCAGACCAGGAGCACAATAGAGAAGATGGCCAAAGACAGACAGAGATAGAGAACTTCATTGCTGCCCGAGTCACCAGCGGCATAACGGGCAGTAAGCAAATAGGACGGAGGCGGAGTTGAGATATTAACTGTCGGGGCAGGATTAGTGGTCCTACTCTGGCTCACATTTCTCAGCATCTGCTGCAACGTGAGTGAGATGTGGAATGAATCGCCGAGCTGCTCCAAAATGTACCTTAGGTTCAGGTACATCACTAGCCAATCCCCTCTTTAGTACTACACCTTTGATTTGCGTTTTAGGGCTTTCCAAAGCATTTGACTGACAATGAAGCACATTCTGAAATGTTGCCACCAGTGGAGCATTGCAGCAGCCAATTTTTACACAGAAAGATCCCACAGACCTTCACGCTGCGGTGAGTAAATAACCTGCTTTGTTTGTTTTGAGTAACATTAATTGAGGCATAAAGATTGATCAGGACCCCTGCTTCTCCTCCCAAGCACTTCCTTAAGATCCAATAGAGAAACTAGATATGGTCTTGGTTTAGTGTTGCACCCAGTGGATGGTGTTTTCAACATCTTAGACCTTCCTTGGTGTAGTTCCCACAAGGTCATACAAAATTTTCACTTTCGTGCTCCAAGAGGAGGACTTGAACCCAGATGTTGCTGACTCTTATCAAGGTGTGTGAAACCATTAGGGATATAGAATGCACACAGTCTTTTTCCCAGGGAAAGGAAATCAAAAACCTAGGGCAGAGGCTCCCAATCTGGGGTTCACAGATGCCTCAATTAATGGTAAGGCTCCATGGCATAAAAAAGGGTTTGAGAACTCTGACCTAGGGCATGGGCCTAAGGTGAGAGGGGAAAGTACTGAAAGGGACCGGGGAAACATCTTCATGCAGAGGGTGGTGTGTATATGGAACAAGCTGCCAGGGGAGTCTGTTAATGCAGGTCCAAGAACATAAACCTGGTGGCCACTTTATTAGGTGCACCCGCTTGTTAATGCAAATATCTCATCAGCCAATCATATGGCAGCAGCTCAATGTGTAAAAGCATGCAGACATGGCCAAGAGGTTCAGGGATTATTCAGACCAAACATCAGAATGGGGAAGAAATGTAATCTAAGTGAATTTGACCATGGAATGTTCGTTGGTGCCAGATGGGGTGGTGTGAGTATCCCTGAAACTGCTGATCTCCCGGGATTTTCATGCACAACAGTCTCTCGAATTTACAGACAATAGTGCGACCAACAAAAATCATCCCGTGAGTGGCAGTTGTGTAGGTGAAAATGTCTTGTTCATGAAAGAGGTCAGAGGAGAATGGCCGGACTGTTTCAAGTCTACAGGGAGACGACAGTAACTACACGTTACGACAGTGGTGTGCTGGAGAGCATCTCTGAATGCACAGCATGTCAAACCTTGAAGTGGATGGGCTACAACAGCAAAAGACCACATCAAGTTCCATTTGAGTACCTAATAAGGTTTTACTGAGTGTATGTAAAAGACGTCGGGGTAGGTACATAGATAGGAGAAGTCTGGGGGGATATCTGACTAGACTGGCAAATGGGACTAACTTTGATGGACACCTCAATCAGCATGAACATGTTTGTCTGAAGGGCTGTTATCCTATGACTTGGAGTGGAGAAAGCGACAGACTGTGCCACAATTAACTTAACTGCCTTTGGTTTGGAACCATCCTTTGAGGCTGCATTAGCAGACCCCATCCAAGAACATGGTGACACGTTCTATCGTTGGTGTTTCCCGGCTTGCAGGCTGAAAAATCGCCCAGGCTTTCCGCCAGAGGCAAGTTGCTTGTGGGAAGGACCACCCTATAGCATTCCTGATCTCCAACACTGATTACTTCCTGCCCACGGGTCTTATATAATCCTCAACAAAATGGTGATCTCAATCTGTGATATGGAGCGAGTGGGAATGCTTTACGGTACCTGAAATCGGCGCATGTCCCGAGGGTTCCCCGCTGTTTTCAAGCAGTTCTGATTACACTTCAGGAAGAACTTCAAGAAGAATCTGAAAACAAAGCAAACATACTTTTTCACTGATGTGCCCCGCAAGAAGCAAAGAACACTGCAATAAAATCCACATTTCCCTAACTGTGGGAATTCTCTGTTGCAGGAACGTGGTAACTAGCAGCAGTAGTGGGAATGGGTCAGTCAGCCACTCAAATCTTCCCACCAGTTAAGAAGATCATGTTCAATCTGATTGTAACCTGAAGTCTGCATTCCTGTCTACCCACAGAACCTTTCACCCCCTCACTTATCAAAAATCTATCGACCTCTGCCTTAAAGACTCTGCATCCACCTTCCTTTGAGGAAGAGAGTTCCAAAGACTCATGACCCTCTGAAAGAAAGAAGCTGGCCTCATTTCTGTTAAATTCAGATTTATTCCATATCGCATCATTGCCCTTGATAAAGGTCATCTCCTCTTGTGTTTCAATGCTGACCCTTGACCCCTGGTTCTACATTCTCCCATAGGAGGAAATATCCTCTCCATGTCCACCCTGCAAATCCCTCAGGGTCTTACATACTTCAGTCAAGACCCTTTCCAGTCATTCCGAACTCTTATAGGTACAAGTCTGTTCTACCCAACCTAGGTAATTTAATTTTTTATTTTTTATTTACAGATACAGCACAGTTACGGGCCCTTCCAGTGCAATAAACCCGCGCTGCCCAATTACACCAATGTGACCCATTTGTCTTTTGAAAGTGAGATGAAACCAGAGCACCCGGAGGAAACCCACGTGCTTATGGGGAGACTGTGCAGCGGCAGAAACGAACCCGGATTGCTGGCGCTGTGACAGTGTTGCGCTAACTGCTACGCCCCACGATAATACCCCACTGTATTTTCCCTTTGTGCAGACCACTGGCAACTGAGACCTGTAGTTCACAGCAAAGGACTGGAGAGGAAGGTGCGGTAGAGAGAAGAGGAAGACAGCACTCTGTTGCACAAACTGAGAGTTGTGGCAAGGATCTGCTAGTAGTTAAGTGGGGATGGAGTAGAGGGGGTAGACTATGATCTAAGATGGGAGGAGGGCAATAACTACAATAGGTTTATGGGCCGCATGCCTTCATCTGGGCCATGCATTTCTCTAATTCCTGCATGTATTCTGCCACAAACTTCCTCGAAACTGTAAGTGTCGTTCCTGAGACCAAGGTATTTCAGAATCAGAATCAGGATTATTGAGGAATCAGTTCAGTGCTGGGGTGAGTGAAATTATCCACACTGGTTCAGGAGCCTGATGGTTTAAGGATAATAACTGCTCCTAAACCTGGTGGTGTGGGACCTCAGCTCCTGTATCTCCTTCCTGATGGCTACAGCGAGAGAGAGCATGGGCTGGGTGGAGGGGGGTTTTGACGATGGATTCTGCTTTCTTGTGGTAGTGCTCTGTGTAGATGTGATCAATGGTGTGGTATTGAGTCACACGAAGGGTCAACTTGCCTGAGATGGCAGATTTCCTTTTCCAAATGACATTAGTCAACTAGATAATCCAAGCTTCATGGTTACTATTACTGACGGTTCTTATTTTTTAAATAAATTCTAGAGTTATTTGTGTTTAAGTACCCCCAACTCCTGTGATGGGATTTGACTCACATTTCCAGATCAATGTTTGGGGTGCTCGCTAATAATCTAATCACAACACTACCTTATCCCAATTATTTCAACTCATATTGTCAGTATTATCTATCCACTCATCGCTCTGTCCATCCATCCAACTGTCCGTCTGTCTACCCGTCCATCCACCCATCCATCCTTCCATCCAACCACTGAATCATCCATTCATTTATTTACCTCTTTATTTTTAAAATTTGAACAATTTTCTTTAGCACATTGATTGTCAATCTTTATTTATGTAAAGTGTTTTCATAAATTCTATTGTATCTCTTTATATTCCTGAAAATGAATCTCAATATAGTACATGTGGCATATAATAATTTTAATATTAAGTTAACTTTGACAGCCACCCCCTACCCTTTTACCTCTGTTGTTAGAACCTAACAGCCTTGTTTAATGCAACAAAATACTGGAGAAACTCAGCAGGTCAGGCAGTATCTATGGAGGGAAATAAGCAATCGACGTCTCGGGCCGAGATCCTTCATCATTTCTTACATCCAGACTCGGTTATTCCAGTTCACTATCACCATCTGTTCTTCATAACTCTCATGTCATCCAAATCTCTGTCCTAATTCCCACCCGTTCGCCCAGTACCTCTGAGCTCATTGACCTAGTTAGGAAACACCTCAATAGTAAAACATTTACTCTTATTGTCTAATCCCTGTCTGATATCCTGAACACTACAAACACTACCCTTCGATTTGTTAACTCCTCCAGCTCTGAGATCCACTGGTGTCTCTGTACTTCTCTAATCTTGGCCTTCTACTCGCCCCTGTGTGTGACTACACCATTCACAGCCTAGCCTCTAGCTGCTTAGAATTGCCTCCATAAACCTTCCTCCTTCTCTCCCCTCCAAGGCACTCCTTCATGAAGGGAAAAACAAAATAAAAACTGCAGATGCTATAATTCATTTATTTATTTTAAATTGAGAGATACAGCACGAGGGAGGAGAAGATGGTGGCGCTACGCAGCGCGCGCGGCTGTTCCGAATGAATATCGATTAGGTGTAACTAGGGGCCATGCACAATCCAGATTTGATGGGGACAGCCGTGAGAAGCTCAGAGGAACATCTGGAGTAACCTCTGAAATGCCTGCTTCGCTGCCGCTGTTACTGTGCGATCGAGAATCTCCGGAGACGAAGGCCCCAAATCCTCGGCCTTGCCTATTGCCTGCTGCCGGGGCCGGGGTCGAAGCGCTCGGCAGAGATGGTGCTCGGTGCTCGGTGTCAAAGAGGTGGTCGGAGGCTCGGAGTTTTCGGACGGACTCGGAGTCGGACTGTGGTCGGATGCTTCCAGGATGCTGCACCGGCAAGTTGGCGGCGCTGGACGTTTACTGTCTGCGTGAGATGATGGGACTTTCGAGAGACTTTGAGACTTTTACTGTGCCCATGGTCTGTTCTTATCAAATTATGGTATTGCTTTGCACTGTTGTAACTATATGTTATAATTATGTGGTTTTTGTTAGTTTTTAAGTCAGTTTGTCATGTGTTTTCGTGATATCATTCCGGAAAAACATTTCATCATTTCTTAATGCATGCATTACTAAATGGCAATAAAAGGGGACTGCGTGTCCTCATCATCATAATCATAATAACAGGCCCTATGAGCCTGCACCACCTAATTACAACATGTGACCTGTTAACCCGTATGTCTTTGGAATGTGGGAGGAAGCCATGACACCCAGAGGCAACCCACGTAGTCACAGGGAGTACAGACAAAGTCCTTACAGACAGTGGCAGGAATTGAACTTGGTTCGCTGGCACTGTAATAGCATTTGGCTAACCGCTACGTTAGCCGTCCCAGAAATCTGAAGTAAAACCGGAAAGTGCTGCCAATACTCAGCGGGTCAGGCGGATCTGTGCAGAAAGAAACAGAATTAACATTTCGGGTCAACGATCCTTCAGCAGAAAGGTTTCAATAATCCTGTTTCTCTTGCCACAGATGCCCCCTGGTCCTCTGAGTGCCTTGGGCATTTTCTGTGCTGCTCTTGCTAAGTTCTTGAGTGACTGGTTGCATTTCTCCCGATGAAGTTCAGCAGCAACTTTTATCATCATAAACTCTGTGAAGCATGACCGGACATAGACCTTTAAACGTGGTATAGGAATGCATTCCATTCAATGACTTTAATGACAAGATATTAATACGTCTACAGTCCTCAGTACATGAAAGTCACAGAGGCCTTTCCAGTTCAAAGACTCTCCCCTCTGTGGAAGTGTCTGTCATAGAGTATTACAGCACAGAAGTAGGCCCTTCGGTCCATCTAGTCTATTCCCACCTGTTTTTCTGCCGAGTCCCACACCTGGACCATAGCCTTCCATGCCCCTGTCATCCAAACTTCCCTTAAATGTTGCAATTGAACGTTCACCTACTGCCTCCTTTCATCCGCCAACTCTTTCCACACCTACACCACCCTCTGAGTGAAGAAGTTCCCTTTCAGGTTCCCTGTAAATATTTCACCTTTCACCATCAGCCTGTGACCTCTAGTTCTAGTCTCACCCAATCTGAGGGTGAGATGCCTGCATTCATTCAATCTATCTATACCCCTCGTCATTTTATGTGCTTCTACAACATCTCCCCTCGTTCTCCTCCACTTCGATAAATAATGTGTGAACCTATTCAACCTATCCCTGTAACTCAGGTCCTCAAGTTGTGGCAACACTTGTAAACTTTTCTCTGCACTCTTTCAATCTTATTGATATCTTTTCTGTAGGTCGGCAACGAGAACTGCACACGACACTCCAAGTTCAGCCTCACCAACATATTACACAGCTTTAACATAACTTCCCAACTCCTGTGCCCAGTGCTCTGATTTATGAAGGGCAAGGAACCAAAACCTCCTTTTTATGGCCCTATCTACCTGTGAAGCCACTTTCAAGGAACAATGGATCTGTATTCCCAGATCTCTTTGTTCCACCACACATCTCAGTGCCTTACTAACCACTGTGCACAAGGTGAAATATCCCCTCCTGGTTCATCCTGCTAAAGTGACACATCTCACACTTAATCTGCATTAAGTTCCCTCTCCCGTTTTCCCAGCTGGTCAAGATCTTAATTCAAACTTTGATAGCCTTCCTCGCTGTCCACTATGCCCCCAAATAGGTGACATCTGCAAATTTCCTGATGTGCTTTACCACGTTATCATCTATGACAAACAACAACAGACCAGCCCCAATCCCAGCGGCACACCACGAGTCACAGGCCTCCAGTCAGACAGGCACCCCTCTACTACCATTCTCTGCCTTTACTTGGCTAATCCATGCTTCATCCTGAAAGAGTAAAATATTCCACAACATTTCGAGACTGCAATGACTACTTTACAAATAACTGAATTTATAGATTACTAGATGTTTCCTGAATACAAAATATCCTGTTCAGTTTCTAATATGCTCCAGGAATTGAAAACGAGTTGATAATGAGTGGGCTGGCAAAAAGACTGAGGTTAAGTACCCTGTTGCTTGGGTTGCACACAGCTGTATCTGGTTATTAATGTGCGGCTCTTTTACTGTGATTTATTTTACACAATATGGTGACAAATCCACTTCGACGTCAAGTCTTCAACGAGTCTGTGTAGCAGGAGCTGCGTCTGGTTCCCATTTGTAAAACAGGCCTATCATTAAAATACTGCCCACACTTACGTCAACCATGTTATTTGGGATCCATATTTCCTTTTGGGTGGCAGAGTGGAGAATTGTCTCTACCAAAGGAAGTGTAAGGTACTCCTTCCCTCTTCTTGCCTGCAGGTCACCCTTGGGCAAGGTGTAGCACCTGCTTAGCTCCTCGATCACGGTCACATGAAGCCATGGGAGCTGGTGGTAGATGGTTGTATGAGCAGCTGGTGCATATCACAATTCCAGGTTATGTGACCACTGACACCAGGCAGACAATCTCTGAAGAGTACTGATCATGACTGGGGTCACCTGAATTGTAAAGACACTGCCCAGAAGAAAGCGATAATGAACTATTTCTGTAGAAAAGTTTGCCAAGAACAATCATGGTCATGAGACCATGATTGCCTACATCATACCTGACTTGTAATCTTAAGATAAATTAAGGATGGAAGGGGAGATGAAGAAAAAAAGCAGGAGTAAAGAAGATTTTTGAAAGGTTATAGCTTTATTTGTCATGTGTGTTAATTGTGTCAAATCAAATCAGCAAGGAATGTGTTGGGCAGCCCACAAGTGTTGCCATGATTTCGGCACCAACATAACATGCCCACAATTTAATAACCCGTACTTCTTTGGAATGCAGGAGGAAGCCAGAGCACCCAGAGGAAACCCATGCAGGCACATGGAAAACATACAAACTCCTTATAGATAGTGGCGGGAATCGAACTGGATCTTACTGCTGGCACTGTAAAGTGGTTGCACTAATCGCTACGTTACCGTGCTGCTCCAAGGCTACCCAACCGTTCAAACTTGCTCCGCCATTCAATATGGTCACCTAGGTTAGTGTCATAGTCATGTACTAACCCTCGTCCATTGATATTCCCTTTTTATCCATCTCTGGTTTGAACGACCACAATGGCTTAGTCTCCACAATGATCCAGTGTGAAGAATTCGTAAGTTTCACCAACACTCTAAGCAAAACTATTTCTCCTCACCTTCCACCTAATCCTGACACTCTGTCCAATGTGCCCAGACTCCTCAACTGGGTAAGCATTCCCCTGCATCCATCCCATAAAGCCTGATAAAAATGGTGATAGTAAGATTGCCTACCATTCTTCTAAAGTCCAGAGAATGCAGCCCCAGCCTCCTCAATCACTGTTCCTAAAGCAAAACCATCCGGTAAATCTTTACTGCCCTCATACCTACAGGTGTTTAGAACAGTAATGAAGGTCCTCCATCTCTGGCAGTGTTCAGGGCTTCCTTCATCATGTCAGTAGCTTGGTTTTCACGACTGTCCGTCTTGCAAGTCCTGGGTGGGGACTCAGGAATATCATCGCACTTGGATGTAGAAGGGTTCTTCATTGCTGTTTCTGTAACAGTTTTGTTTTACCAGTGACGGTTGTTGGCCCTGAGCTGAGCCTCCAAACCAAACCTGGAGGACCAGTGGACCGCTCTTAGTCTGACCTCTTCCCTTTGACCCGTTTGGCATAGGTGACCCTACCAAGAGCCAAAGCCTAAAGCCCTGACTCCAGCCAACATAGCTCTCTGGGTCATTGAGGCATGCAAACCTCCAAGCCCCACAGCAAGGCTGTGGTCCTCTTGAGGACTGCCCTCATAGGCACATGAATATATAAAGAATGGAGGGATATGGGCCATATTGACACAGAACTGACTAGATGGCATTAGCTTAATTAGTTCAGCACAGCATTGTGGGTCGAAGAGTTTGTTCTTGTGCTCTATGTTCTAATGGGGAAGTTCTTTCTAATATGCAACAAGTACAGGCAAATGGGATGAGTTCAATTGGCCATAGTATGATAAGATAGGCTCTTGACCTCACAGTCTACCTCGATATGACCTTGAACTTTATTATTTGGCTGCACTGCACTTTCTCTGTAGCTGCTACTCTTTATTCTATGTTGTTATTGTTGATCTTGTTCTACCTCAGTGCACTGGGTAATGAATAGATCCTTATGATCAGTATGCAAGACACAGTCTTCACTGTATTTCAGTACGTGTGATTTGCCCCGCTGTGAACTGAGGCTGAGACTACGGGCCTGCTCAGGGGTTTGGGTCTATGGACTCAGTTTTGTTCTGAATGCTGTTGCTTGCTTTATTGTTTGCGTGATTTGTTGTTTTTTTTCTCTCTCTCTGCACATCGGGCGCTGGTCTTTTTTTTAACTTGTCTTCTTGTTTTGGAGGCTGCCTGTAAGTAGACAAATCTCAAGGTTGTATAATTTGTACATACTTTGACAATAAATGTACCTTGAACTTTGAACATGTGACAATAATAAACCAATACATCCAGGTCAGCATCAATTAGTTGGGCCGAAAGGCCTGTTTCCATGCTGTATTACTCAATGGCCTTCTCTCTCTCATAAATACATCCTTCCTTAGTCAGGAGAACAAAGTTGTCCACAATACTCCAGGTGCATCTCAGCAAGATCCTACAAAATTGCAGGAAGTGTTTTTTATTCATATACCTCTTAATACTTGGTACACCTGCCTGATCGCCCTACAGCGACTGGTGTACAAACACACCCAGGTACTTCTGAACATCAACACTGCCAAATCACTCACCATTTAATTCTTTTTTTACTGTTACATACACCAAAGTTGATAATGTCACATTTTTCCACATTACACTGTATTCCGTCTGCCACGTTCTCACCCTCTCACATTAAGATGAAGATTTGCTTTGTTACATATACATCAAAATATGCAATGAAAGGTGTCGTTCTGTTCAAATCAAATCAGCAAAGATTGTGCTGGGGGCAGCCTGCAAGAGTCGCCACACTTCTGGCACCAATATAGCATGCCCAGAACGCAGTAACCGAAACCCTAACCATAAGTCTTTGAACTATGGGGAGAAACTGGAGCACACGGTCACGGGGAGAATGTACAAAATCCCACAGACTATGGTGGCACTTGAGCACTGATCGGTGATCATTGGCATTCTAACTGCTATGTTACCGTGCCTCCCCCATATCGCCCCGAATCCTCTTTACATCCTCCGGCATGCGCACAATACTGCCAGCAGACTCGGAAGTGTAAGGCTGGACCTCCTCGGCCAATTGTTGTTATAGATTGTGTAAACCTCGAAGAGGTCAGCGCCAGGTTTCGACGTGAGGTTTAAATGAGCCGTAGCCTACACACTTCAACCTCTCCGAGCACAGCTCGATTTAGTGCCTTCGAGAAGAAGGCAACATTCAATCAATAACCAGTCCAAGCATCTCTCGATCCACATCTGGTGGACAGGCTTGAATTATAACCTTAAATTGATCTTACAAGAAAAATATACTCTGTTTCCATGTTGCTGTTGCAATCTCTCTCTGATGTGATTGTCAGTTACAAAACTTGCCATTTTACTTGCCTCCTGTAGATATTTGTAACAGGGGCTCTTTGCAGTTCAGAATCAGTCTCACCATCAAACACACTCAGAGCAGGGGCAGCACAGGTTGATTAAAGAATAAAGCTCCCTCTGTAGTCTCCCAGCAAACATTCGCAGTGCAAGCACAGAACAGTTTAGATACAGAGTCAAGCTCTCTCTCCATGCTCTCCCATCAAACAGTCCTAGG